>NC_079900.1:23837092-24164496 GCF_024868665.1 Triplophysa rosa
AAATCTCTCTCTCTGTGTTCATCAGAACAAAGAAATGTATACAGATATGGAACAACTCGAGGGTGAGTAAATGATGACAGAATGTTCATTTTTGGGTGAAGTGTCCCTTTAAGGAGAGAATTGAAACTTATCACATGTGGCAGTCGACAGCTTTAAACACATTTTCTTGTTTCGTCTTTTTGTATTTTATGTCTGCTTTTTATGTCTGGTTGTCGTGGACCTTGTATAACAGACTGCTTGTGTTGTTTCTTATTTGTAAGTCACTTTGGATAAAAGCGTTTGCGAAATGACCAAATGTACATGTAACCCGGGACATTCCTGTAATATATTGTCTTTTTACGATCGGTGTTATCGGACGTCTGTTCAAGACATTTGCGGCCTTTTGTTCTGATTTATGCAATTTTGTGTTGAAGGAGATCCGAGTTATTTTCATCTCTGTGCCGTGAGGTTTATAGTTGTTTTCTTTGTTTCAGAGTTTTGATCTGTACCCATTCAAACAGTGCTGCGGATCTCTACATTAAAGATTATCTTCATCCATACGTGGAGGCTGGCAATCCACACGCACGACCTCTCAGGTAACACACCATCTGCTGAAAATCACATGACCTTAAGCCTGTCTTATGCATGTGACGTGACAGCTGGGCTTCCATTAAAGGTGCAGTAAGTGATGTCTGAGAAATGCTGTTGATATTTAAAATCTATAACCAAACACACGCCTGTCTTTATTGCTCCGCCCTCACATGGCTAACACTTACTCTCAGTCAGAAATTGTTATCGGTTTGAAAGCTTGCACAAACAGCTCAGAATTGTCACACTGCGTGTGTCTGTCTAGGGTTTACTTCAGGAACCGCTGGGTAAAGACGGTACACCCGCTGGTTCAACAGTACTGCCTGATCTCTGGCGCCTACTTCACCTTCCAGATGCCCACGAGACAGGACGTGGAGCACCACCGCGTGGTGGTGGTGACGCTCAGCACATCCCAGTACCTCTGCCAGCTTGACCTAGAGCCAGGTGAGAGCACGCGCCATGCCGAACTTCACCGTTTTTTTCTTTTTCCTGCTCTCGGCATGCTTAAGGCAATTCTTGCAGCTGGTCTTTATATCTACACACATCTGATTAAAACAAAAAAATACACGACAGAACGGCGGCGCAGCTGGATGTGGCCGCTTTAAACCCCTCCTGCAGGAGCCGTAAAACAGTTTATTAGGAGAGGCTAATTTCCTGCTCCTGTGTGTCTGCACACGGGATCATCTGTTGCTAAGAGACCCGGCTCGCCTGTCGAACACGCTCAACATCATTAACACCCAGTGCAGTCTTTTTTATTTCGCCTCCCGCCCCTTATTATCTGTTCATTTAAAGTCATTATTGCTGATTTCAGGCCTGACGTGGTTTTTGGTGGGGAGTGTGGTGGTGCTTGTTTGGTTAAATAACGCAAACCTTTCAGCATCTGCAGTCTCGGAGGCGTGTTCGCATGTTTGGCTTTTTCATCCTTTGATTTTTGTTTTTGTCTGATGGCGGATGTAATGGTGGTGTGTAATGCCATTTTAATGATGGGGAAGGAGATATGAACAACATTTTCAAAAGAAGCCGAACACACAGGGCACACAATATTTATGTTTTATGTACTATTGTTGACAAGGCTGCCAATAGATATTGCAACTAATGCAAATAAAATGAATTCAACTTTCAAACTCTTGGGAAAACTAGTCACACATTATCTATTGGAACCAAAAGCTATATAAAAACACCTTAGAATTTCATAACACTGGAAAAATATTATTCAAAATAATAAATTTATATCAGAGAACATTTATGTTATTGCTGTCAATTGTTTTTTTATGTGATTAATTGTGATTAGTCGCACATAACATCATTGTTTTTAAGTATACTTTTACATTCTAGTAATTTCACACTTAATTTCCAAATTAATGTAGAAACAACAGATTTCAGCATTATTTTATGAATGAAAGCCAACATTCTGATATTAGTACTGCAACTGTCTCTATTAAATTGATTGTTTTTTATTTATTTTAACATTAATTATAGCCATTCAACAGTATATTTGAGAGCTCTCATGTCTAACAGGTAGGAAAGATACAGAAATTGAATGAAGTTCTCGAACACTTTACAGTCTTTAATGCTAAATTCTAAATTAAATACAGAATTAAAGCTATAAAACACAATGAATTGCTCTTTTCTTTTGTTCTTTGATGAACATTAGTGACAGGAGTCACAGCAGCAGGTTTAAGAACGCCGCCCCTTTAAGAGCTGCCGCTTTACGCAGATGTGACGCCCTCTCCCATTTTCACAATTCTTTACATTCATTTATGATTTTATTTAACACGTTGAAGTCTGTGCTTATGGAAATGCTAGGCCAAACGGGCTTTCTGACATAATCTTGTGTGTTTTTGTTCATTCAAGCACGAAAGAGAACTTAATACTGATGCTGTGCTGTCTGACATTCACGGACGCAGCCTTTAGCCCATGACTGTATACACCAGACTGGACGTCGCGTTGCGTTTTGCCGCGCCCCACAGCTAGAAGTTGTCTATCTACACTGAACGCATCAAAGCAACTGTTTCAAATCACGCTTAACATGAATAAGAGGGTGATTAATTAATGTAACGCTAGACAAAGGATGACAAAAAACAGATGCTGTGTTAAATATTTTTAGTGTGTTAATCTGAAAAAAATAATCGCATGCCTTAACGCGTTAACGTTGACAGCCCTAATTTATATAAAATGTATATGAGAATATATCAGCCCTAGTCACATGTATATCCGAATGTCTATATGTGTATGTATCGATCTGTCAGTCACACGCACGTGTGTGCGGGACCTTTCCTTCAGCATCTAATGCAGCTCTTGGTGTTAATGGATGGTGCGTGTGTGTGTTTATCTATTATTAATAGCAGCAGGCTCTGTGAAGCTTCACGTAATGAATATTTCATTCCTGCGTGTGTGTTTCCAAAGGGATCTTCACACATATCCTGTTGGACGAGGCAGCTCAAGCCATGGAGTGCGAGACCATCATGCCACTGGCGCTGGCCACTAAGGGCACTCGTGTGGTGCTGGCAGGAGATCACATGCAGGTACCAGAATGATGATGACGTCGGGGAAAAACTTTTTGTCATAAGATTAACACCTAAAAAAATCATACTTTTTATGGGCCAATCCAAGATTTGTTGTTAAAGTCCACGTGAACCGGAAGTTGCGATCGTTTTTATTTCTGTATTTTGAGGCATTTCCAAGTGAAATGGAATTTCTAATGTGAAAAATGGTGGGCGTGGCTTTCGTCTTTCTCTGCGATTTGAGTGGATGTAGAAAAACAGCTGTCGCATTTTGAAATGGCACTGGCAGCAGACTGACGGTTGAAGGGGAGGAGTTAACGGATGCTCTGCCCAAGCCGTCTAACATACGTCATTTAAGATGGATAGTCATACAGGACGGAAGTGCATTTTCAGATTTTAACTGTAAAAATTGTGTGCCCTCATAATCTTCAAAGGGAATGACCCGCATTGATAAGCTATTTACTATAAACGCTGCAATATTTCATGAAAAAATAGGCATTGTCATTTTTCATTTCACTAAGACTTTAATAACTTCTTTGACCATAAGGACATTCTGTTGTCTCATTCTTGGAAGATGACAAACAATCTAAACATTTTGATTGGCTTTATAGTTATTATATGGTTATAGTTATTATTCTTGTGTGAATGAACCTTTACATCTTTTCAAACCTCACATCACATTACGGAAGCACTTAAAGTAGAGAGAGAGAGCAAACTATATCAGCTCATTAAAGGGATACTTCATCAATGGGGGGCAAAATCTGTCTGGTTATAAGCATTCTTCCAAATATCTTTCTCTGTGTTCATCAGAACAAAGACATTTAGACAGATTTGGAACAACTCGAAGGTGAGTAAATGATGACAGAATTTTCATTTTTGGGTGAACTATCCCTTTAACGGCGGATCAGAAGTGGACCTGACACCGGTGAGCTCAGGCCATGATCAGAGCAACAGACTCTTCACGCTGTCACATTCGGTCTCACCGCGCTGCCCTCACTCTCCATACTGTGTCACATCAGCGTATGACTCCGGCTCGGCCAAACTGGTGCTGGCCGACTGGAACCAATGGGCTTCTAATTAAATACCCTTTAGATAGAAACCTCATCACCCCCCCCACACACACACTTCCTGCTGTATTAATAATTCATCTCACATCCCACCTGTGTCTGCTCTTATGTGGAGGAAGGATCAAGTTAGGAATGGACGCGTTTGGAATAATTGTGAGGAAGAGGTTCACTGACGTGGGCTGTTCTAGGGCCGATGCTGGTATCTAGAGAGTGGGGTAGCAGATGGCTGAAGAGATGTATGCAAAAATTGCAAATAAATTTACATTTCGCTCGCTCAAAATCATTTGAGAAATAGTTGAAGTATGTCAAGTTCAAACCAACTGCAGTGCTAAATATCAGTCGATGCACGAGATTCAAGCAATGGTTTATGAAATGTTCATTTGAGAGAGAGAGTTGCGTCAACTCCCGTTGACTCCAATGGAACAGTTTTGTCTGTTCATGCAATGGCGGTTCATGGAGCCTCTCAATAGTTCCCGGATGTTACTAGTAACGCACGGAGCTGCGGCAAAACAGACCAATTGTGACAAACATTTAACCCATTTTATGACGTGAGTCATTTAATGAATAAAAAAATGAAAGTAAAGCATTTAGAGAGAAAACATAACTTCCTGGAACTATCTGAAGGCTCATGAATCACGTAACGCCTAAAAAAATGTAACTTCCGTTGACACGACTCTCTCAATGGCTCTGGGTTGGTGAAACCACTTGTCACTCAAGTGGCCACGCCCTTAATTATGCAGCATTTTAAGGCTTAATATAATTAAGACAGATAAGTTATACAAATATTAACCCCCTCACAGTTTTTATGAAGGGCAAAATTAGCCATATATGTATACAAACATGTATACATGTTTTTTCCTGCTGTAAAGTTGGGCATTTTAACATGGGGCTCAATGGCCTCTAGCGGCCAGTCGATGAATTGCAGTTTAAGTCACTTCCTGTTGGTTTCACGAGAGAGACCGGAAGGTTGCCGCTCGGGACAGACCACTGAGCTGTGCAAAAGCACAATTTAGGAGAATTATAAGTGTTATCTGTGATCTGTATGTATCCTGTACTGTATTCCAGTCCAATCTGTGTGGCATCTATATGTGTACATCTATGATAATTAAAGTGAGACTCTTTCCACACGGTTAAAGCGATTCGCTGATGTCAAACGTGTCATGCGTCTCTTGTGTCCCGCAGCTCAGTCCGTTTGTGTACAGCGAGTTTGCGCGTGAGCGGAACCTGCACGTGTCTCTGCTGGACCGTCTGTACGAGCATTACCCCTCCGAGTACCCCTGCAGGATCCTGCTGTGTGAAAACTACCGCTCTCATGAGGCAATCATCAAGTAGGTGTGAACATTTTCACAGCACTCGTCCTGTGGAGAGATGCGTTCAAACACACAAAACATTTACGCCTCCGACACAAAATTACACGTGTCGTAGGTTATACCAAAAGTATTGTTCTCCCCTCTGTTAAATATATTCCACCCTGTTGTGTAACAGGATAGCGCCGTTAAAATTCCTATTCTTAAAATGTGTGAGTCATTGAAAAGGTTCGGAATGAAACCGATCACATTAACATCCTGATATTAAAGTCATTGAAATGTGATGTCACATTGAGAAGTGGAAGTCACTGTAATTTTGTAAAAGGTGCCATTGGTACATACTAAACCGTACTGAAGACAGGCTGGATTTTTGACAGCGTGGTGGAGAAACGGTGTTCTCTGATAGAACATCTTTTTAAGGTTCAATTGTGTTAAACAAAACACATTCAGTGACAACTGTAAGATATTTGCTGTAATTCTCCTGTGTGAAACGCCCGCAGCAGGGTGTTATGCGATTGAGATCTGACAGAAGATGTCTCGAAGCCGCAGGGGGCTTGTTGACACCCGTGCTGGGGCTCAGTAAATTGAGTGCCGGTCTGATTCGGAGGGATCCGGGCATTATTTGCACCCCCCATCCTCATCATCATGCCTCCTGGTGTTTCTAACACTTCAGAAGTTATACAAACTGCCCTTGATTGGGTGTCATAATGTTAATACAAATGGATATGAGCGTCTTCGGCGTCAGAATTGACACAGCATCTGATTTTATTGTATCGTTTTACATAAATCTGCATATATTGTGCCGTTTGAGTGACTGACGTCCAATTGAAACCCAATGCGGCTCAGTACCAGTTAAGGTGGTGTTTACGGCCTCATTCTGATACCATAGAAAATTATTTGGATGACGACTCTCGTACACCAGTCTCATGCCAACACGCATAATGTTTAGGCCTTCTGGCTATACTTGTAAAAATTGACATTGTTTCATCCATAGATATATATAACTAGATCCCTCTTTCAAGAGCACCAGGCATGTAGACGTGTCCGCCATCTTGGAACGGTCCGCTGACGTCACTCCCAGTTTGCTAGAATGCCCCAGCACTGCGCAGCCATGACTGTGAAAACCACTTGGATTTAAATTCCCGAAAAGTGGGATAACCCGTGCTAGTGTAGCAGATACAGTGGGGGAAATAATTATTTGATCCCCTACTTGATTTTGTAAGTTTGCCTGCTTACAAAGAAATGAAGGGTACAAAGGATTTGCTGAGCGACAGCCAAGAAACCTTAAAGATTGACAGAGGAGTGGACTAAAATGTATCCTGACACATGTGCAAGCCTGGTGACCAACTATCAGAAATGTCTGACCGCTGTGCTTGCCAACAAGGGTTTCTCCACCAAGTACAAAGTTATGTTTTGCCTGGGGCTCAAATACTTGTTTCACTGACTGAAATGCATATCAATTTATAACCTTTGTATATATTTTTTCCCAGATTTTTTTGGTTGATATTCGGTTTCTATCAGTTAAAATAAACCTACCATAAAAATGATAGACCCTTCATTTCTTTGTAAGCAGGACAAACTTACAAAATCAGCAGGAGATCAAATCATTATTTCCCTCACTGTATGTTTGAGTTTACACAACAATAAATATGTTTTCATAATGATACACAGTCAGCTTGCTCTTGAGTGTTAACGGACCGGCTCGCACCGTTCCAAGATGGCGGACGACCTACGTATAGCGCCCCATAGAAACCGATGCTAATGTGGCATCTAGTGATTTATATCTATGGTTTCATCTCGTTTAATGGTTTCGTTGACGTAACGCCATGTTTGATCTGTAGTTTCACTGGAAGTGATCCATAACATTTCACAGTTTGGAGTTCATGTGTTTATGTTGTTGATTGAGGGATTTTCTGTCTGACTGCAGCTATACGTCTGAGCTCTTCTACGATGGCAAACTGATGGCCAGCGGGAAACAGCCCCCCCATAAAGACTTCTACCCTCTTACCTTCTTCACCGCTCGTGGAGAGGACGTGCAAGAGAAGAACAGCACGGCTTACTACAACAACGCCGAGGTTTGACTTTTACCTCAAATACGTCTTGCGTAGTGTGTCAATAATATAAACAAATGTGTTTTTTTCTTCTTAATTCCAAACTACTGAACGAATACTGAGCAGAGACAAAATTATCCACGATGGTCTGTTTCTTTTTGAAGGTTGGTTTTAACAAAAGCAAACCAGTCAGGATTTCGATCAGGGGTGTTTTGCTTGTAACCAGCATTTGAGATGAGCACACATTTGTCATGTGTTTTTTTTAGCGCTGCATTGATACAGCACTCGTATACGAAACCAAAGCGACACAGCTGTTTCATTTACAAGTCAAATAGATTACGTGTGAACCTACATTATTTCTCATGGGCTGTTCATATCATGGAGAATCTGAAGTGTTATTTTGCCCTCATGCAGGTGTTTGAGATAGTTGAGCGTGTGGAGGAGATGAGGAAGAAGTGGCCGGTGGCTTGGGGAAAGCTGGACGAGGGGAGCATCGGGGTGGTCTCGCCCTACGCTGACCAAGTCTTCCGCATCCGTGCCGAACTGCGTAAAAAGAGGATGCCAGAGGTCAGCGTGGAGAGAGTGCTCAATGTCCAGGGTGAGTCACGGGGGTCGAACGCTTGGTCTTTAGGATCCGAATGGTTATTCTCACTCTTTAAAGGGATATTTCAGCCATGTTTTACTCGCCCTCGAGGCATCCTAACTTGAGGGTGCTTTGATTGATCGGTCGCCGATCATTATAGTCTGATAATCACTTTAAATAGCTTGATCGCTCAGCGATCGATATAACGGCCGATCAAATGACACAAAACGTGTAGACCGTGGGTGTGTTCAACTGCCACGCTGTGCAGACCGAGCGGCGTGTGACGTCTGGACCATTCAGCACAGTCACTCACTCAGCTGTCGGTTGCTGTCACTCCTTTTTGTTGCACTCTGAAGTAAACTGATACATGTGCACACTGCAGATAAATTCGGTTAACCAGAGTGTAACTGCATTCTACTATTGAATTAACCCCCGAAAATTGCAGATTTACCAAACCTAGACGCAGTGTGTACGGAACCGAACTCAATAACTATGTGTTCATGACGTATCCAAACACCCATCAGAGATGTGTTTTCATCTGTATGCGAGGTGCTAGAAAACAACAGAAGTCTTTGCTTTCGGGGCTAATGTTAGCCGCTCTCACGAGCCCTTCGCTACAGTGTTGACAGATATTAATTGAGAAAAAAAAAACGCAAACAGACAATCCCAAAATAAACCTTAAAAATACAAATAATTTATATTTAATAAGCCCTAAAAATCTCTTATATCCGCAACTGACCATTTTTAACACCTAAAGTGCTTTATAACCTAACTGAGCGTTCCCACCAAACGCGACTTGCGCGAATGAATCGCGCTATTCGCGCATAGTTGGACGCTTGAACATTTTGAGTTTACTCGCTTCATTCGCGCGTGAAATTCGCAACAGACGCAAGCTCGAAAAAAAAAAATGGCGGCTGAAACGCCCGTTGGAGCATAGTTTTGTATAAATGTAAGTTTCATTTTCACTTTCAACAACCTCTGATTGCATTTCTAGCGAGAAATTAGTATTGTAGTTTTTAAATGTGTGATTAGTTATTGCAAAGAAGCTCTCTGTTTATAATTCAAATAGACTTCAGTTGCGCTGCTTATCTGGGATGCCTTCATGCACAGACACTGCACGTCACTACTAGAGCAAGCTCCTGATTGGTTAACAGTCGTGGCCTAATGGTTAGAGAGTCGGACTCGTGACCAGAAGGTTGCCGGGTTCTATTCCCAGGGCCGGCGGGTAACGACTGAGGTCCCCTAGAGCAAAGGCACCTTATCCCTACTTGCTCCCCGGGCGCTACAGTGATAGCTGCCCACTGCTCCGGGTGTACGTGTGTTCACTACTCTCTGTGCGAGTGTTCACTACTCTCTGGATGGGTTAAATGCAGAGGTCACATTTCGGGTATGGGTCACCATATCTGACTAATAGGTCACTTTCAACACTGCAAAAGAGCGCATTCCAACAAAACACAGCGTATCTGTCTTTAGCTTAATTGATGGACAAAGCGAATCTTAGCTTAAAAATAATAGATACCAAACGGTTTATATTCTTACAGCTGTGAGACGCCAGAACGTTGCTATGGTTACTAGCAGTGTTGGGGTAACGCGTTACAAGTAACGTGCGTTACGTAATAAGAGTACTTTTTAAGTAACGAATAATGTAACGTATATGTATAAATTTATAATATCTTTATAATGTATAAGTTTACATATCAATACTCGAGTTACTTTGTTTTTCAAGTAACTCAAGTTACTTTTCAGTCTAATCATTGATTTATATGAACATTTTTTTAACTGCAGAAGTGAAATTCTCAATTAAATGTAGTGTAGACATGATCTCTCATGCTTGCGCAGAAACAGTCGCTAGTCAGACATGAGCAGTGTTGCCATGTCTGCAGTGCTGCAGTGTTCCGGCTTCGTTTTTGTTACGCAAATCTGGCAACCCTTGACACAGCGATGGAAGGCCAGAGCTCAGATGCGGAGCTATAGTGTGGCCGCACTCGCCACCATGGACAAAATGCCTGCAAATGCCGGTCATGCTCAATAGATAACTTTGAGATCGTGAATTTGGCGCGAGTCGCAACAGCAATCAATTGTCCTGCTAATGCCGATCATGTTTGGAAGATAACTTTCAGATCGCGAAATTAGCGCAAGTCATGACACGGAACAGCAATCAACGGTCTCATGCCTCGTGAATGTAAACATAAGCTGTGTTCGACTGCTTGTGGCGCTGCACGCACAGACAGATCTGCAGATTTAAATGGGCATGGTCACTGTTAGAAGAAGGGTTGGGTAGTGGGCGGAGCACGGGAGAAAGAGAGGAAACAACTGTCATCTGTTCTGTCTCCTCACCAAATACCAGCATATATACAACATAATATGTTAAATGTAATTTTCCCCTCAGAATAATATTATATAATATTAGTAATATATTATATGTTAGATTAATCGTAATTAGAGGATCTGTCATATCGCTTATATATTACTTTTTTAAATCTAAAAAAAACACCCATATTTGCCGGCCAAAAATCCTCCTTTTCCCACACAGTGTTATACGACTGGAAACTACTCTGCCATCCCAAAAGCTCACCGGCGCCATCTTGTCCAACTAGCCGCGCTGTCAAAACACAATAAATATGGAGAGTGACACCGAAGTTAGCAGTGTCAACAGTAGGCAGAGCTCTGATGAGGTGGAGGACTACTGGTCAGGAAATATTTGAAATGTGTTTTTTAAAGAAAATAAAGGTGTGTTATAGGCTATATAGGATTTTTAAATGCATTAGTGTTAAACACTAAAGAACAGCAAAGTCTGGAAAAGCATGAGCATCAGTTAGGTGAGAAAAAGTAATGCAAAAGTACTTTCAGTTACTTTCCACAAAAAGTACCCAAGTAACGTATTTAGTTACTTTTTTATAGTGTAACTCAATATTGTAACTAGTTACTTTTAAAAGTAACCTTCCTCAACACTGGTTACTAGTGTATCAATCATCACAAATGCGGACACATGGACCTAGCAAGGCACTCCTGCATTGAAATGGGGTTGTCACTGCCGAAAGTTTTCAGTTTGTACTAGGGCTGAAACGATTCCTCGAGTAACTCGAGTTATTCGAATACAAAAAATCATCGAGGCAATTTTTGTTGCCTCGAAGCCTCGTTTAATCCATTTAACTACAGTACACACGGAGCACTGCGTTTCCCCACGGACCGTTATTACTGACGCACAGCCCGCTAAAATCTATTCATGTTACAGGGCTCTCAAGTCTCATGCATTCACCGCGAGACACACGCATTTTAGTATGTTCACACGCTCACACGTGTTTCTCATGCTGATAAATAACTGATAGCTTATAGGGCTGTGACGGTTGCCGTAACAACCGCACCACAGCGATGGTAAAGTGCCATGACGGTGGAGAACTGCCACCGGCGGTAGTGCACGTCACTCTGACAAATATAGGTGTAATAAATATGAGAGTTGCGATAACGATTGCTAGTTGTAGCCTTTCAGTTGTGGATGGTTTTATTTAAAAGATTTTAAATTAACAGAAATTATTGGCATACGTTTCCGTTGGTGCGTTCGAGCGCAGGCCTGCACGGCAAAACCCAGGTTATTCTGCGGGTTTTGCAATGGATCTTATTGTGAAATGAACAGATACGTAAAATCAAAACTGGCTATGACCCGCTTGCTTAGTGTCGGAGCGCGCGCAGGTTTTGCCGCGGTTGCGGAGAGACATCTCTTCATTTGCGCTCCTGTGCACATCTTCTGAACGCGCATTTAGTGCAGCTGTACACATTTTAATCTGGACAATGTCAACAAGTAAGTTTCACATCAACGAGTCGGAAAAAGTAAAGTTTTTATGGCAATCTGAATAGGAAAGCCAATGTAGGTTTAAACAGTTTGTTTCAAATGGAATTGTTAAGGACTGTAAGGGTTAATACGCCACTGACTGAAGTTACTGCAACAAGAGCTTTTTTATTTAGTATTTAGCTTTCTTATATCATTTAAGTTTTCATTATTTACTGATGTTTATTTAAATGTTTTATATGCTGTAGTGTGCCGTTTCACTGATGGATTTGCGCGTTAAACATTGACGGATGTTTCATCCTCATTTATTTCAGATATCATATTTCAATTATTTAACAATTTCAAGTATTTAAATAAGGTCTATATTTCTCTTCCACTCGTCATGTGGTTGCTACACGCAAATATAATAATATAAATATTATTTATATAAATAATATATATTTCTCAACCACCGCACCACCGCGGTCGATTTGTCTATTACCACCGCGGTGGTAAAAAAATGCCACCGTCACAGCCCTAATAGCTTATTGAAATGGTGAACTGATATTTTACTTAGTTTTAGTCTATTTTACGAGTGAAACTTGTTTTCCGGCTGCATTGAGTCCATCAAACTAGATGCGGACTAGTGGACACCGAATCCTGTTATTTACACATTTCATCTGTCTGGTCTGCGTGACTGAGTGAATGAACTGCACAGTTTAACGTGCTACACGCGTGATGCTCATGAATTTGTCTGCGTCTGCGCTGAATGAGGACATGAACTTCACCTCCAGAGTTGCGCTGAGAGTTTATTTCACAAACATGTTATTGTTTGAGTGAAGAAACAGACATACTAAAAAATAAGCGTCTTCTGACAACCTGCCAAAATAAAAGTCATAGGCTATTGTTTGAAATTATTATTTCCATTTTTATTCATGTTTCTTATTTATATATTTGTATTATATTGCATTTTGAATTTAATATGGCAATGGAATGTACTAAATGGGTTTAGTTTTCACAGATATTAATGTATGCTATTTCAGCAATAAAAACTAATTGTTCTAAAAAGGAAACAAATTAGTTGTTTTACTCATTTTAAGAGACCTGTCTTATTTTCTCTTGTATAATTAGTATTGCTTTTTAATAAAGAAAAAGTACTTATTATCCGAATACCCGATTAATCGATGGAAAATCAGTAGAATACTCGATTAGTAAAAGAATCGATAGCTGCAGCCCTAGTTTGTACGTGTTTTTTTGTTTTTCATAATTATTAAACAGGAAAGCTATGTTATACTCTTAAGCTATTCCTATGGCTGCTATCATTTATGTTTACTTTCTGAAAAGGGAGAGGAATATGTTGTTTGCAAGTTGTCAATTTATGATTCCTTTTCCTCTCTTAATTCATTAGGTGATATACACTGTTCGTTGAAATTGTTAAATAAATAATTCTACATGATAAATAGAAGGCTTCATATAGATCCTGTGATCGTATCGGCCGGTACTGGTTCTAAGGATCGTTTATCGGTGATCGCCTCCAAAAATCCTGATCGGAGCACCCTTAATCCCAAGTAAACGAACGTTGCATTTTTCGTTTTGTTCTAATAGGATGCTGTCTCCTCTGTACGGGTGCATTCATTACCATCATTTGCTGGAAAAACAAGCCTCTGGTTCACACGCAGCCGAGGAATATCAGAAGCTTGACATCTACGTTAATAGCACTGTCAATATGGATATTTCTCTTAAAGGGGTGATATGACATGGCTGAAACGAATATTATGGTTTGTTTTAGATGTAATGTAATGTGTATACACGATTGAAGGTTCAAAAATGCTGTATTTTCCACATACCGTGCATGTTCGTATCTCCTCTTTGCCCCGCCTCTCTGAAACGCGCAGATTTTTTACAAAGCTCATGGCTCTGAAAAGCGAGGTGTGCTATGATTGGCCAGTTAACCAGTGCGTAGTGATTGGTCGAATACTGCAAGCGTGTGACGGAAATGTAACGCCTCTTACCATATTTGGAACATCAGGTTCCAAAGCAATTGTACTGACAGGTACGCCCACCTTACTTGCGTATACAATTGGGCGTCTTAGGCCCGTTTCACATTTCGCGTCTTTTCCGCGCGCATATTCGTTATTTTAAATGTAGACGCAGGCGCGCGCAAATAGGGGGCGACGCGCGCGGCTTGCACATTTTTCTAGGCGCGTCGGCGCCGCATCGAGATGGAAATAGTTCAACTTTTCGCAGTGCCGCACGTGCATTTGAAGAAAGAAAGAGGCGCGGCTCGCGTTTTCCGTGCGGTTTTAGATACAAAATGTGAATCGGGCCTTAGTCAAATCACACCATGAACTGACATAGATTTGTGGGGGTGTGGTTACACGAGGCGTTTCAGGCAGGTTTCGCTTTTAGATAGAATGCATCTTTTGTTCCCACACTTTCATTTTTGCAGTTTTATGTGTCTTAATACATGCATGGGCAACTTATAACACACCAAAGACACAGAAAAACACGTGTTCGCGCCATATGACCCCTTTAAACAAACGCATTGATTTGCTTCAGAAGACCTTTGTCAAGACCACGGAGCCGTGTCGAGCTGTTCTTTGATCGATGGATGCTCTTTTTGGAGCTTCAAAAAATTGCCCCCCATTCTACCGCTTGGAATAAAAAGGATACGTGGTATTATAACTCTGACTGAATTATTCCTCGAGAAGAATTTTGTTTTGCCACTGAAATATTCATTTAAGATTGGTTAAGTTCTTAAAAAAAATAAAAAGGTGCACCAATTTGAAGCCCATTTGTGGAAAGCACCAAGGATTTGGATAGAAGAGAGAGTTTACCTGATGGTAATTCACCCAGTCGTGTGTTTGGTTGTCAGAGAAGAGCTGTAGGTGTCCAGATTGCTTTGCGCATAATTGATGATGTTTGACAACTCGACCAGTTGCATTGAAATCGCCTTTTACACGGCAGAGAAATTCCTTTAAACTAATCTCTCTGTAAAGTAAAGTAATAACTCTGATTTGTGTTTTGATTCAGGATTAGTGTTTATTTGTGACTCTACAGATGTCACTTTAAGTCAACATAAACTGTGTTTATTTTTCTAATACACATTACTTTGCGTATATCCATTTCTGCTGATGTTCCTTTGTCCGCATGCACTTCGAATGCTCGAAGTGAAACAATACTTAACACGGTTCTCTTTCCGTCCGTAGGCAAGCAGTTCCGTGTGCTGTTCCTGAGCACCGTTCGCACCCGTCACACCTGCAAACACAAGCAGACGGCCATCAAGAGAAAGGAGCAGCTGGTGGAGGACTCCACAGAAGATCTGGACTACGGCTTTCTCTCCAACTACAAGCTGCTCAACACAGCCATCACTCGAGCGCAGTCCCTGGTGGCTGTGGTGGGAGACCCCATAGCGCTCTGCTCGGTGGGACGCTGCAGGTACTCGGACTCAGTTTTGTATTTTCAGTTTAATATCAAAATAAAACATTAGGTTTTACACGACTATAGGCACAGAATAAGCCTTTGGTTTGTTGCTCACTGCTGTTTGGTTGTGGCGAGTACCTGAGTAGTCAGAGTTCCCATGACGCACCGCTGTCAGCCCATGTCTAAGGCGTTCCTCACGCGTGGATGCTTCAGACGCCACGTCCGCAGTAGAGACGTCAAATCATTTGGCAGCTCTCTTCAGGGTTTCTGTTTGATAGACGTGTGACGTTTATGTATACGCACCCTCTTAACCACAGCACACTGTTATTTCATTATGATTGTGGTTTGCTATTGGTGCTGATGCACCAGTTTGATTCTGATTTATTAGATGTCATTTCATTTGAGTCTGAGGCAGATTCTACTTTTTTTACTTGTATGCGTCTGCCCTGAGGTGTAATGAATGGCTTCAGAAGACCATATAAACTGTAAATATGTTCAGATTTACATTCAATTTTCATTCATTAAGGAATGACGTTCATTGAATCTGCTTTTATGCAGAATGACACTGGCAGTGTGAAACACATCTTTGCTAGGGCTTGGTATATCACCACTCATTGCAGGGTTTTTCCTGGCTCAAAATGAGGCTGAGGTGGTGCCATCCTGATCTTGTACACACGCGTAGGCCTACCGTACTTTAAGTGGCTTAACCAAATTGACTTTGAGTTTGACATATTAAAAGTTCTAATAAAATTAGATAAAAATGACAATTATTAAGTTATATAAAACATTACTTTTATTCAACCAAAAATAAATGTTTTTTTATCAAATAAAGCTTTTTTATCATTTCAACTAACTTTTCAGCCCACAATAGCCAACTGAATTAACCAGTCTTTCTAAATGAGCAAAGCTCATCCACATCTTGCATTCTCTGTGGTTCACTTTAAATGATTCAAGGATCTCTTATATTCGCTAGTGACTGAAAAGTTCAATAGTTTAAATGAATCTGTTCAAATGAGTCATTCGTGTGCGAGTCGTTCTGAAACGGTTTATATTCCATATCATATGTTTTACAGATTAACTAAAACTCATTATTGAACCAAAACCCTGAAAAATGAAACTGCATGAGATATAAGTATAATCTAGTCAGCTATCTAGAGGTTATGTGCATTTACTCGAGTCATGACCTTTGAACTCTGGCAGCAGTTCTTTGATCAGGTTATGGCAGTGTGTATTGCTGTTGGGCAGGGTTAGGCTTTCTGTCTGTCTGTTTTGTGTCTTGTTTGTTTGTTTGTGTTGACACTCCCTCCGAGAGCTGTCTGTCACTTCACCAGCAGCCTGCTGCTCCGCCGGCTCTATCCTCCCTAGCTGCAGCTCCCTTGTCGCTATGGAGACAGACTCGCATCAACCAATCGCTACAGCCTGGCCACAGGAAATGTCAAGCCGAAGGGCTTGGCAATTAAGTGCGTGCGTGTGTGCGTGTTAAACAGCGCTCAGTAATCCTGATGTTACTCTTGTGACACACCTGATGATCAAATCACACTGATATCTTAGATTCATCCTTTCATTTCAAATGTTTATATCACAAGATGTGACTAATTCACAGTTCAAGATTGCAAACGCAAGCCACGTTTCATAAATTATATTGGTGAAGCGTTCTCTCAGTTTAATACGCTGTGACAACTATGAGAATGCCATGATAAGTTGATTTTCCAACAAAGTGTAAAAACTATGGAGTTTTAAAAATTGTTATAATTTTTTATTGAGAATAACAGGAGTCCACACCACAACACAGCAAAAACAACACAGAGGAACAATATAGTTTGGGTCCCTTTCAGAGTTTTTTTCCAGCTGATAAATGAGAAAACATTGAGCGCCAGTCAGCAACATCAAGGTAACGGATAACTCGGCCCTTTTTACATTAGAGTTGTTTTGCAGTAAATGCAAATTCTTATCTTTGCAATACAATCCCTTCATACTCTCAGAGATTTTTATTAACTTTACATAATTATACCTTAAACCATAGAGACATAATCTTAAAACCACGCCCACCGGGGGAAAACAATCCAACCCTCTCCATTGACTTTGTATTGGGGCAAGCTGCCTCCTTGTCATTTCTGACTTATTACAAAAAACAGAACGATGTTTAAAAACTGCTGTGTGACAGGGTGTACAGTAAACAAGCTAAAAAAAAACAGAACTACATTTTTATAAGCTGTCGACCCCCAAAAACGGGCATTTAAGGACACAAAAGTGTAGTGCAATGTGTCATATTGTCATTTTTTAACTAAAACGATGGCGGGACAAGCTGTTGGGAAGCTGTTAGCTATATTAGCTAATATTAGCACTCGCAAATATAACCTTACTGCATTGCTTTCTGCTTTAGCCACATTCTAACAAGTTGCATGCTGTCAAAATGCTAGAGCTTAGCATACAGAAATATAATATATAAAACTGACATTTGGATATTTGACTTACCAGTGACAAAATGTTTACTGCACACGTAACGTTAGGCATACTGAGTGTGTCAGGATCCCGCAATTTACCCATTCTTCCTGCTGACGCTTCACGTCTTATTGCCTGTGTTCACTTTTGTCTCCTCATGGATTAAAGTTCTCCATCGCTACGACGGATTTCCGTTAATTGCAGCGAGTCTACGACGGATTTCTGTCAATTGCGGCGAGTCTACGACGGATTTCTGTCAATTGCGGCGAGTCTACGACGGATTTCTGTCAATTGCAGGGTTCCCGCCTGTCCTTAATGTCATAAATTCACTTGATGTTAACCGTTTGACGCATACGATCACAACGGTGTGATTAGAACATTCAGCGCTTTGACTGGCACTGAGCCAGAGACAGACTCAATCCTGCTACCTGTTACAACCAGGGCTCGAGTCGAGAGAATTTTACTTGCCCGACCGGACAAGTAACTTGAAAAAAATGTCTGAGGGAATGAGGTGCACAATTTAACATACTACACAAGTGTTGGTCTTGGATTTGTCTGCGTCTGCATGGATATGAACACATGAACTTCATCTCCAGAGTTGATAAGAGTTTATTTTACCAGCATTGTACTGTTTGAGTGAAACTATCGTCAAAAACATATTAACTTGAGCGTCTTTCCGTCAAGTCGTCAAAATAAAAGTCACGTTAAACTGAACACTCAGACGAAAAAATACTGTAGTGTACTATAGTTTTTGCTATGGAAAATTGTAGTGCCCTTGTAGTAAATTGATAAACTAGAGTAAACACATAGTATACTATTGTAAAGTTCAAAAACACTATAGTATCTAGGAATTTTAGAATTATTTGTGTTTGTAGAATTAATGTCATTTGTCAGTTACCTGCCTATTCATGTGATGAACTGCACTTGCACATTTTTTTATGATGACAACAGACGTTTTATACTTGTGCTACGGCTAGTGTTGTAGTACTCGAGACCGGTCTTGGTCTCATGTCTCGAGTCTGGTCTCAAGACCATTTTGTGATGGTCTTGGTCTTGTCTCGGTCTCAACTGTCTTTGGTCTCGGTCTCGTCTTTGGTCTCAGACTTGGTGGTCTCTGGATTTTTTTTCTGTGGGGATTACAATAAAATGATGGTGCATTGTCTGATTTAAGTGTTAACATTATTAATGTGATTGGATGTAAAACTTTAATGCCCGGTTTCACACACAAGGCTTAAGACTAGTCCCAGACTAAAATAAAAGTTTGAGCTGTCTTAACTGAAAATAAATAGCCCTGACATATCTTAAAATATGTCGTTGCCATTGTTTTGTCTCAACACCAGCAGTATTTTTATCCAAGGCATTTTAATAAAAGTGACTTCAATATCCTAATTTAACTAATTTTTTATTGTGATCGCTTGAATTACAGACGCGTCATATGCTTTTCGAATGAACGTTAGTTTCACTTTAAAACTTGCCTTATGCGGCGGTTGAAGTTAAAGACTGAACTCGCCGAGATGGAGGGAGGGAGACGAGTGCGCGCATTAAAACTGTCTATCACTATGGTGAATCCACGGGTCATGCACGTTCCGATCCGTGGGGCGCGCGCGATCCGTGCGGATCACAGATCATTCGCGATCCGTTTAACAATTGTATAAGATGTGTTGGATTTGTATTATCTGAGGTTTCCAACTTTCGTTCACGTGAATAAGGGCAAATGTCTCAATCGACGGCTAAGTCAGCATTTAAGTGGCACCGGAATCTGCGTTTTGATTCAGTCCAGTTACATACCGGATACATGGGTACCGGAGCCATATTGGCACCGGGTTTCGGTACCCAACCCTAGTCCTGGACTCCTGGCTTAAGCTAAGCCTTGACAGTTGTGCCGGTAAGAGATGAATGGGGGATTGTCCTAGAAGAAATCTGTCAACAAAATGAATACAAAGGTCCACAATATCCAAGATGTGATTATAATAAAAAGAAACAAGATTTAATACAAGTACCTTTTTTGCAAAGACTGACGTGATTTGAAAACATGATGTTTTGCTACTGAATAGTACACACATGATTCTGTAATTATGACTTTTTAGTGTTACGTGGATCTTTTAGATGAATTTTAGGAGTACTGGTCTTGGTCTTGACTCGGTCTCGGCCTGCCTTGGTCTCGGCCCCTCAACGTCTTGGTCTCGGTTTAGGTGGTCTCAACTACAACACTAGCTACGACTGTTTGGCCTGTGCTACAAAACCTCTGTAACACCAGTGCTATGTAAAAGTTAATGTACAGCCCTGCCACTAATAATATTTACTGCTTGCCTTTGTTCTATAGCAATCACGGAGAGTATAACCAACTTCAGACACTAGGTAAAACGCTTGGAAGCAAACTTTAGCACTCAGAATCCGAAACAATTATACTGACACTTCATATGAAGTTATATTTACCCGCAGAGATGATGTATTTTTGTATGCAAACCCCAGAAGCGAGTTAGCATTTTGAATCTCTGATTCTGATTCTGATTTTAAGACTTCTAGTTCCATCGCCCCAAAATCTTTTTTTTTTTAATGGGTTTTTGGTAAATCGCCTGAAATAAGTCTTCTAGCTAACGAAACCTCTAAATATTTTCACGTTTTAATCTATGACATAATACACACCAGTTTTGAAAGTTTTATTGTGTCTTAAAAACGACAGTTTGTAACAGGTTGCTAAAAGCGACTACTACCTTTGGCGGGGACGTTAGATGTCATCGCGCATATAAATCTCACAAATAATGCAACATGGTCACAAATCTCTTAAACGTAGATGCGGATTCATTCACGGACTAATTACTTACCAGGGAACACGTTTTAATAAAGTTTGAGAAAGTTGTCGGAGGCTTGGTGGTGGTGACGTTGATATTGAGCGACCTTAAGTGTAGTCTGTTTATAGTCTCGCGTTAGCTTTTAACTTCTGCTGATTGTATTTCGGCTTCAAAAATAGCAAATATTGTGTTTATCTGTAAAGATGATCTTGACAGACAAAACGTGTAAACATCATGAACATTTGTTAATCACAGATCTTATTCTTTGCGATCTTCCAAAAGTCTGTGGGAAAAATGCATAGGTTTTCGGTCGAGGGAACGTGCGACGCTTACTTCCGGGTTAGCCTACAGAAATACCTCATCTCTGAGGCACTCATGTTTTATACTTTACAACAGAAAATCATAATCTAGTTTCCCTAATGCAAACTATTTTAATTGATGTTTATTTCTGTAGCGAAAACACAAAAATGGAAAAAAAAAATGTTAAAAGCAGGAAAATTATCAAATGCATTGCGTTTTAAAATATACTGTATTGTTCAGAATGAAAAAGATGTACATTGGCGATACTAAAATAGGATCACCTTAAAAGCTAACGGGCATATCCGTAACTAAATCATCCAAAATATAATATCTTGTCTTTTGAGTTTTGTGGTAAACGAATGCGAGCAGGACGTGTTCTTGTCAGGTTTTTGTGCAATTCACCTGTGACAGAAGACTGCAGGTACAGTTCTCTGTTGTCTACAAGCTGTTTTGCATGTAATTGAGTCTGTCACTGTATCTTCAGCTTGTCAAGTCGTGATCAAGCTCCCGATTAGTTCAATCAGTTCTGCTTCCTCAAGGTCTCGTCACATTATCTGAAATGACTTCTGCTGTCTAATGGGCGGCGGGATCTGAAGCCATCGCTTGCCAACACTATTGCAAGCACTAACTCAACTTGATGTCTTTTGCTGTCTGCCGCTGATATTGCCTGTTGCTGTTGTTGGTGAAATTGTGAGATGTGAGCGTTTTTAACACTGCTGGCATCAGGACAGATTGAAGTAGGTTCTGTGGTCGGTGTGTTGCTATAGAGATTTGCACAGTGGGTTGACAGCGCAGTATTAAGCGCGTTCAGCTTTAACATGTCGCCAGTTCATTTCAACTCTACAGATGTTTATTATTTCGGATCAGTTGTACAGATTCATTATCTCCAGCTGTAATGAGTTCAGCTGATGTGCCAGATGCTTTCTTGTAATAGACTGAGACATCAACCAGACTGATTTATATGCCAATATTGGGCTGTTTGAGACTGTTGGCATTGGCTGATAGCTGTGTCCGCTTTGACAATTAACTTTGTTGTTTACCCTCGCATAAACAACAGCAATTATCATTGTCGACAGATAGTAAGCATTCACGTATCTAGGGAAGACCGCAACGTGAATTACTGAATTTGTTGCATGTGTGAATGATGCTGTAATACCAAAATAAAGCACATGTAACTGTTCATGGCTATAATCTGGTTTTGAAACGATTCATAAAATTTAATGAGGTTTTGTTTGTTTTAATACTTCTCATTGGAAAAAGAACCCTTACTCTCTGCTTTGAAGACTGGGAAACACTTATTTTATGTAGTTTTAGGGTTAGTTCACCCAAAAATGAAAATACTGTCTTCATTGAATCGCCCTCATGTTGTTTCAAATCATTGTTGTTGTTATACATTTCTTAGTTCTGTTAAACACAAAAGAAAATATTCTAAGAATGTGGCAAACCAAACCATTCTGGGGCACCATTGACTACCATAGTAGTTTAGTTTCCTACTGTAGTAGTCAATGGTGCCCCACACTGCAAAACTGACATTCTTACTAGGCATTTTTGTATTGTTTTCTAGTACAAATATCTTAACATTCTTAAATCAGGATGCATTTTCTTGACCAGAAAAGTAACCGAAGATATTTAGTCTTGTTTTATGATGTAATGTCTTTTGTCTTGTCGCGTCCGGTGTAGACACGGTATGTGTAAAACAAGCAAAAGGTGAGAAAAATACACTTGAATTTAGTTTGACCTTTTCTTCTCGTCCCATTGACAGATTTTTTGCTTGTTTTAAACATAAATTTCCCTAATTCTTATGTTTTTCCTTATTCTAAATAGCTTCAATATTTTCTTGTCAAGAAAATGTAGATATTTTTTTTACTAGAAAACAAGACGAAAATGCTTAGTAAAAATGTCATTTTTTGCAGTGCAGATCTGTTCGGTTACAAACATTCTTCGAAATATCTCCTTTTGTGTTTAGTGCAACAATAGAATCACATATCATTACAATACTTACCTAATTGTCATTTTTGGGTGAACTATGCCTTACATTTAAGTTTGTCGCCTCATATTATATAAACTTGGAATAAAAAACAGTATGGTCCGCATTTTAGAAGACAAGTCTTATAGATGTGATATTAAATTGGGCTCTCTGTGGCTCAAAAGCCCAGTGAAAAACTCATATCTGTGGACCACTAATACTGTCTGCACCATAAGGTTCATAAGTGAACCTTAAACTGAACAACTTCTTACAGCTTAAAGAGATACAACACCACCTCGCTTTGGCCTTTTTTCAGAGGCAGAGATCAGCTGCTACATTACATGTTGATGCATTGAGTTTCTCCAGCGGTGTGTCTCTGCGGAGGTCTGAGATTGATGTCACCAGAGATGGGGATTGAGTATTTTCTCATCCGAGTTCAAGCGATATGAAATATGGCTCTTAGCGAAACGATCTGTAATATTTTTGTACATTTCATGTGTCAGTTTGGGGCTTTGCCGGTCACGCATGTGATCAGATTTGGTTCTTGACTTGTGTGTTTCTCGGCATTTATTTTTGGAATTCATTTGTAACTCAATAAATTGATGTGCAGTGGCGCACAACTTGTTTTCACTCTTGACCGAGTCTGTAAAATATGCGAATACAATTGACGTCTCGCTTTGTTTTACAAGCGTTTCAGTTGTCTGCATTTTTCTACTTGCTGTATTAATAATGGATGTTTTTCTCCATTAGGGAATTGATTTGGGTGAAATTCTCTATGTGCTTATCCTTGTGTTGGGGATTGATTTAACTTTGTGATAGTTCATCCAAAAATACAAATTCTGTCTTCATTTGGTTAAAAATGTGTATGACAGTGAAACACAAAAGAAGATATTTTGAGAAATGTCTTGGTGTTCAAACAATAGAAGTCAATGGGGTCCAGTGTTGTTTGGTTATCATTGTTCTTCAAGTGTTCATCTTTTTTTGTGTTCTGCGGAAGGAAGAAAGTCAGACAGGTTTGAAATGACATGGTGAATAAATGATGTAAGAATTTTCATTTTGGGTGAACTGTCACTTTAAGAGGCAGGGTAGGAGCCCCTCCCACAACTAAAAGACCTATACAACTTAGGGTGTGAATCATTGTATTCTTCATAGTTGGCAGAAAATGTAGGTTTGTTAGTAGCCTGTAGTGTAGCTGCTTTCTCAAAAGAATAGCCTACAGCTTGAGAGACTAAAGTTACACGTAAGTAGTTTTCCCAATACTGCTTGTGTAATGCTCCAGTTAAAACCCACCCAGAATCCCCCACCCGAACCCTCTCCTTTCACACCCCACGTCATATTATCATATCCTCGGATGACAGCCATTGGGCATAACAAATCTGCTTATGGCTGCTTGTCTTGGTGTTAAAATACTTTATATTGATACTTATTGATTATGAAGAGTGGTTTTGTTCACACTATTTCTCCCTGGGTTGGCTGTATCGTTTTTAGAGGTTTGGTGTTTTAGAGATTTAATGTGGCTTAGTTTAGATTTGGGCTGTTGGTGATTATTAGTCACGAATAATGTTAAAGGTTCTGATGAAGTGGTTTATTTTTGTGTTTTGTGATGCTAAAAAGATTACTTTTGTGTTTTTGTTCGTAGTTGAGCAGGCTGCAGGAATGCCAACTAGATTTGCATTTGCAGGCACAAAGAGAGTAGTTTTATTTATTTTTGCTGTGTGTAAATGAAAGGCTTTTACTGTTAAGATGCTCAGCTGTTATGTTTTTAGTTGACTTCTTAAAAAAGTGAAGTGTAAAGGACTGAGTTTTTTTTAGATTTTAATGTAGTTTTAAGTACATTTCAAACTAGCTTTTAATTTTTTATACTTTCAATATTCATGATCTTTAAAAATTTTGTTTAATTTAATTTAACTTTTTTTTTAAATTTGATTCATTTTCAATTTAATCGTTTGTTTATTTATTTATTCCAGATTTAGTTTAGTTTAGTTTTCATTTATCTCCAGGAACAGTTTTAGTGGTTTATAGGGATAGTTCACCCAAAATAAATTTTGTCATGACCTTATTTTTTCTGCAGAACACAAAAGAAGATATTTTGAAGAATGTTGGTCACCGAACAATGGGAGTGAAACACAACCAATGCACATCAATGGGTACCGCTGTTGTTTGGTTACCAACACTCTTATATATAAAATATCTTTTGAAATGACAATTGGGTGAATAAATTATGACATAATTTTCATTTTTGAGTGAACACACCTGGGTCAAAAACAATAAGTGTAATACAGATTTAAATTGTTGTTAAAAAAAATGTAATTGCATTTTTGTTTCCTAAGCAAAAAATAAATATACATTTTCCCCTGATTTACAGAAGATGCCCACTAAAATGTCCTTCAGTGTAACAATCTTGTCAGGCATATTTACAACAAAAATCTATTTATGACACATTAAAAGACTAATTACTTTCACTCCAAATGCTAATTAGTTGTAATTTTACTTCTTTTTTTTCATTTGCCACTATCCTAGGTTGTGCCCGTTTGTCAATAAGAATTTTTAACTCATTTAAAGCACAATAAAATGTAATACGCTCCCTTATTCTTTTATATATTTTAATATGTACAAGTCAGAATAAGCATGTTGTTTGAATTTGTACATAAATATTGTGTTACACTGAATGACAAAGTAACATTATTTCAACCACATTTTGACATTTTATTCTCCAAAAACGTACTTGCATTTAATATGCTTTCTATGGACATAAAATTGCTTTTGTACATTTCTTTTGATGGGGACATCTTTGACCCACCTACAAACTTCGCTCGCTGCTGCACGCTCTTTGAGAATTACCCACTAAAGTTTGGTGTCTATGTAAACCTTAGAATTTCTGCTTTCGTGTTCATCTGCTCTCCACGTCATTACAGCGGTAAGCCTTAATAGAGAGCGTTAAAACAAACCTGTTTCTTCATAGCAGCGGCCTGCTACAGCGCCTCTGTTGGACAACTTCAAAGGCGATTTTCTCAATATTATGATTTTTTTGCACCCTCAGATTGCAGACTTTTAAATAGTTGTATCTCGACCAAACATTGTCCAAGCCTAGTAAACCATATATCAGTAGAACACTTGCTTATTCATCTTTCAGATGGTGTCCACAACTGGAGGAATTGAAAACACAATACTAGTTCCTTGCAAGCACTGTTGATGTGGGAAAATCCCTTTTCTTGCATTTATATATTGAAACCGCGTGTAGTAGCACATTGTGTTTAATGATGTAACACCGACTGCACTCTAAATCTTTGCATCTCTTCGGTCCATTACAGAAAGTTCTGGGAGACCTTCATCTCCATATGTCATGAGAACCACAGTCTACACGGCATCACTTTTGAACAGATTAAGATCCAGCTGGAGGCCCTGGAGCTGAAGAAGACCTATGTGCTCAACCCACTGGCCCCTGAGTTCATCCCCCGCGCCCTGCGCTCGCACCATCTGCAGGGTCCCGGCAAGCACCAGCACTCCCCACCGAAGGTAAGAGCCTCCCACCTGTTCCTCCCTCTGTTTCTCGGTTGGCGCACAGTACCAATTGGAGAAATATACCAACGCTACATCACCAGAGCTGTTTTGACTTTCATTTTGAGTTGTGCTCTCAATGAATGCCACGGCAGATCTTTTAAAAGCACCTTTAGGCCTCCTCACAATAGAAAGATATTCTTGGCGTTCCAGACGGGCCAGTTTTATCACTCCGTTTATTTCTCGAGCCTCCGCTGAGGACGTGGCGGTCAGATACGGTCGGGATTGATGTGATGCGCTATGACGTGAAGTCATGCTCACGATCTCTCTCTGACATTAATAAAAGGGTTTGATTCTCCAAAGCGGCAGAGAGTATCCGTCTAAGCGCTAGCAAGGTCTCGCATCCTCAAACGAATAGTGTGCCAATCAATCATCCGTCCTAAAGGGAGAAAAGTAGACATGTCATAATAGATGAGTGAGAGAAGAGACTCGCTTTTTAATTTTGTTAATCAAATTTTTGATCCGTTTTACTAACCTGCTTCGTTTGCGCTTTCATTGTTCAATTATAAATGGGAACCAGCTGTTTGACTCGCAGAATCTGTCGAAAATATCTGTCCTGATAAACTTGAATTAAATGGAAATAACATTTTGTTTTGCAAAAACGATTCGAATTAATCGTTTTAGTTGTTTTAGTTAAAATACGTCAGCATAGGCCGTAGAACAAACTAGTCAAAAATGTGAGTAATGTTGCTCCAAAAAAGTTAAAATATGAAATATTTGTAAAGATAATGTAAAGATAAAATATGAACCAGATCTATTTTTCAGGCTTTGTAAAATTCAATAATATTGGATTTTTTTGTTACTTTCCAAGTAGAAAATGATGCGTAATCATAAAAATGAAACGTAAAAACGTGTCTGGATGTCATACAGAAAGTGTAGATGATCATAGAACATTGATGTGATTTTGTGGTTCTTCTAAACGGCATGACGAAAAGCCGCCTTTTCTGTTTGAGGTTATTTGATGCGAGGATTAGCTCAGCATTGCCATGGCGACGGCCTACTTTTATGACTAAAAGCCTGAATGAATGGGTGAGTAGTGCTGTACACTGAGAGAAATGATGTTAATCGCAGTCCTGCACCAGCTTTTGTCCTACACATGTAGGAGAAACTTCACACAATAAGCATTATGTTATGGTCATCTCTCGTGCATAATTACAGACATCAGTTTCGTCCGTCTCTCGACAGGCGCTTCCCCATTTTTTGCGCGTGTAATTTCAAAGGCATTGAACGGAACGACGCTCATCACACACCATTGAAACGGCAAGCGTGATTATGCGCGATCGGCTGTCGATTTCGCACGCGTTCGCTGTCACCCCCGAGCAGTGTCGCTCGCAGACGGCAGGACTCGGGCCAGCAGAATGACTGAATCGCCATTCTGTAAAGCACTCAAACCACATTGATCTGTTTTCAAAAGGGGAGAATTCCCAATCGACGGCGTCAGTGCGCTCTGATTTGGAAGTGTTTGGCAATCGAATACAAGCAGGATTTTTCTCTGCATGTGCAAGATGCATTTCAGGCTGAGAGAACGTGAGCGTGTTGCACCTAAATGCATTTTTCCAGTTCTTGCTGCGTTTTCCTTAAACTTGCCCCCTTAACCGACCCTCTGCTCTCATTTATCTCGAGCTCCACTCGCGTGGACCCAACACCCCTCCACCCACATATCAAGAACGTCACGGATGAGTTCTGCCTGACCATGCGGAAGTAAAGCGCTGTAACCGTTTGGACAAATCAGTGCCGCCTCACAGCAATATTCAAGCAACGAGAAAGCACGACCCCTTATACCCCCGGCTATAGTTGAGCTAGGGCCCAGGTTCACAGACAATGCTTAAGGCTAGTCCCAGACAAACATGAATGTTTGAGCTGTCTTAAGTAAGGGATAATGTACAGGCAGCCGGTTGTTATTGCAGAAATAAGCCCAGACAGTGTGATCAGGACCCGACGAGAAGCGGAGGGTCTTGTGTCACACTGAAGGGGCTTATTTCGGCTGCTTGTACATTATCCCGCTTATTACATGACTACTTGCCACATGAGAAAAAACTGGACATGAAATGTAAATTTGAAACATTTTATTAGCTCATTTTTACCGAATGCAGACCTTCCGTGAGGAAAAGCCGTTTAGTTTCGGTTTTAAGGTGAGAAACGACGTTCAAATGTCACGAACAGGCAATTTGGTTTAATCATTTTGTAAATATAATGTCGTACATGTCATTAAAAGACATATTTATAGTTAATTTGTCAAAAAACCTGTCAAAATGATTTGCTGCACCCGGGTTACCGTGTGTTATTAGTTTTGAGAGGTTGTTATCTGGGAATAACAAACCTGCAAATGTCGCGACTGGCCAATCAGAATAAATCATCAGTCAAGGCATAGTCCTGGCTTAAGCCAAGCTGTGTCTGTGAGACCGGGCCTAGATGTGTAAGATACAAACGCTTTCATCTTCCAGCACTGATTCACTCGAACCCTTCTCTTCCTCTCCTCCTCAGGTGAAAGGACAGCTGGCCAATCACACGGAGCCGTTCCCCCCTGAAGGCTTTGGTAAGACTCTCTCTTTGACCACTTCCTCTTGAAGGCCTGAACATTTTCACACATTTGTCAGGCACTTCCTTCTAAAGCAAGTCTGCTGCCATTTTGTGTTTTGTGGCTTTGAGGTGCTACTGTCACGTTACCTTGAAGGAACAGTTTAGCCAAAAAAGGAATATTTTCTCATTGCCCCCCTCTCATGCCATTGCATGTTATAGAGCACAACAGGATATTAAATGTTCGGTTGTCCGTTGTGCAGCTAATCCACAAGAGTTTTGTGCTAAATAAAGCCATAGATTGAAGGCAATAGAAGCAGGCTGACAACAAATGAGTAAAACATCGCAATATATTGCAATTTTGAAATCGCAATACATAAAAAACCCCATAAAAAATCGCAATATTAACAGCACATATTTTTTATGCCTTCGACCTCTGATGGGACACTTTGGGGATATTATTGGTGTGATATGACGGGGCTGTCAGGACGAATCGAGGTCATTAGTTTGTAAAGCACTGCTTGACTGGATGTCATCGGCGAAAGAAAAGCGCCACAGGGTATGTGGAGAGAGAGAGATGAGATCACTGAAGTATATCTAGCTTCCTTCCAGTTTCACTGCTTGTCCAATCAAAACGCACTCTCGCCGATAATGTGTGGCAGCAGCGCCAATTCTCTCTGAATTACTTCCTTAGATTGCCCTGTGTGTCCGGCCAAATGACTTGAGCCAAGTGTGTGTGCGTGTATGTGTGCTGTTCAGTGCACATGAGGACGTTTCAGAGGTGGTTGTGCGAGTTAGGCTTTCACCACAGTGATTCAATCTGAAGTTGGGTTGACCCTGAAGTTGGGTACAGATTGGGCCATATTAGGGTGTAGAGCTCCTTATACCTTGTAGTTACCCTACACTCCCCAGTGCTTTCTTAGGTAAGTACACTATAGGTACACGTACTGTTAAAATAAAGTGTAACCCAACAGTTTGTTGTGTAGTGCCATTTAAAAGGTTAGTGTGTTCCAAAATAAAAACAATCTGTCTTTATTTATTCCCTCTCGTGGTTGTAATCTCATTGTATTTGTTTTATTTCCATCATTGCGGTTTCAGTTAATGTTTCTCTTAACCTTCAGTTCAGCCCAGTGCTGCTGTGTTGATGGGAAACCCCATTCAGGCGTTCACCCCGCCGGGGACAGGAGCTCCCACCTCGGGTAAATCCCCCAGCCCTGTCCAGAGACTCGACCCTGGAGCCAGTATCCTATATGTGCCTGCAGTGTACGGGGGCAATGTGGTCATGCCCATGCCTCTTCCTATAAGTTCTGGACAGCTTCCTGTAAGTTGTTGAACAGACCACACGTTTACTTAGACATAGATCTGTTTCGATCTGATTTCATAAATCCTACTGAAAGGGTTTCATTAAATAAACTGTTGTTTTGTTTGACTATCATCCTCTCCAGTTGCCGTGGCCCAGCTATCAGAGTCGCTTTGCTATGGATCCTCGCATCATGAGTCATCAGGCTGCCATGGCTGCGTACTTGCGACCGGCAGCCAATCGAACCTCGCCTGTGTTGTATGGATTCAGTCACCCGTCTCCTCTAGGCCTAAACCAGCAGGCCAACACTGATAAAGAGCTTCTACAAGAGCCCAGCGGCAACGGTATCGCACGCACATCATTTTCTGTTCGACAGTGGTGCTTTGGCTGATTTCCCTTGTTCGTTTTGAAAAGTTTGCTTTAAAAGTATTTGAACCCGGTGAATGTGTTTTGGGTCTGTCATATGGAGCTGTTGGTGCGGCTCTACTTTGGGGTGTTCTGATTTTTTGTTTTTCTTTAGGGAAAATCGATATTAATGGAAAAGCGGAGCATTGCAGGCTGCTGACGCCTGAGCGGAAAGCCCCTGAGCTGAAAGGAAAACAGGTACCATCTATCTGTCTGTTTCCAGATCCATTTATCTGTATCCTGTGTTGTTCCTTGTTTAATCTGAAATAAATCAGAGGTGCACCTCCTCACCTTGTAACGTGGACCATTCATCTTTAAACGCTCGAAACATCTCGCTCGTTCACACTCTCCATTAGTGTCGGTAGTGATCAGACTCTTTGCTCTCCTCAGGGAGACCCGGAGTCGGCGCAGAACAAGAGTCCCGAGCCCCAGTCCAGCGTGGGCTTCCCCGCCAGCCGTCTCATGCGCAAAGACCCACAGACCCAGAGGGGCCTAAACTTCCACCTGGGGCCCCCGCATCCCGCTTTCCCCCCTCACCACCCGAACAACCAGTTCCCACAGCAGTACGGACTTTCCAGACCCCCTCTCCGTATGCAGACCCCCGTCCATCCCCAGTCCTCCTCTTTCCCCCCTTCGTTCTTCAGCGGACCTCCGATGGCACACCGTGGACTTCAGTCACCCGTCCTGGAGGGTTTGAAGGGCGAGGGCTCGATGGGAGCCATTCCAGGAGGTGTGTCTGAGGATCTGAAGGGTGTGGTGAGAGGTCTGCCTCCACAGACGCACCAGCAGCCCCTGCGTCTCAACAGCTTCGGAGAGGAGAGTTTAGACTCTCTGCTGGGTGATACTCTGGGTATGTACAAACATGTCTGCTGTGTTGCAGTAATGAATCATCTCCGACAGCTGCGATGGGCCGGACTGGCAAGTTTTGATATTGCCGTTTAGGTTCAGTCCATGTTCCAGACACTGATTCTCAGTGTAGTGCCAGAGAATTTTGACAATAGAAAAGACCTTAAAACAAACTCGAATTGTCTGTAAATATTGTTTTGTTGTTTTATTCGTTTTTTGTTGTTTGTTTGGTTTTTTTGGTTTTTTTGCTTGTTTGTTGTGGTTTGTGTATGGTTTTGTTTTGGTTTCTCGTTTTTGTTACTATGCTATTGATGATAATATTTAGAGCTACTGTCAATGTTGCACTTAACATTTGGCGTGAACAGGCTTTATTGCTTCAAATCATCACATTACCATACAGTTCTACCATTGACCATGTTTACATGTGTACCAATAATGCGATTATTATATCCGTGAATGTTTTATAAATCTGATTGTTTGCTATAATGCACAGCACAAACCGTGATCTCGGAAACCGTAGGTGTGTGCGACTGGCTATTGTTTTATGACATATTCACGTAGGGCTGCTCGATTATGACAAAAAACATAATCACGATTATTTTGGCCAATATTGAGACCCCCCGATTATTTAACACGGTTACTCATTAACTTTTAAAACAACATAGAAGATAAATAACTTTAAACTTTTAAACTGTGAATTCAACTGAAAAATAAATGTAAAGAAATAGCACAGCTGAACCACTGTAAAGGAAAGGGGTGCGCTGTGGATTTATACCACAAGAAAAGAGAGGATCCTTGCAAAATGGAATGTGCCACAATAATCGTTTTACCTCGATTTTTTTGAAGGCCAAAATTGACGATTACAATTCATTTTCGATTAATTGCACAGCCCTATATTCACGTCAAATGCAAAACACGTTATGTGGACATATTAGATGGTTATTTGGCGCCGTCACAAATATAGAAATCTAAGGAAAATGCCTCTGCAACGGCGGTGTATGCTGTTATCACGTTCGCGCTGTTTCTGTATAAAAATAAGGAGCGGGGACTGCTGACAGCAAGTTGTGTTGACGCTTAAGATGCACGAAAGAAGCACATGCGCACTTGGTCAGAGCAGCATAGACGCGACTAAAACTGGCGCACACCACATACGTTACTTCGATTATGAGCTTATTATAATCAAATTATTATGTTTACTTAGGTAAAGTAGTCGCATTATGAGGGTGCATGTAAACGTAGGCAATGAAATGCCTTTGTCCTTGCAAATGTGTTTGTCTACTGAAGTACTCTTCATTTTCTCAACATTCTCGTGTTGTGTTGGTCACAGATGGTCAGGTATCCTCAGGGCTGGATGCTCTGGGCCAGCATCAGCATCATGCTCGTATGGGTCAGTGGGGTGAACACACCCCCTTCATGCAGCCTGGAGTCCCTCCTTTTCCTCTGCCCCAGCAGTTGGCTCATCTCGGCCAGCCGGGTGTGCGGCTCCCCCAGCAGCTTCTCCGAGCCGGCTGGGGCCTGGGACCATCTGCTGAAGAAGAGCAAAGACCTGCCATGCCCAGGTGAAAAGAGACCCTTTAACTGTCTTCCTGAATAATATTTCATTAATTCTCTCTAAATAAAACGCATTGCTGGTGTCATTGACTAATATGCTAATGATTTGTTTATTCATCTGTGATCACTTCTCTCTTTCCCTCTCCAGATATCCCAGTCTGTTGCGTGAGATGCTCCCCCAGGAGCATTATGAGCAGCGCGAGCCGGCCGACATGCCCCCTCCACAGTCTCGTCTCCTTCAGTATCGTCAAGTCCAGCCCCGAAGCCCTGGGGACCTGCCCTCACCCTCCTCATCCAACGCTCCCAACCACAGCTCCTTCTCCGCTCCGCCCTCATACCCCGACACCAGCCGAGAGCTGTCCATGGGCGGCCAGCCCTTCCAACAGCACCAGGCCTTCAACCAGGCGTCCTTCTCCATGCCACCCGAGCACACAGCGGGTCCTCTTCCGGTGAAGTACCTCCTCCAGGAGGCCCACTGGCCTCACCCCAGTCTGCCCCAGAGCCACGTGCTGGGCCACGGCTTGCCCTACGGTCTGCAGGCGATGGCACACAGACAGGAGCAGGGCCCGCTCACGCAGGTCCAACACCAGCAGCAGAAACAGCAGCTCCAGGCCCCGCAGAGCAACCTGCACAGTGTAGAAGAGGTGAGGGGTTCAGACCGAACCGGGTTTTACCAGAGTCGTTGAAAAACAGAGTTGCGACACACTTTGATCTCGTCGCCGCGTGGTCACGTGGAGCTCTCAATAGTTTCACACCTGTCAGTCTGTTTGAAGGGGTTTAAGCAGGAGAGACAGTAGAAGCAGCTGTGTTTGCAACAAATTTCACTAAATACCAACTAGGGCTGTCACGATTATTAAATAATCGTCTCATCGCGATTGTTTGACCTCATCGCGATGGTTTCAGATCATCGCAATTATTGCACATCTCTATAGAAGACACTAGGGGGAGCTGTAGTGCATCTGCATATTGCATATTTTAGTGTATATATTGTTACTAAAGCATGGTAATACTTGTAAAATGTACCACCACAACACAATCACTTAAAAAAAAAAAACTAAAACATATACAAATTACCTGCAGTACAATTTAATATTATTTAAGCGAATCTCAGTGTGAAAACCAGTCTACCAAAATTTTATTAACACACAGGTAAAATTTTATTGTAGTCTTGCAAGTGAGAAAAAAACAGACTAGAAATTTTCTATGACTGATAGCATTTTAATGGTGGCTTCAATTCACTCCTGATCAATTTACTTCATTTACAAGTATTTGGTGGTTGTATTATTGACAGGTAAAAGCCTAAACCTTAAATATATGATGACCCAATGTTTTCTGATGTATTTCCAAGAAAAAAACAGTCTTGTATTCAGAACAATATGGTCGTTTCAATTGCTGAATCAAAAATGTATGAGAATTAAATGTCAAAGCTCAAAAACAGACAATTAATCGGCATAATCGTCAAAGCCCTAAAACAGACAATTAATCGTCATAATCGCAATGATTTATAAGACAATTAATCGTCAGTCAAATTTCAGAATCGTGACAGCCCTAATACCAACACAATATATGCACTGATTACCATGTTGATTGAATGCATAATAACATTTTGTTTGATAAGACAGTATTAATCCGTTTTGTGTGTTTAATTTGACTAGGAAGAATGCATAATGTGCAATACATGAACCGTATGCATGCATTCTTTTGTTTTGTATGCTTCTACATCATACCACATCATGAGTACATACCAATGTTAAATTATGTTAAGACATTCACATAAAAATGCCCAAGTAATTTATCAATTAATAATCAATGATTGCAAGTAAATGCATCACAAAGAACGCTGAAAAATGAACAAGACAATCAATTTCAGACAGTAAGAGATTTTATTATATAGTTTAAACAGGGAGAGGGTTGATAACATTTTATTTAATGAGCAGTCTTTGTAGAAAATCATTCAACCATACATACAGACACACAGAAAAGCCATTTTTATTTAGGAAACAATATTTTGTTTATCAACTTACCTGCGAATGTGTTTGGGAAATGAATGGTGAATGGGCTTCAATGCAATGTTTGGAACTATAGAGCCCTCCATGACTCGAGTTACTTCAGCATGTCATTCTTCCAACGCATGCGAGTGTCGTAACTCAATGGCTCTGGGTTTTACCTCACCAATGGAAGACTGCGCTCCCATTGGTTGACGTCAAATTATGTCACTGTTCATTTGCATTTGAAGATTGAAGGGATGATTCGCCCAGATATGAAAAACCCTCATGGCATCCCATATTTTAATCTTATTAAGCAATCAATGGCTTGTGTTTCCATGGAAACAAAACGATCTGCACAGTGTATTTAAATACGGCGGCATTTGAATCTCATTGGGACCTATAGCATTTTTTTGTGTACAATACCTTATTTTGTAAAAACAAATGCAAATACACTCTGTGTTAGTCAAGAGCAGAAATGTGAAGCTTGTTTTGACATAAAACTATTGACTGCTTTAATTTTTGATTTTTAAAAAAAATCCTCATTCTGTCTCTCTTTCACCGTCTCTCAGTATGAACCACGGGGTCCTGGGCGGCCTCTGTACCAGAGAAGGATCTCCTCCAGCTCCCCCCAGCCGTATCCGGATAGCCTGGATCCTCAGGACCACCCCACACCCTCCTACAGATACCCCACAGCAGACTTATGGCTAGGCAACAGCGGCCCCGGCCCGGGCTCCGCTCCTCTCCACAACATTCCATGTAACGGAGCGAGCCACCTCGTCCTGCACAGGGACGTTTTAGGTGCGTCTTTTTAGGTGTTAAAGGGACAGTTCATGCAAAAAAGTCATTCTTTTGTCATTCAAAACCTGTATAAGACACTTTCTTCAGTGGAACACAAAATAAGATATTTTGAGATATGTCTTAGTGATTTTGTTAATACAATGGAAGTCAATTAGTCAGTGGGGTTCAATGTTGTTTGTTTGTCAGGATCTTTCAATAGATCATCAAGGTCTGGTGGACCTAACCCTAACTAAACCTGATCGATTTAGTTTGCAATATACCAATTATACATTAAATAAATTTTACACAAACTAAAAAAGAAGGGAAGAAAATGTGCTACAAAACGCTTTATTAACATGAAACCCTCTACACGATTTTATATGTATGTAGTGCTGAAGTAATATTGACACGTGCTTCTTGTCCCTCAGTTTCAAAGGCGATGAATGTCGCAGATGAACACGTCAAGCCCGAGCGTCTCCCGCAGTCACCTCACCCCGCTAGCGCCGCAGCCCTCCAGCACCACGGACAGTTCCCACCCCTCATGCCCAGCAAACAAACCCCGCCGGATCCAGGAGGGGGCAACACCAGTCCCGGGGGCCCGCAGAGGCCAGGCAACTCCAAGCCCCCGACCATGTCCTACGCCAGCGCCCTCCGAGCCCCTCCAAAGCCCCGCCCGGTGCCCGAGCAGGTCAAGAAGAACAGCGACCCCATCTCTCTGTTACAGGAACTTAGCATAGGCAGTTCAAACAGTAGCAATGGCTATTACACGTATTTTAAATAAGTCAATATATATGAACTATATACACCCGATAAAAAAAAAACGATTGAAAAAAAAAATAGAATAACGATCCAAAAAAAACAATAAAAACGTCTTTTGATTTTGTGGAATAGTTAGACAATTTGCGTTTTATTATTTTTTACTCGCTTTAGTACTAGTTGGTTCTTTTACAGTTTGGCATCTGTGATTTTACAAACCGAATCGGCATATATATATATATATAATATATATACATAAATATAAATATATCATGAATACCAAAACATTTTGGGAAAAAATCAATAACAAAAAAAGATTTATGAGAAAAAGATTTTTAAAAACACCTTGAATTGGTTGACCACTGAGCTGCCCGTCTCTCCTGTAATTTCGTCTGCTCTCTTTGCATCCACTCCCAGAAGTGAAACCTGTTGAAGTGATTTTTCCCAGCTGGCATTTTTTTATGATGTTTAGTTCTTGATCATTATTGGTGTGTTTTCTTGTGCTTGCAGCTGAGTGGTGAACCGACTCGGATCAAAAATATTATAAAAAGTTGTATAGATGTAGACAGACTTTTCTCAGCCCTGTACATATGAATAAATGACTACATGAGATCAAGAGTGTGTTCGCCTTATTCCTCTACTGACACGCATGAACAGAAGCTCAAAACCTAGAATGTTTTATTTCCATCAAATGAGCCATACCAATATTTTGTAGGTTTACAAAGACATGTAAAAAGTGGCTTTAAAGTCCCAGTGAAATTAAAAATGACAATTCTTATTTTTTCATGAAATATTGCAGCGTTTACAGTAAATACCTTATCAATGTGGGTCATTTTCTTTTTAAAATTCATATGCCCTCATAATCTTCAGTTAAAATCTGAAAATACACTTCCGCCCTGAAATGACAATCCATCTCAAATGACGTAAATTAGACGGCTTGGGCGGAGCATCTGTTAACTCCTCCCCTATCAACTGTCAGTCTGCTGCTAGTTTCATTTCAAAATGCAACACTTGTTTTTATACATCCAATCAATTCGCAGTAAAAAGCAAAAGCCACGCCCACTAATTTTCTGCTTTGAAATTCCTTTTCACTCGTAAATGCGTCAAAATACGGAAGTAAAAACGATTGCAACTTCTGGTTCACGGGGACTTTAACAAAGCAGATGAATTTGCAGGTATTTGATTTGCACAAAACACATGGATGAAAAATCCAAAGAATCCAAGAAATGTAGTTTTTACAAGCCTGAGCATGTTTTTGTTTTGTGAACAGGGTGAGATGCGATTGCTTCATTTCTTTGTAAATGAGTTAAGCCCCCGTGAGGAGTAGCCTATCTGATGAGATGTTGGTGATTGTTTAAACTGTAACACTGCAATTTATTTACATCACCATTCTCATGTGAACACAGCTTCATCTATACACAACCGCAACATTCATCCGTCGCAATGTTGAACTTTACAATTGTTTGAATAATGACCTCTTATTTCTCATTCTTAGTTTTTGGCAAAACATTCTGCAGTAGATTCAACACTAAACTCTTTGATCTTGTTCAAAATATATGGAACAACATAAAAGCATTAAACATGTCCTGGTGCACAGGGCAAAACAACAAAGAGTAAAAATTCTACAGTATAAACAAATAGCAAAACCATTTTGAAGCTGCTTTATATGTAAGAGCACTGTTAAAATTATGATATAAACTATTAGCAAATACTGTATATGCATTTAAATAGGACAAAATCTACATATTAATCTTTGCAGGAATGCTACAAGTATTCTGTACAATACATTGATTACATAGCAATAGCAATCTCCTCCCCCTAAACAGTAAGAAATAAATATTTCAATAAAATGTTGAATATTTTCATATCTTTTTCAATAAATAATTTGCCTCTGACTGGTTTGGTGGCAAATCATGATTTAGTCGGGCTGTGATGTAAATGAAAGGGCGTTGGCTTTAAAAAAAGGAAAGACAAAGAAAATGTCCAAAGTCCTGTTCCCTGTAAGGAGGAAATTATTCGTAGAGGGTCTTTAACTGTTTTATAAATGTAGAGGTAAATCATTGAAACCATTCAGATTACATGGTTTAAAATACCTTAAAAGTATAAATCGGTACTACTAATACTGTTAGTTTCACCTTAGTTCATAGTCCAGTCTATATTTGCTGAAACTGGAAGGTGTTTAACTGTCAAATAGAAAATAATGTCCATCTCATTATAACGAAATGTGTGGGTCATGTACTTTACATTTGAACTAATATATTTTTTCCCATAACAGTGGGCTATTGACAATTGGGGAATAACTTAAATATCTTAAATATCATATATTTATTGTTGATAAATTATCAATAAAATAATGCGACAATTTTAATGGTCTTTAAAAAAAGCTTATTTAGGGAGAAGTATAAATCATACATGTTCGAAACAGCGAGATTTACCCACACAGTGTTCAAAAAAATAAAAAATGTGCTCTAGCATTACTTTTTCAGAAATAACACACTGTATATTTTATATTATAACATCTCTAAATGTACATTCTAAGCCGTCATCTATTATTCGTAAGCACAAAAGCACAATACTGCAAAACATATAAAAGTGCTGTTATAGATATTTTACATGTAACTTAAGTACTTAGACGTCATTGTCAATGCTTAAGTGAATTAAAAGTATCAATGCATCTCTACAATCGTCATCATCTATCAATGCACCTCGTCTCCATTCGCAGTGTACTAGTCTATGGGCTCCGGCTCGGCATCCATGCAGGTCTCCCAGGGGTTTCTGGGCATGTGCGGCATGGAGATGATGAGCAGGCAGAGACCGCTCAGGAAGAGAAGAGTGAAGGCTGCGCAGGCGCAGGTGAACGACCAAGAATAGTAGTACTCGATCCATATGGTCTCGTCGCTGTCAACCATGCGCTTGACTGACTGCCTCATGACCTCCACAGAGATGACGATGCACAGGCCTGTGAGGGTTGAGAAAGGTCACTGAGGTCAAACGGAGAGAAAAGATGGTGGTTTTGTGGTTGACGTCTGGGGTTTCCAGACTATCAATTCGCCTGCGTTAAATTACACCGCCTGTATGTCCTTGAAATGCTCCCAGCTGGTTTTGACCTACAGCTGGGTTAGCTGCTGGTCAACTGCTAGTAGACAAACATAAGTTATGATCAGTTAAAGTCCCAGTGAAATTAAAAATGATTCATTTCACAGTTTTTCATGAAATATTGCAGCGTTTATAGTAAATAGTTTATCAATGTGGGTCATTCTCTTTTTAAAATTCATGTGCCCTCATAATCTTTAGTTAAAATCTGTAAATGCACTTCCTTCCTGTAATGAGTTGACTATCCATCTTAAATGATGTATGTTAGATGGCTTGGGCGGAGCATCTGTTAACTCCTCCCCTTCAACTGTCAGTTCATTTCAAAACGCGACAGCTGTTTTTATCCATCCAATCAAGTCGCAGAGAAAGACAAAAGCCACGCCCACCATTTTTTCTCCTTAGAAATTCCACTTCACTCGGAAATGCGTCAAAACACAGCAAAATACAGCAAAACTGCAACACACAGACATCAAGAATCAGTGTATGAACCTCAATAATGGTGACAATCACCAAATTTTGTACTGCAATGCATGCTGGGTAACATCATAGTACAAAACTCATTCATGATTCCCAGCATGCATTGTGGTTTATCTGTTTATCTGAATTAGTCTGTTGATTGTCACCATTATTGAGGTTCATACACTGATTCTTGATGTCTGTGTGTTGCAGTTATGCTGTAGATTAAGTTTTTATTTACATCCGGCTTTCACAAATGTTTCTAGATATCAAAATGTACTGTTAAGCAGTACAATTGATTGAAATTGACTCATTTCTAATAAGTTGTATTTAATTAAAAAAATTGCTTGTAATCTGTTGCCATAATTTTATTATGTAGATCTACGATATTACTTTTTACAGTGTACAAAAAAGGTACCGTGGGAATACCAACACAATGTTGAGGTTTGTAAGTATTTTATAAATATCATGTAGGTTTTGGTATGGTCTGTTTGCACCTCGGTGATGTTTAGGTTTAGGGGTGGAGCTTCATTCTTGCTTTTTTCCTAATAATCATACACTGGTTTTGATCCATATCATAAATCCATATAAAATCAGAAAATAGTTATGTTTCCTTGTGAGATCAGTCTTTTTGGCCCCAATACAGTTGACTATTATCAATGTTTGATTATTTGCACGCACACTTTAAACCTAACACACCCAATTCTATTAGTTGTAGATGTGTTTGGGATGTAGGAATGTCATAAAAACAAGAACACATAAACCTTGCATTACGTGTATTGTGATTGTCAAAACATATGATCATTTCATTCAAAGATTTCATTTTAAAATTCATTTTTATTTTATTTTAACCACAACCTATAAACCCCCCTTTAAAGCCACACAGCCCTTGAGGATGATTTAATCTTTTTAATTTGTGTATTTAGTGTAATTTTGACACACAACACAGAAAAAATAGTGGGTACAGCCCTGCGTGAGAAAATGGATGCGTGTCCTGAATATATCACAAAAAAACTTTAATTTCATGTGCTCTTGTGGGCCCCCTAGTGACAGCGAGGCCCTAAGCAGCCGCTTAGTTCGCTTATAGGAAGGGCCGGCTCTGTGTACTATGGTGTTCTTTAAAGCCACAGTTTGTTAAGACTACCGGCTATTGAAAATAATGCACCAATCCCATAACATGTCCTTCACTTCATAGGGACTTTAAAGCAAATAACTGAACATACATTTTACACACACAAGTCTTAATCTTTGCTTAAATGTGGGGCTTACCTGCAAAAGCGAAGAACATACCAGCTGGTCTCAGCAGGTAGTCTCTGCTCTTCCCAAAAGCCCCCAGGAGGCAGAGACTGCCCAGAGTCATGAAGGCCAGACTGAAGATGGCTATAGCAGCAGCTGAGATGTTGTACTCTGACAGAGGAGAAACACACAGGAATCAAAGACCACTTCTTTATAAACCATAGCCAACTTCGCAAAATGCAAACACAGGTCCAAGCACTTCCAGATTCGTTTTCATTTAGTATGTTTTAAATCTTTCATATACAGGTGCTGGTCATATAATTAGAATACATTTCAGTTGGCCAAGATTTCTAAAAATCCTTTCTTTGTATTGGTCTTAAGTAATATTCTAATTTTCTGAGATACTGAATTTGGGATTTTCATTAGTTGTCAGTTATAATCATCAAATTAAAAGAAATAAACATTTGAAATATATCAGTCTGTGTGTAATGAATGAATATAATATACAAGTTTCACTTTTTGAATGGAATTAGTGAAATAAATCAACTTTTTGATGATATTCTAATTATATGACCAGCACCTGTATAATAAAATCTTATCGTGTGATAAAAGATATTCGTTTGACATTTTAAATCGGTTATACATTTTGTTCAAATGTTTGTGCAGTGATAAACTGAAGCAGCGAACCAGCGTTGGACTAGCATTGTTTGCATCATCTGAAGTGGTCTATAGTTTTACAAAATCTAAATGTTTATGCACTTATGCACTCTTGTTAAAGTCTTATTATACTATTTAAACCCCTTTGGGGTAATTGTTTATAATGCCTTAAAATATATATTGGGTATAAATGCAGTTATAATTAAACAGTACATTAATGTGAACAACACATTTTATTAAATCTAAAATAAATAGTTATGTGACACCTGCTAATAATAATTATATCCAACAATCATCAAATCAAATTTGAAAAATATCAAATGTACACATTTTTAGTCTTATGTCCATCAGTGCACATTATTTTAAGAAAAAAGATTTCCCTTTTAAGATCTAGTTCTTGGCTGGACTGGGGGGACAATTTCTCTAGTTATATACTCATAGTTCATTGCATGCATAAATTATTATTTTTTCTGTGGTTAAATTGACAGATCATAATAGATATACAAATAAAACATATTTTATGTTTTTTTTCATCATCATCAAAATTTGGGGAGAAATTCCCCCTTCAAGACTCATGTTGACTGTAACCTCATCACAGTATTACTATGCTGATTTGCTAAGACTTATAGTGCGACATTGTACAAAGCTTTCATAGTTCACGAGCAAGTAATATAATAAACAGAACAGCAACTAATAACTTAGAAGTAATAGTTTAGGGCTCCAATGGGTTAAGCCTTTTTGGGGGGGGATACCAACACAATCCGCATTTATTGTCAGTAGACTGTGCTCCCACTGTAAGAATTTTCTCTTTGATTTAACACAAATGCTTTAACACACGCCAACTGTTTTTATCAGGTTTTCATCCTCTGTCAACTAGGCTGTAAACCCTGATGAAATAAACAATGGAAAATTAATGGTTTTCATTACTAATAGCATAATGGACCATCTGCTGTTTACCAAACAAGTAGAACATTGCTGAATATAGTGTGTTTTGTGTCTCAATCCAGTAGGATTTAATAGTGTTTGATTGGATCCTATCCGCCAGATAACACCCCACCATTAAAACCCAACAAGTTTCCTATGGAGACCATCAGAGACCATTATAGCTTCATTTCAAAGCAATACAATTCCCATTATTACCATAATCCATTCACATTCCTGTGATGGTTTGCATTGTTTATAGTTTCAAAAACAGTTTCTTGAAAATGTTTAATCAGACCTGCAGACGCATGTATTCAGAATCAAGCTAAATCCTTTGAGAATGACTTCATCAGCGCTGTTAATTCAGATAATCTGTTTAATCAGTCTGACCTCTAGACTCATGTTGCATTTAACAAGTCAATCATTAACAATAAAGACAGATCAATAGCCTACTGTGGACGACTATTGACATTTTAGCATGCGAGCGTGATGGCGGAAACGGCTGACAACCAAGCGTTCAAGCAAGGTTTCATGTCTCATTGCATTCTCCACTTTATCCTATTCAGATAAAGGTTTATGTCATATACTCAATGGCCGAGCTGGAGCGTGAAATAGCCAAGATGCTGTCTGCTCAAAGGCCAATAGCTCAATGTGGTTGCCAGATTGCACTGCGAGAGATCGGGAGATGAGCCTCTTGTATGGAAGTAAAATAGAGAAAAATGTGTTTGAAGCAAAAAGACGTGAATAGCACTAACTGAAAAAAGATGCATTGTATTAACAGTGCTCGCATTTTAAGGTTCTGCAATTCAACATGGCTGCATATTTAAGATGTGAATTTTTTAAATGGAAACATTTCACACACAGTTTCACCGTTTAAAAATTAAATCAAAATTCACCTTTTAAATTTCATTTAAAAAATTCAACTTGTTATAAAATACAAGCTTTAATATTCGACAGACAATTATCAGTCCATATAATTTCGGTTTAAAAATTCGCTTCCACAAATTCAGTGGTTCAAATTCGACTTGAAATTCAAAGTTTCACATCCTGGAATCCCAGGAGAAGCAATAGAGCGCCGATTCCGCCAATGCATGATCTCTACCTGCTGCCTGACCGCTTCACCAGCAGGTGGTGCAAGTCGCTTCTGACGAAGACCAAAGCAAGAAATGCAGATACTTTTTATGTTTGCAGCACAGTCCACTCATCTGCTCGATTAAGTGAATTTATTTGATCTCATAGATCTCTTCTTATGCATCATCAACATCAGAAATTTTAGGTTTCCTGCTCTGGCTAGAAGGAATTAAGTTATTTTTTTACTTCAGCACATCGTGTTCACATAAATACTATGCATCATCAGCATTTACAGGACATGTATTGTGTTTGAAGCGGTCAAATAACTGAGATCTCAACTATGAGCTTATTGACAAATGCTCTGATTTTAACGCGTACTCTCCCATGTGCTTCTGTTTATATGAAGTAGCTGCAATCTCAATAAACATTCTTTTTATTTTCTCGCATGATCTTGTTTTAATTTGAGACTCTCAGAAAATGCTGGATGTTGTGGAATTGTGGAAACGTTCGTTTGTTAATACGAGACAGAAAAACTGATATTTTAGCCAAGCGAACTTCTTGAGCAGGACAGATAAAACGAACCAGATAAAAATAGTCAGCACTTTCTTTAGAACCCGACTAGACCCGAAACGTCTTGTGCAGCCTGCAGCAAAGCAAGATACCTCACGGCGTTAGGATCTATACAGCTGTAAGATGGTTTTTAAGCGCAAAGATAAAAACTTGTGTTGTATGCTGTGTGCGTTTCCCAATAATGTGCCACACACGAACATGCGAGTATGACTACACGCTAATTGCATGAGTTGCTGTCTGTTCATTAAATGCTAAAATGTCAATCACTCACGGTATATTAACCTAATTATGTCTTGTAAAGTTTGGCGTAACAAATATTTGTTGTTTACCTAACCATAAAATGTAATTAATTTGTGTCTTTCGGGGCGATTGGTAAAAGCACATTCATTATAAATGACCAGAGACCCCATGCCATATCGGACACGACCTGTGCCAAGGCATATTTTGTCAACGTTTTAGACCCGATGCCGCTGGGACACATGAGGACCTCTCTAACATACACATCAATGCAAGTCAGTTTGCATGGCCGAGCAGTGAAAAATATATTTAATTACTGGTCAGAAAACAATATGAGTGCTCCATGGCAATATACACAACTATCTGTAGATGTTGCTGTTTGGCGCATTGTATTTCGTATACTTTTATATTAGGCTATAGCCTTTCTTTTTAATTAGCTTACCCAATACTAATATAACATATCAAAACGAAATTACGATTACTAATTTTTAATCTATATGCTCACATAATAAGTCAACATATTGTTAAATTTATGCATTTTAAATGACAGAAATACACTGAAACCTGCACGTTGGAGAAAGCACGTAATGTACGTGTCTAAAATGTATGCGTACAGTTCAGTTAAATGATCAAATTTACCCTCTTTAAACTTAAGCTAAACATTTAGCTGAATATCCACAACATATATGGTGGCATGGTGGAACAAAAACGTTATTGCAAGATTTGCTAAGTGCCTTTGTCCCTTTAGCGTCCACGGACCACGCCATCACGGCCGGTGTACCGTGCTAAAACGCTTAATGTTGCTTAATCTTCAGACCAGATGATTAGTATAGCCTACACCTTTTTAATAACCGTAGGCTACAGAAATGCGGAAGAGCCCTAAATATGAATGCAAAAAGCACAAAATGACAAAATAAGAATTGTAGCATGTCCCGCCGTATTTCTCACATAATACCAGAACGAATAGGTATAGGTGGCTTTATTGTTGCAGTATTTCAGTTTGTTTTTTTATTAATTCGTTCATACAATAGGTTATAATTGGCTTTATTTTGTTTGCGTTCTGAGATTTCAGATGAAAAGTATAGGCATGATTATTTCCATTGATATTTCTCTTTTAAGTGGTGTAGTTATTCGTTTAAGTTACATTTATATCCTACATTTACTAAATATCTTACAATTACGTTTTTAAGAAAAGACTGTTATTTATATTGTAGATTATTTTACGTTCTGGTGGAAAATTGTTCATGGCTTGTTCTTACATCTGTTTTCACTACTATTTCAGTTAGCCTACTACTATTGTCTGTTTAAAATGTATAATTATTGCTATTTTTCCTATTTAGTTTTAAACCGAAATAAAATGTTTTATTTGAATTTAAATGTTAAGTTTATTGTGATGGTGTTATGTAACTAATGTAATGCTTTAAAATCTTGTTGTCTTGTTTTCTGGCACATTTAATCAGATTGTCATGGCTCTGCTTCGTTTAGTCATGTTTTTCTTGGTCCTGTAGCAGAGTCATGACAAAGCCTTTTGTTATGTGTGGAGAGAAATATATTATTGTCCTTTTGACAATAATATACGTTCTCTCCAGTGTCTCGTCTCTGTTCCCGCCATCTCGTTTCCTCGTTAACTTTCCCTGAGTGTTTTATTACCCACACCTGCCCTGTGTCGTTATCCCTCGTTTGTCTTGCCTTTAAATACCCTCTTGTTTCTTTGTCTTGTGTTCATGGACTGTGTTGTTTGTACCGTGTACCCTGTAATTGTGTAAGTGAAGTCTCCGTGTCTACCCGTGTTTCCCGTTCCTTGCCTTGTCCGTGGATTGTTCGTGTTGTGAGTTACCCTGCCCCTGCCTTTGTTACCCTGCTGTGTTTTTTGTAAGACGTTGTGTCGTGCTTTTTAGTTAGGTTATTTGCTGTTGTTTTATGTTTTGCCCCAATGTGGGAAGTCTTTGTTTTCTTTATATCTCTTAGTTTCGTTTTCCCCCATTGAGGGTGTTTGTTTTGTGTTTTATTAGTTATTAAAGTCTTGTTGAGTTAACCCCTTCACTGCCTGCCTGCATTTGGGTTCTTCCTGCCACAGTACGTGACACAGATACCATTGCATGTGTCATTCAAATAGCTTCATGCAATTAGCTTATTTTATTCAAACACAGTATGATTCAGTAATTCACTGTAACATATACAATTTTCTCATCCTCGAAACTCAAACCATTATTTGATGACTTAAGATCATGCTTATCAAAAGCGAGATTTTATGTTTGTATTTGGCGAGCTACAGAAATTATCTTTTGCGTGCATATGATACGCATGTGTTTTGCGTGCACTTTTTATGTACATACCGACTTAACCCACACCATCTTAACCAAGCGGGTAGTCATATGCACGTAAAAAGTAATGAATGCGTATAAATAGCAAGCCAAATACAAACATAAACTCTTACTATAGATAGGCAGTACTAGATCGGGTAGGATATTTAAATAATTAAATTAATATTATAAATGTATGAATAGTCCACTGATTCCAGGCCACCTGGAATTGTCCCCGTGCTCCATGTCCGTTCCAGGGCTGATAGTGGTGAGCTAAGCTGCCAGTACAAGAAACAATAATTTTTTTTCTTGATGCATAAGAGGATATCTATGAGAACAAATAAATTCACTTAATCGAGCAGATGAGTGGACTGTGCTGCAAACATATAAAAAGTATCTGCATTTCTTGCTTTGGTCTTCGTCAGAACGGACTTGCACCACCTGCTGGTGAAGCGGTCAGGCCAGGTAGAGCATTGGCGGAATCGGCGCTCTATTGCTTCTCCTGGGATTCCCGGATGTGAAAGTTTGAATTTCAAGTCGAATTTGAACCACTGAATTTGTGGAAGCGAATTTTTAAACCGAAATTATATGGACTGAAAATTGTCTGTCGAATATTAAAGCTTGTGTAGCTCTCTGATTCGAAAGAAAGATAGATTCTTCTACTGATGGTTCACACGCCTTTATTCATACACCCGTCTTCATCACAATGCGATTAAAATCGTTTGAAGTGTGAAATCCACCGTAAGAACTTGGTCTCCATTCAAAACCAGGAGCTAGATAACCTTTAATACGCTATTAGCCTTAGCGCAAGCTAACGGTGTGCGTTTGAGCTTGACGCAACTCCACTTGCTCTTGAAGCGCTATGAGACACACACGCTTCATATCCATTCCATAAACAGCCTTATCAAAATAAAAGTCCTTGGTTAACACACATAATGACTCAACGGTAAATGTAAACAAAAAATATATACTCAATTTCGTAAGCTTTAAATAAGATAAATAATTACAAATTAAACAAATATTCCAAACGTAACAGCTTGTATTTTATAACAAGTTGAATTTTTTTAATGAAATTTAAAAGGTGAATTTTGATTATTTAATTTTTAAATGGTGAAACTGTGTGTGAAATCTTTCCATTTAAAAAATTCACTGCTTAAATATGCAACCATGTTGAGTTGCAGAACCTTAAAATGCGAGCACTGTTAATACAATGCATCTTTTTTCAGTTAGATCTATTCAGCACGTCTTTTTGCTTCAAACACATTTGTCTCTATTTTACTTCCATACTCTTGCCTGAAGAATGAGACATCTCAAAAAACATTTAAGAATAATTAACAAATTAACTGGATTTTACATTCTACAATATTCGTCACTTTTATCATTTAATAAAACTTAACAAAATTATTTTATTTAAAATAAAATAAATCATGATAAAGAATTTTTTAATTATAAATATAAAAAACATATTTGCCTACATTTAAGATTTATTTTCAAATCTTGAATAATTTATGTGTACCATGTTTTATATATGTTCATTGTTATATTTACATAGCATTTTTTGTTTTCATGATGTAAAAAAACGAAACTTGATGCACACAAAGTACTATATAAAAACAAAACTGCTATGTAAATAGAATGGGCTGTAAATTTCATTTCATGTTGCCCTTTAAACAGAACCTATGAGATGAAGACCTGAAATGTTTTACTAATTCAACTGCCTATTCATTCCTGATAGTTATAATGCACATATTTGGCTTGCTTTCCTTTAAAGTCAACATGACATCAAAACAATGACAATTCGTATTCGTATACCTATATATATATATATATATATATTTATATGATATTATATATATATATATAGGTTTTATGAAACATTGAAGTGTTTTTTATAAATTATATATCCGTGAAGATAATAATCCTTTTTATACTTCATGTGCTTTCAAAACCTTTCATCAAAAACTAAATCTTTTCTGCATGATGCGAGGTGAGACAGTAGTTTTGATACATTTTTAGCAATTTTGTTATTTCTTCATTTTTTATGTTGCTAGCCTATAGGAGATTAATTTACTTTTATTTTATTATTTGTTTTTTATTAATTGTAGTGCCTTTAACTTATATCAGTTTAATTCTGAGGCAACATTTCAATTTTTTTCAATAATTTTTAGGCCAATATTTTATTTGATTTTGATAAACTGATGTATTTAAAGTATAAATTTTAGTAAATAACCTTGCTGTCCAATGACCCAACTACCAATAGTCCATCAATTCCCAGAGGACAAAAGCCCTGCCCTATATTTCTTTCTCATTCCAGGGACATTTCCATCAGCTATACATCACAATTCAGAAGAAAACACCATCTTGATTGAAACCCTTCCAGCCCACTAACATATTAGATAAATGGATGAAATAAGGTTAATTAGAATAGAGCAAAAATTGGTGTGGAATTGTGAAATCAGTGTCCTTGGCTGTGTACTGTACATACACATGAGAGTGAGATGATTGACAGGACTAAAAGATCTGACTCATCCCCAACTTACAACTTTAGATTTCCCTTGTCATTTGGAAGAGATAAAGACTGCAGAAAATAATGTTTAAACAATTGCACTGGGAAGACCTGGAAACAAGTCTTTCTTTTGATTAAAATCTACTCTGAAATTGCTGGGTTGTTGTCAACCCATGGCTGGGTAAAATATGGACAGAACAAACATTTGTTATACAACCCATGGTGTATAAATCTAGTTTACTGTTTAACATTTAAAACTGATAGAAAATGTGGTCCCCATGAATGTTGGAGGTCATTGTAATGTCAAAAACAATCTATTTATAAGCGCTAAATTATTTCTGGTTATTTTGGGTGTTATTATAAAACATCTCATTTCATTCACAAATTGTCATGCTTCAGCTTTGTTGACCCCATGAATGTTTGGTTGTGACCTGTCCAAAAATAAAAACCATAACAATAAAAAAGATATGTTGTCTTCCATTGCACTGAAAAACATAATAATTTACTTAATAAAATCCTCATAACAATTTGCACAAATATTATTTAAGTAAAATGCGCTGCTATAATTCAAGCACCACTTACTAACCAGAATAAAGCAAATTCTACTTATTAAATACATTTAGAATTCGTTAAAATATTAAGTATATCTTACTTAAAGTAAACAAAAAATTCAAACTTCACGGTTCACTTACTTTTATATTGAAATTTACTATTTTTTACAACATGGATGGTCAACTGAAAAGAAACTGGTGGTCTCTGGCATTAGCACAGTTACTCTGCTCTTCTGAACAATGGTAACCACTTAAAAAACCCAAACTTAAAAATAATACAAAATCTCTCCTAAATCTCACAGATAAATCAAAACGCGAACAAGTCTTTCTTTTTACTGAAAAACACTTAAAATGACAGTTAATATGGAAATTAATCTCCTAATGCAGTCAGATGTAAAGCATGCTGGGAACTACAGATCAACTGCCAATGCAGTTATATCTACAAAAATTATTTATGTAGTCTCAACACAAAATAAATAAGTAAACTTAATTTTATTGAAATGGTATCAATTAAAATTACTTGAACAATTGTTTTAAAATCTTAACAACCAAATTGAGTAGATTTAATTCCCAAGCTTTTTACATTATTTTAACTCAACTTTTAAACTTCTTGTTAAAAACAGGAACATAATTCTATTAAGTATGTTTTAATTAGGGCTGTCAACGTTAACGCGTTAACGCATGCGATCAATTTTTTCAAATTAAATATTTATCGCAATTAACGCAGCATCCGTTTGTTTTGACATCCTTTGTCTAGCGTTACATTATGTAATCACGCTCTTATTCGTGTACAGGCTTTTAAACCATTTAAGCGCGATTTGAAACAGTTGCTTTGACGCGTTCAATGAAGATAGACAGCTTCTAAACTGTGGGACGCGACAAAACGCAACGCGAGGTCCAGTCTGGTGTAAACAGTCTCTGGCTGAAGGCTGCGTCGGTGAATCTCTGTCAGACAGCGCATCCGTGTTAAGTTCTCTTTCGTGCTTGAATGGATAAAACCACACAAGATTATGTCAGAAAGCCCGTTTTGTCTAGCATTTTCTTAAGCAAGACTTCAAAGTGTAAAATAAAATCTTAAATGAATGCAAAGAGTTGTGAAAATGGGAGTGCGGTGACGGTCAGATTTGCGTACTGAGACAGCTCTTAAAGGGGCCGCGCTCTTAAACGTGCTGCTGTGACTCCTGTCACTAATGTTAATCAAAGAACAAAATAAAAGAAGAAATGAATGTGATTTTGTAGCTTTAATGAGAATTCTTCTGCATTTAATTTATAATTTAGCATTAAAGACTGTAAAGTGTCCTTCAATTTCTGTATATTTCCTACATGAGCTCTCAATTATACTGTTGAATGGCTATAATTCATGTTAAAATAATCAATTTATTAGAGACATCAGTTACAATACTAATATCAAAATGTTATCTTTCATAAAATGATGCTGTTAAAGAAATATGTTGTTTCTACATCAATTTGAAGATTAAATGTGAAATTATTAAAATGTAAATGTATATTTTAAAATATAATTGTTATGTGTGATTAATCGTGATTAATCACAGAAAAAAAGTGTGATTAATCCGATTAATTATTTTAATCGAGTGACAGCACTAATTTTAATAATTTCGTTTCATAAAATCTACTAAAGCACATAATCATTTTTTTTCCAATGTTGAACAGTAATCCAGAATAAAAGTTGGCTCATAAATAGTGGCCTCATTACATGTAAATTCTCCCTGTTGTTATAAAAGAATCATAAGTGGTGCTTCTCATTTATAAATCTCTGAAAGACTGATGCATGAGGGGCTGTTTGAACCACAGCTACATGCAACCTCTGCCCATCATCTGAATCTCTGCTTTTTCGTAGCTACCATCAGCCTGTGGATGAACCCTCCATCTCAATGACTCTGTGTACACAACATACATTAGACCTAAGATGTTTTTTTTAGCCATATATGTTTTTTTGGCGTGTGTCATCTTTTGACACGTGTTTTGTGTAAAAATGGAAAAGGACATGAGGAAAACGAGAAAAACAAGACTAGGGACCAATGGGAGTGTCACAGTACTCCCCCTCCCGGTAGGTGCGACCTCGCGCCGAGGAACACCCAGGGGGGGGGGTGGGCGTCCTGGAGACTCCCTGTCTTGTCCCCCGTGAGTCGCCACCAACATCCGACATCCACCGCGGGAATCCACCACGGTGCCGGTAGCTCGGGAGGCCTGGAGGGTGCTGGCCGCACCGGAAGCCTGGAAGGTGACGGCCGCTCAGGAGGCCTGGAGGGCGCCGATCGCACCGGAAGCCTGGAGGGTGCCGGCCGTTTGGGAGGCCTGGAGGGTGCTGGTCGCACCGGAAGCCTGGAGGTTGCCAGCCGCTCGGGAGGTCTGGAGGGCGCCGGCCACACCGGAAGCCTGGAGGGCACCGGAAACAAGATGGCCGTCCTGTCCCTATACTGCGCCCCCCAAAAAATGTTTGCCGCGAGTCCAGGGGCTCTTGGCCGTCTTCAGGACGGGGCTCTGGGTAGGCTTTAGGACGGGGTTCTGGGAAGGCTTTGGGACACTCTGCAAGGCCGGACGGGACCGGCTTGGAACACTCTGGAAGTCCGGACGGGACCGGCCCGAAACACACTGGGAGGCCGGGCGGGACCGGCCCGGAACACACTGGCAGGCCGGGCCGGACGGGACCGGCTCGGGACACTCTGGAAGGCCAGACGGGACCGGCTTGGGACACTCTGGAAGGCCGGACGGGACCGGCTCTAAACACACAGGAAGTCCGGACGGGACCGGCTCGAAACACACTGGAAGGCCGGACAGGACCAGCCTGGAACACACTGGAAGGCCGGACGGGACCGGCTCGAAGAAGAGCTGGGCAGCGGGCTCAGAGAACCCGGATTACTGCGGGACTCATCTCTGGTGGAGGACTTCGGGGTGAGGTGAGCTGGGTCGCTCAACGCTTGTTTGGACAGGATCGGATGATGATCGATCTCATCCGGGATGGTCTCGCTCACACCGAGGTGAGATCCCATTATCCACCGGATGAGATCGATAAACTCCCCAACAGGTCTGCCCCTGAACTCGGGAGCCAGACACCGATGGGAGACATCATCCAACCCCATCAAAAAACACGCATTGAGTGAGCGATCATCCCAACTCACCTCACAGCTCAGCAGTGATGTAAAGAGTACCTGAAAACCATACTTAAGTAAAAGTACAGATACCTTGCAGCGAAAACTACTCCATTACAAGTTACAAGTCACCAATTCAAAAATGACTTCAGTAAAAGTCTTAGAGTATCTGAATTTAACAGTACTTGAGTATTTTACTCGTACTGAATGTAGGCTCAAAGCAGCACTAGTCCTTGAACACTTAAGAGACATGTCAGTGAAAAACAAGAAACAGTTGATTCATGAGGAGAGCAATCACATTTATTTTCTTAAATCAAAATAAGACTGAACACCTCAAAATTGCAACAAATCATGGTGGACACCATAACACTCAAGTCTCATTTAAGCTCAAGTGATCATAATAAACCAAACTCTTTCAAAAGGTTTCTTCAATATAACGGATAAATAAAATAATGTTAAGTCCAATTAAAAAGTCAAAGCCTTTTTAAACTGGGCATGCTGGTTTTGGCCTCATCATCAGCTGCTGTCATGTCCTCATTTCACATAAACCGCCAGCGATTGACATTGATAACCCTATCCTAACCCTAATTGATAATGCACTCTTTATTGACATAAAGAAGCCATGTTAACAAGTTTTAGTAAGTAAGAGCAAAACCCACAAGATATAGTACCTTCAATGCCTTGTAAATGGCTATATTAATTCTTCTGTATCAAAAATAAACTGCCGCAAAAGAATGATGGGTACCAGGTGAAATGTAATGTGTAATTGCATTAGTCATTACAAATGTAGTGGAGTAAAGAGTACATATACTTGTTCAAAAATGTAGTCAAGTAGAGAGTAAAAGTTGCTAATATCTTTAATACTCAGTACAACTACAAAGTAGCCAAAAAGATACTTAAGTACAGTAACTAAGTACATTTACTCCAATACTTTACACCACTGCAGCTCAGTACGAGGAAGTCCTCCATATCACTTCAGAAGATGGCCATCCTGGCTGAGATGGTGTCTTAGATTGTCGTCTGGAGAGATGTTGAGCCGCAAGTAATCCACCATGTTAGCGGTCGGTTATTCTGTAACAGTCCACAGATGACGGTGACGAGGAACGGATGGTGAGTAAAAAAGGTCTATACCCTGTGGTACTGCCACATTACTGCCTGCATAGATATACTTCCATTTATTATAGAAATTCACTTTGGCTTCAGTTAGAATTCATCAGAAAACATCATTTCTATTATGATTTAGAAACAGGATGAATAATAAGATTTGTCAAATACATTTCACAATGAAAAGGGAAGCATTTACATGTAAAACTGCAATGATGATATTTGGATATTAAGGTGTAGGCACTCACTCACATTAACTGACTGTAGGAAAGTAGACCATCTACTAATAAAAGGAAATTTCCCATGAGCCTCTTGGATCAAGTAGGCACCAGCAGCAGGAAATAATTAAACTGCCTGAGAAAATCAAGGCACAGGATAAATTAATCAAAGTCATCACAATCAAATCATCAGAGAAGTAAAATGATGTATAAAGTGTATCGGCTATTTAGTGTATCTAGTTTTCCCTCTTAATTTTCTTTTCAATTCATAAATTAAAATGCAGAGCCTTTATATAAATATGTTTTGTATTCATGTATTTATAAAACCATAGTTCATTTTCAGGACTTGCCCTCATGCTACAAGATGTTGAACTGGAGAGACAGGAAGAGAAATTCAGCACAAAGCCTTTCTTTGGCTCAATTCTGAAGTTAAATTAATCCAGATTACAAAAAGTGTTTCTTCCAATGGCGTAAAATGAAAGTTTATTACATGAAATGAAACAACATGAAATGTAAATTTCATTGTAAAATGCTGAATATTACTTTCATCTAATGTTTCTGGAAATACCCCATAGGTTATACACAGAATTAAAGGTTTAAGTATTTATTTTTGTAATTTTTCTTGATATATGAAACTACTTGAATTAGTTAAAAGTAGGGATGAACCCGATACCAAGCTGATATACTCGTACTCGTACTCATACAGATACACCGATACCTCACGTGACATACCTGCAGAACTGACTGAAATTTGTGCTTTGAAAGTTTGTGAGAAGCACATAAAATTGTCTTTTTCATAATGTGTTTTGAGGCAGAGGTATTAGTTTCAGTGTGTTGTGCTTGGAAAATATAGGTACAGGCATCGATATTGGTATCGGTGTCGGAGTACCAAAAAAACATATTAATCTCTTTCTTTAAAAAATGGTATCAGAGCATCCCTGGTAACAAGACATCACAAACCAGTTCTGAGAGCTCCCCAATCCATGTCCTCACACCCGCGCCCTATGGCATGTCAAATGTGGTGCTAAATGATCATTTTTCTATTTCAGTGTCTCCCAGTGGGAGCGGCAGTTGTAGGGTATTAGTTAATACGCTTTTCTCAGTCTACATGGTGAAGGCTGTATTCTAAAGGCACAGCCCACCATACTAAATGTCTTTCTGGGAGGGAGAGAGAGAGAAAACTAGGGCACTATTATCTGGCCTCTTTTTCCAGGCAGAAGCAGAGGTTTGTGGACAGCGAGCTGAAGTGAAGAGACAGAGTGTTTCTGGATGATTTTCCTATTTCCCTTCGTGCATTGAGAAGTAATCTAAACAAAAGCGAAAGTTCAAGGGTTCAAGGACACCTTCAAAACTCGTAGCTCGCTTATCTCCAACGGCCACCATGCTGGAGGACAAGAAGACCAAGATGAAGATCACCTTCCTGGTTATTCTGGTGGGCATCTCGTCCATGTTGGTGGCGGTGGTGACGGACCACTGGGCGGTGCTGAGTCCTAGGGTGGAGCGCCTCAACACCACCTGTGAAGCGGCCCACTTCGGGCTCTGGAGGCTGTGTAAGAAGAGCATCTTCATTGTGGAGGAAGACCCTCAGGGCAAAGGCTGTGGCCCTATCAGCCTGCCAGGAGGTAAGGAAGTTCAGTTCAAGCTACCTTTAGCCATTACTAGACTTTACGCCTGGTGTAGCCCCGAGGCATAGACGTCCACAAAGAGTTTTTGGAAGAGTACCTCATTCATATTACTGTAAGTTTGTAAATGGAAATTGGGAAGTCTTGGAAGCCAAGCATACTCTCAAAGTCTTTAGTGCGGCACATGAATCAAAGTGAGCCGATGTCTCCCCACAGTAGCCTACCTAAAAAGTCACGAAGAAGATTCATTTGAAGAGTAATCTTTACAATTTGGGTTTGAATTTCATCTTTGAATGTTGTTTCAACATAGTGAGTCTTGTGTCTTTGAGTTGCTAAGTGAGGTCAATGGGCACACTGTTAATGAAAAGAACAGGCGTTGATTTGTGTTTGTGATATCAGAGGGTTGTATAAGGCTGAAATAGATAGGTTAAGGTGATTTATGAGGTTGTAGATTAAAGAAATGCGGGTGAACTGTATCTACCTGTGGGAGATGGCGAATAACTCGACTTCTTTACGGTACACTTGGGAGGAATCAGCCTCATTTCTCTCCCGTGCCCCAGGTCAGATAGATTTAGAAGATAAGAGAGCAAAAAGGTAAAAGCAATTTACTAGCAGCTTGATGAAGACCTATAGAATTTACAGACAGATCATATCTTTCAGTCTCTTGCATTCCAGACATTTGACCGTCAAATGTGTGCTGGAGAAATGCTTATATTTTTAGACTCTTAGGTCATGACCGTGACCAATGGCAGATTTTTATGACTGATGGATGAGAGGGTTAAGACACAAATCTCAGACAAATTGAGTTAATAGGTAATTGGATCCAGGCTGTCACCTGTGTGATGTAGGGTTCTGTAAGAAGCAGTATTGCGCATCCTTATCCTTATTTATCAGAGCTGTGGGGATAAATGGAGAGATCACTCACTTCCTGTCAGCCAGCATGCATGTGTTCCTGTGAACATCTGAAGAGAACCTCCCTCTTCAGCAACATTACCTCCCTCTTCAGCAACATTACCTCTGGATGAGAGATGGACAAGGAGGCCAGAGCCTTGCAGTCTTAAATTGTCTGTTGTTTAGCATTATTTTATCATTTCGAGTTTTGAAAAATAATCAGAAGGTGGTTGGTTTTTACATAAGAACCCACAATGGCACAAACACTGGTGCGGCTCTGGAAAGGTCTTTTTTTAAAGCTTTATCTCTTTTAACTCATGAAGTCTAGGTCATGTGACAATGTGTGAGTTTTATGTTGCCATGACAACATTTCCAATATTGTGGTCTGTCTGATTGCCACATCTTGCAGTGTCTGTGTTACTAAAGGTGGGTTTTCAACCTATCTATCAATTGTAGTAACGTTCTATATCACATGTAACCTGCTAAAAGAAGATGTTTTCAAACATGATGATAAGAAGTCCCTTTTCACACTGACCTAGCAGGAAGAGAGAGCCTAAGCATTCATTAGAGACTTAAACCATGAATTATTCTGTACTTTCTGTATCAGAAAAGGTTGGTGTTAATCATGCTTAAATCATCCATTTAAAATAAGATAATGCTGAATAATAATTGATTAATATTTGTCAAAACCACATAAAAATATTTATATTTGAAGTAAGGTGAAGCCACGTCACTGGTCCCTTCACAACACTGTTTGCATTTGCTCAAACCGAACCCTGCAGCTTTTACTTGAGATCATTGGAGATAAGCAGCTCAGTCAGGATGGTGGATTCCAGTCTTGGCAGACACCTACAGATACTCCAGCCACAGCGGGAGAATTCGAGTTGGAATGGGTCAGTAAACGTCTAACCCTAGAGGATCCGCAGACACCTCACTGTGCTCAACCTTTCAAAGGGACGTCCCGTGAGACCTGGTCTGGCCCAGTTCGGGCTAGCCTAGCATAGCAAACCTCATGGCCTGGGGAGTGGCTAGATTTGGAAAGCCTCTTGAACTGCATAAACGAAGTCATGAGCCAAAACATTAGCACTTAAGCCATTATGTTCCTGCGTGCTCAATGATGCTTGGCTTCAATCCCAGACCTGCGTCTCAGAGAGGGGAAGCTTTCAGTGTTGGCGAGACTCTGCAGGTTCTTCAAGGGAATCTAGCGTTTCATACTCATTCAAGACTCAAGTCTGTTAAAATGACGAGATCATCCCAGTGGAGTTCATTATGTTAAAATCGCAGTTTGGCACGGCACCAGCTGAAAATGAAACCAGAGTGTGATTCTGATATAGGAGTGCAGGATGTAATTGTGAAGGGAATAATTTACCCTCATCTTCTTATTGGGATGGGAATAACCTTACCCTCTGGTGTAGATTTCATTCACGCATGAACATGTTTTGAACTTGACGTTGGATGACAACAAATCTACGGTAGATATCTTGACCCACATTAGAATGCATTCATTGATTGGAGAAAAGCAGTTTGAACATCCTCCTTTCTTGGAAGTAAGTCATACTGCTTTGAAACAACACAAGGGTGAGGAAATCATGACAGACTCTACATTCTTGGGTGAAGCATTCATTTCATAGCCTTGTAACGTCATGGCTTTATCTCAGTTTGGCAGCCAAACTCCTGCAGAGGCACGAAGGCCCCGGAGGAAGCCTCTCCCCTTGTGTGACCCAGATATGAGCACCCTTAGCGGGTCAGCAGCGTTAAATGTGTCCTCCTCTCACATTGACCCAGAACCTGACGGTCACTCTGCATGTGGACAAAAGAGGACGGACTTGATCCACTGCTTCGTATTTAGAGTAAAAAACAACACGGTCACCCGACAGAGTTTGGAAATCTCCCTCCAAAGGCAACTGGTCCAGCATAGTGGAGTGCAATAGGGAGTTTTAATCAAGATCTAAGAAACTATTATGACAGCAATCCAGTGCTTCCATTAACAAACCTGCAAGGTCAATGCTACGCCCCAAATCGCTATTTTTGTCTCTTCGTTTTGCTCGATGGTGCCGCAGAACTCATTTTGAGCTTTAGATCCAATCACGCTGAAAAGCAGGTCTGCCTACACGGCAAACAAGATGCACGACACAGGTCTCGCCTCTGATTTGTGCCGGGTGAAGAAATGACAGATTTGTCAAGAGCGGCCCTTTTATCAGGGTCTGATTCATGATCAGTCCGTCCTTGCATATTGCTGTCAGTCTGATGAAGGACTCTGACAGGCCCACTGAAGCAAAAACAGGTGAAGAGGACACGAAAAGACATGGCTCTGGAAACATAGAGGCGCGCCAGTGAACCCACCCACAGCCAAAAGGGCCACCTAAACACAATTGAATCAAGCTTCGCATCGTGAAGTGAGGGCGGGCAATGCAAACAATGGGCTATTTTTGTCAAAACAACTGACCGTGACCCAACACGCGTATTAGTCCATACATGGCAGTTAAAGGCTCTCCAAGGCCGTTCGTGAGATGAACTCATCCAAAACAGCTTGCGCTAAGGGCTTGTGATGGGAATAGTAAATCACGGTCTAAAGCAGCACAGCTCCGATGCATCCCATTCCCTAGCTGCTGTCAGTCTGCCTTTTACTAACAAAGCTAAGACCAGCCTGTTGCTAGGTAACCCTTACATACTGTAGGTCTACCACCACCCCCCACCCCGGTGGAGATTCTGGGTCCAGTGTAACAAACAGCTCCTCTGTTTCTCCCGGTGCGGAAGACGGCGTGCTTGCTTTATGAGTTTAATCTAAAGAAGAGGTGTCTACAGTGTGAACTATTGCATAACTTTCCATTCGGTCTGGCAGATACAGGACAAAGGTCTCAGACGGGTGGTCGTTTTGTAACGTTGTGGGTGTGTAACCTGAGGAAAGGTTTAATTGAAGATGTTGCAATGCACGACACGAAGTGTAATTTTGTTGTGTTAGTGGAGGCGGAATAGATGAACAAATTTCACAGGCTAATTTGTCTCACTCGCCAAAAAACATGCACACAATTTGCACACATATATACTTTATAACAGGGTTTTGTTGTTAATAACAGCAAATAACAGAAATGTAATCACAGGTTTATGCCCTCGGCGCGTAATTCAGAATTCACGATCCATCTCATGGACGCACACGAATGCTTGGCTTGTTGTCGAGTGCCCACGGTCTCTGGAGGAAATGTCAAGCGGGCTCATTGGTAGTTCAGATGCATCGTATCGACAGAATACGTCGGCACCTGCAACCCTCAGCTACAATCAATGTTTTCATCTCTTTTTACAGTGAAGAACTGCTCCTACTTCAAACACTTCACATCAGGGGAGGAGGCCGAAGTTTTTGAAGTAAAGACTCAGAAAGGTAAGGTTTACTCCCTTGATATCTTGGGAGGAGGGTGCAAAGGGTTTCACTTTAGACCGAGCAGAGATTAGAGGAACTGGGCAGAAAAATATGCTCCGAGATCTGTTTGGAGGAGTAATATGTTCTTGTAGATATTTGAATCAAGAAAAAGGATTTGGACGCACATAAAACCCTCAGATATTTGTAATAATTCTGTAATGAACAATTTAAAAATGAGGTCAATTAAAATGGGTAATACATCCCAGAGGAAAATGTTAGAGGCTCTTTCAGGAGATTTTCTGTTTTTCCATTTAAGTTTCGACTCAGATGTTTCTCCTAAAATTGCTTGGAAAAATTATGAGATATAATTGAGATCTTATCGAGTTTTGAATGCAGACTTGGCAATTCTGAGCTCCGTTTGTGACGTAGTTGAGATCTCTTCAGAAAGGAGAAATATCTGAAATGAAAGAAGACTTACATTTGCGCTTCAATTAGTCTTATTTACATCTAGTAGAAATAGTTGAGATATTCATGAAATCTCACCTGTTTTTTTAGGACAGTTCAAAAAACATATAACCATATAAGTCAATAAAACAATAAAGTTAATAAAAACAAAGGAATAGATGTTGTTGGCATGTTCAGTATTATCTTNGAAGCCCCCCCTTTAATGAGCACCTCCAGGTGCTCACCAAGGGGTAGACGGACGAGACAAGGCAGACTGAGACAAGACAAAAACCAGACAAACATGGTGAACAGACAAGGGGCAGACAGACAACAAGACAAGGGATGGGTGGACTTAACAAAAATAACAAACAGGGAGGGGGGGGGGGCAAAACAGGCTCATGGAGGCAGTCCAAAGGGGGGGGAACAGTCCCAGTCCCCGGCTGCGCTCGAGGGCGCGAGTCGCGGAGTCCGGGGGGGACAGTCTTTGGCCCTGGGAGGTGCTCCCAGGGACCGGCTGGACAGGGCTTGACGCCGGCTGGAAGGCCGGCTGGACAGGGCTTGACGCCGGCTGGAAGGCCGGCTGGACAGGGCTTGACGCCGGCTGGAAGGCCGGCTGGACAGGGCTTGACGCCGGCTGGAAGGCCGGCTGGACAGGGCTTGACGCCGGCTGGAAGGCCGGCTGGACAGGGCTTGACGCCGGCTGGAAGGCCGGCTGGACAGGGCTTGACGCCGGCTGGAAGGCCGGCTGGACAGGGCTTGACGCCGGCTGGAAGGCCGGCTGGACAGGGCTTGACGCCGGCTGGAAGGCCGGCTGGACAGGGCTTGACGCCGGCTGGAAGGCCGGCTGGACAGGGCTTGACGCCGGCTGGAAGGCCGGCTGGACAGGGCTTGACGCCGGCTGGAGACCGGCTGGAGAGGCCGGCTGGCTGCACCGGACTGGACACCGGACTGGGCACGGACTGGCACCGGACTGGACACGGACTGGAGAACCGGACTGGACACCGAGACTGGAACCCGGACTGGATCACCGGACTGGACGCCGGCTGGATCATGTCATGGCTCTGCTTCGTTTAGTCATGTTTTTCTTGGTCCTGTAGCAGAGTCATGACAAAGCCTTTTGTTATGTGTGGAGAGAAATATATTATTGTCCTTTTGACAATAATATACGTTCTCTCCAGTGTCTCGTCTCTGTTCCCGCCATCTCGTTTCCTCGTTAACTTTCCCTGAGTGTTTTATTACCCACACCTGCCCTGTGTCGTTATCCCTCGTTTGTCTTGCCTTTAAATACCCTCTTGTTTCTTTGTCTTGTGTTCATGGAATAAATTGTTTGTACCGTGTACCCTGTAATTGTGTAAGTGAAGTCTCAGTGTCTACCCATGTTTCCCGTTCCTTGCCTTGTCCGTGGATTGTTCGTGTTGTGAGTTACCCTGCCCCTGCCTTTGTTACCCTGCTGTGTTTTTTGTAAGACGTTGTGTCGTGCTTTTTAGTTAGGTTATTTGCTGTTCTTGTTTTATGTTTTGCCCCAACGTGGGAAGTCTTCGTTTTCTTTATATCTCTTAGTTTCGTTTTCCCCCATTGAGGGTGTTTGTTTTGTGTTTTATTAGTTATTAAAGTCTTGTTGAGTTAACCCCTTCACTGCCTGCCTGCATTTGGGTTCTTCCTGCCACAGTACGTGACACAGATACCATTGCATGTGTCATTCAAATAGCTTCATGCAATTAGCTTATTTTATTCAAACACAGTATGATTCAGTAATTCACTGTAACATATACAATTTTCTCATCCTCGAAACTCAAACCATTATTTGATGACTTAAGATCATGCTTATCAAAAGCGAGATTTTATGTTTGTATTTGGCGAGCTACAGAAATTATCTTTTGCGTGCATATGATACGCATGTGTTTTGCGTGCACTTTTTATGTACATACCGACTTAACCCACACCATCTTAACCAAGCGGGTAGTCATATGCACGTAAAAAGTAATGAATGCGTATAAATAGCAAGCCAAATACAAACATAAACTCTTACTATAGATAGGCAGTACTAGATCGGGTAGGATATTTAAATAATTAAATTAATATTATAAATGTATGAATAGTCCACTGATTCCAGGCCACCTGGAATTGTCCCCGTGCTCCATGTCCGTTCCAGGGCTGATAGTGGTGAGCTAAGCTGCCAGTACAAGAAACAATAATTTTTTTTCTTGATGCATAAGAGGATATCTATGAGAACAAATAAATTCACTTAATCGAGCAGATGAGTGGACTGTGCTGCAAACATATAAAAAGTATCTGCATTTCTTGCTTTGGTCTTCGTCAGAACGGACTTGCACCACCTGCTGGTGAAGCGGTCAGGCCAGGTAGAGCATTGGCGGAATCGGCGCTCTATTGCTTCTCCTGGGATTCCCGGATGTGAAAGTTTGAATTTCAAGTCGAATTTGAACCACTGAATTTGTGGAAGCGAATTTTTAAACCGAAATTATATGGACTGAAAATTGTCTGTCGAATATTAAAGCTTGTGTAGCTCTCTGATTCGAAAGAAAGATAGATTCTTCTACTGATGGTTCACACGCCTTTATTCATACACCCGTCTTCATCACAATGCGATTAAAATCGTTTGAAGTGTGAAATCCACCGTAAGAACTTGGTCTCCATTCAAAACCAGGAGCTAGATAACCTTTAATACGCTATTAGCCTTAGCGCAAGCTAACGGTGTGCGTTTGAGCTTGACGCAACTCCACTTGCTCTTGAAGCGCTATGAGACACACACGCTTCATATCCATTCCATAAACAGCCTTATCAAAATAAAAGTCCTTGGTTAACACACATAATGACTCAACGGTAAATGTAAACAAAAAATATATACTCAATTTCGTAAGCTTTAAATAAGATAAATAATTACAAATTAAACAAATATTCCAAACGTAACAGCTTGTATTTTATAACAAGTTGAATTTTTTTAATGAAATTTAAAAGGTGAATTTTGATTATTTAATTTTTAAATGGTGAAACTGTGTGTGAAATCTTTCCATTTAAAAAATTCACTGCTTAAATATGCAACCATGTTGAGTTGCAGAACCTTAAAATGCGAGCACTGTTAATACAATGCATCTTTTTTCAGTTAGATCTATTCAGCACGTCTTTTTGCTTCAAACACATTTGTCTCTATTTTACTTCCATACTCTTGCCTGAAGAATGAGACATCTCAAAAAACATTTAAGAATAATTAACAAATTAACTGGATTTTACATTCTACAATATTCGTCACTTTTATCATTTAATAAAACTTAACAAAATTATTTTATTTAAAATAAAATAAATCATGATAAAGAATTTTTTAATTATAAATATAAAAAACATATTTGCCTACATTTAAGATTTATTTTCAAATCTTGAATAATTTATGTGTACCATGTTTTATATATGTTCATTGTTATATTTACATAGCATTTTTTGTTTTCATGATGTAAAAAAACGAAACTTGATGCACACAAAGTACTATATAAAAACAAAACTGCTATGTAAAGATAATACTGAACATGCCAACAACATCTATTCCTTTGTTTTTATTAACTTTATTGTTTTATTGACTTATATGGTTATATGTTTTTTGAACTGTCCTAAAAAAACAGGTGAGATTTCATGAATATCTCAACTATTTCTACTAGATGTAAATAAGACTAATTGAAGCGCAAATGTAAGTCTTCTTTCATTTCAGATATTTCTCCTTTCTGAAGAGATCTCAACTACGTCACAAACGGAGCTCAGAATTGCCAAGTCTGCATTCAAAACTCGATAAGATCTCAATTATATCTCATAATTTTTCCAAGCAATTTTAGGAGAAACATCTGAGTCGAAACTTAAATGGAAAAACAGAAAATCTCCTGAAAGAGCCTCTAACATTTTCCTCTGGGATGTATTACCCATTTTAATTGACCTCATTTTTAAATTGTTCATTACAGAATTATTACAAATATCTGAGGGTTTTATGTGCGTCCAAATCCTTTTTCTTGATTCAAATATCTACAAGAACATATTACTCCTCCAAACAGATCTCGGAGCATATTTTTCTGCCCAGTTCCTCTAATCTCTGCTCGGTCTAAAGTGAAACCCTTTGCACCCTCCTCCCAAGATATCAAGGGAGTAAACCTTACCTTTCTGAGTCTTTACTTCAAAAACTTCGGCCTCCTCCCCTGATGTGAAGTGTTTGAAGTAGGAGCAGTTCTTCACTGTAAAAAGAGATGAAAACATTGATTGTAGCTGAGGGTTGCAGGTGCCGACGTATTCTGTCGATACGATGCATCTGAACTACCAATGAGCCCGCTTGACATTTCCTCCAGAGACCGTGGGCACTCGACAACAAGCCAAGCATTCGTGTGCGTCCATGAGATGGATCGTGAATTCTGAATTACGCGCCGAGGGCATAAACCTGTGATTACATTTCTGTTATTTGCTGTTATTAACAACAAAACCCTGTTATAAAGTATATATGTGTGCAAATTGTGTGCATGTTTTTTGGCGAGTGAGACAAATTAGCCTGTGAAATTTGTTCATCTATTCCGCCTCCACTAACACAACAAAATTACACTTCGTGTCGTGCATTGCAACATCTTCAATTAAACCTTTCCTCAGGTTACACACCCACAACGTTACAAAACGACCACCCGTCTGAGACCTTTGTCCTGTATCTGCCAGACCGAATGGAAAGTTATGCAATAGTTCACACTGTAGACACCTCTTCTTTAGATTAAACTCATAAAGCAAGCACGCCGTCTTCCGCACCGGGAGAAACAGAGGAGCTGTTTGTTACACTGGACCCAGAATCTCCACCGGGGTGGGGGGTGGTGGTAGACCTACAGTATGTAAGGGTTACCTAGCAACAGGCTGGTCTTAGCTTTGTTAGTAAAAGGCAGACTGACAGCAGCTAGGGAATGGGATGCATCGGAGCTGTGCTGCTTTAGACCGTGATTTACTATTCCCATCACAAGCCCTTAGCGCAAGCTGTTTTGGATGAGTTCATCTCACGAACGGCCTTGGAGAGCCTTTAACTGCCATGTATGGACTAATACGCGTGTTGGGTCACGGTCAGTTGTTTTGACAAAAATAGCCCATTGTTTGCATTGCCCGCCCTCACTTCACGATGCGAAGCTTGATTCAATTGTGTTTAGGTGGCCCTTTTGGCTGTGGGTGGGTTCACTGGCGCGCCTCTATGTTTCCAGAGCCATGTCTTTTCGTGTCCTCTTCACCTGTTTTTGCTTCAGTGGGCCTGTCAGAGTCCTTCATCAGACTGACAGCAATATGCAAGGACGGACTGATCATGAATCAGACCCTGATAAAAGGGCCGCTCTTGACAAATCTGTCATTTCTTCACCCGGCACAAATCAGAGGCGAGACCTGTGTCGTGCATCTTGTTTGCCGTGTAGGCAGACCTGCTTTTCAGCGTGATTGGATCTAAAGCTCAAAATGAGTTCTGCGGCACCATCGAGCAAAACGAAGAGACAAAAATAGCGATTTGGGGCGTAGCATTGACCTTGCAGGTTTGTTAATGGAAGCACTGGATTGCTGTCATAATAGTTTCTTAGATCTTGATTAAAACTCCCTATTGCACTCCACTATGCTGGACCAGTTGCCTTTGGAGGGAGATTTCCAAACTCTGTCGGGTGACCGTGTTGTTTTTTACTCTAAATACGAAGCAGTGGATCAAGTCCGTCCTCTTTTGTCCACATGCAGAGTGACCGTCAGGTTCTGGGTCAATGTGAGAGGAGGACACATTTAACGCTGCTGACCCGCTAAGGGTGCTCATATCTGGGTCACACAAGGGGAGAGGCTTCCTCCGGGGCCTTCGTGCCTCTGCAGGAGTTTGGCTGCCAAACTGAGATAAAGCCATGACGTTACAAGGCTATGAAATGAATGCTTCACCCAAGAATGTAGAGTCTGTCATGATTTCCTCACCCTTGTGTTGTTTCAAAGCAGTATGACTTACTTCCAAGAAAGGAGGATGTTCAAACTGCTTTTCTCCAATCAATGAATGCATTCTAATGTGGGTCAAGATATCTACCGTAGATTTGTTGTCATCCAACGTCAAGTTCAAAACATGTTCATGCGTGAATGAAATCTACACCAGAGGGTAAGGTTATTCCCATCCCAATAAGAAGATGAGGGTAAATTATTCCCTTCACAATTACATCCTGCACTCCTATATCAGAATCACACTCTGGTTTCATTTTCAGCTGGTGCCGTGCCAAACTGCGATTTTAACATAATGAACTCCACTGGGATGATCTCGTCATTTTAACAGACTTGAGTCTTGAATGAGTATGAAACGCTAGATTCCCTTGAAGAACCTGCAGAGTCTCGCCAACACTGAAAGCTTCCCCTCTCTGAGACGCAGGTCTGGGATTGAAGCCAAGCATCATTGAGCACGCAGGAACATAATGGCTTAAGTGCTAATGTTTTGGCTCATGACTTCGTTTATGCAGTTCAAGAGGCTTTCCAAATCTAGCCACTCCCCAGGCCATGAGGTTTGCTATGCTAGGCTAGCCCGAACTGGGCCAGACCAGGTCTCACGGGACGTCCCTTTGAAAGGTTGAGCACAGTGAGGTGTCTGCGGATCCTCTAGGGTTAGACGTTTACTGACCCATTCCAACTCGAATTCTCCCGCTGTGGCTGGAGTATCTGTAGGTGTCTGCCAAGACTGGAATCCACCATCCTGACTGAGCTGCTTATCTCCAATGATCTCAAGTAAAAGCTGCAGGGTTCGGTTTGAGCAAATGCAAACAGTGTTGTGAAGGGACCAGTGACGTGGCTTCACCTTACTTCAAATATAAATATTTTTATGTGGTTTTGACAAATATTAATCAATTATTATTCAGCATTATCTTATTTTAAATGGATGATTTAAGCATGATTAACACCAACCTTTTCTGATACAGAAAGTACAGAATAATTCATGGTTTAAGTCTCTAATGAATGCTTAGGCTCTCTCTTCCTGCTAGGTCAGTGTGAAAAGGGACTTCTTATCATCATGTTTGAAAACATCTTCTTTTAGCAGGTTACATGTGATATAGAACGTTACTACAATTGATAGATAGGTTGAAAACCCACCTTTAGTAACACAGACACTGCAAGATGTGGCAATCAGACAGACCACAATATTGGAAATGTTGTCATGGCAACATAAAACTCACACATTGTCACATGACCTAGACTTCATGAGTTAAAAGAGATAAAGCTTTAAAAAAAGACCTTTCCAGAGCCGCACCAGTGTTTGTGCCATTGTGGGTTCTTATGTAAAAACCAACCACCTTCTGATTATTTTTCAAAACTCGAAATGATAAAATAATGCTAAACAACAGACAATTTAAGACTGCAAGGCTCTGGCCTCCTTGTCCATCTCTCATCCAGAGGTAATGTTGCTGAAGAGGGAGGTAATGTTGCTGAAGAGGGAGGTTCTCTTCAGATGTTCACAGGAACACATGCATGCTGGCTGACAGGAAGTGAGTGATCTCTCCATTTATCCCCACAGCTCTGATAAATAAGGATAAGGATGCGCAATACTGCTTCTTACAGAACCCTACATCACACAGGTGACAGCCTGGATCCAATTACCTATTAACTCAATTTGTCTGAGATTTGTGTCTTAACCCTCTCATCCATCAGTCATAAAAATCTGCCATTGGTCACGGTCATGACCTAAGAGTCTAAAAATATAAGCATTTCTCCAGCACACATTTGACGGTCAAATGTCTGGAATGCAAGAGACTGAAAGATATGATCTGTCTGTAAATTCTATAGGTCTTCATCAAGCTGCTAGTAAATTGCTTTTACCTTTTTGCTCTCTTATCTTCTAAATCTATCTGACCTGGGGCACGGGAGAGAAATGAGGCTGATTCCTCCCAAGTGTACCGTAAAGAAGTCGAGTTATTCGCCATCTCCCACAGGTAGATACAGTTCACCCGCATTTCTTTAATCTACAACCTCATAAATCACCTTAACCTATCTATTTCAGCCTTATACAACCCTCTGATATCACAAACACAAATCAACGCCTGTTCTTTTCATTAACAGTGTGCCCATTGACCTCACTTAGCAACTCAAAGACACAAGACTCACTATGTTGAAACAACATTCAAAGATGAAATTCAAACCCAAATTGTAAAGATTACTCTTCAAATGAATCTTCTTCGTGACTTTTTAGGTAGGCTACTGTGGGGAGACATCGGCTCACTTTGATTCATGTGCCGCACTAAAGACTTTGAGAGTATGCTTGGCTTCCAAGACTTCCCAATTTCCATTTACAAACTTACAGTAATATGAATGAGGTACTCTTCCAAAAACTCTTTGTGGACGTCTATGCCTCGGGGCTACACCAGGCGTAAAGTCTAGTAATGGCTAAAGGTAGCTTGAACTGAACTTCCTTACCTCCTGGCAGGCTGATAGGGCCACAGCCTTTGCCCTGAGGGTCTTCCTCCACAATGAAGATGCTCTTCTTACACAGCCTCCAGAGCCCGAAGTGGGCCGCTTCACAGGTGGTGTTGAGGCGCTCCACCCTAGGACTCAGCACCGCCCAGTGGTCCGTCACCACCGCCACCAACATGGACGAGATGCCCACCAGAATAACCAGGAAGGTGATCTTCATCTTGGTCTTCTTGTCCTCCAGCATGGTGGCCGTTGGAGATAAGCGAGCTACGAGTTTTGAAGGTGTCCTTGAACCCTTGAACTTTCGCTTTTGTTTAGATTACTTCTCAATGCACGAAGGGAAATAGGAAAATCATCCAGAAACACTCTGTCTCTTCACTTCAGCTCGCTGTCCACAAACCTCTGCTTCTGCCTGGAAAAAGAGGCCAGATAATAGTGCCCTAGTTTTCTCTCTCTCTCCCTCCCAGAAAGACATTTAGTATGGTGGGCTGTGCCTTTAGAATACAGCCTTCACCATGTAGACTGAGAAAAGCGTATTAACTAATACCCTACAACTGCCGCTCCCACTGGGAGACACTGAAATAGAAAAATGATCATTTAGCACCACATTTGACATGCCATAGGGCGCGGGTGTGAGGACATGGATTGGGGAGCTCTCAGAACTGGTTTGTGATGTCTTGTTACCAGGGATGCTCTGATACCATTTTTTAAAGAAAGAGATTAATATGTTTTTTTGGTACTCCGACACCGATACCAATATCGATGCCTGTACCTATATTTTCCAAGCACAACACACTGAAACTAATACCTCTGCCTCAAAACACATTATGAAAAAGACAATTTTATGTGCTTCTCACAAACTTTCAAAGCACAAATTTCAGTCAGTTCTGCAGGTATGTCACGTGAGGTATCGGTGTATCTGTATGAGTACGAGTACGAGTATATCAGCTTGGTATCGGGTTCATCCCTACTTTTAACTAATTCAAGTAGTTTCATATATCAAGAAAAATTACAAAAATAAATACTTAAACCTTTAATTCTGTGTATAACCTATGGGGTATTTCCAGAAACATTAGATGAAAGTAATATTCAGCATTTTACAATGAAATTTACATTTCATGTTGTTTCATTTCATGTAATAAACTTTCATTTTACGCCATTGGAAGAAACACTTTTTGTAATCTGGATTAATTTAACTTCAGAATTGAGCCAAAGAAAGGCTTTGTGCTGAATTTCTCTTCCTGTCTCTCCAGTTCAACATCTTGTAGCATGAGGGCAAGTCCTGAAAATGAACTATGGTTTTATAAATACATGAATACAAAACATATTTATATAAAGGCTCTGCATTTTAATTTATGAATTGAAAAGAAAATTAAGAGGGAAAACTAGATACACTAAATAGCCGATACACTTTATACATCATTTTACTTCTCTGATGATTTGATTGTGATGACTTTGATTAATTTATCCTGTGCCTTGATTTTCTCAGGCAGTTTAATTATTTCCTGCTGCTGGTGCCTACTTGATCCAAGAGGCTCATGGGAAATTTCCTTTTATTAGTAGATGGTCTACTTTCCTACAGTCAGTTAATGTGAGTGAGTGCCTACACCTTAATATCCAAATATCATCATTGCAGTTTTACATGTAAATGCTTCCCTTTTCATTGTGAAATGTATTTGACAAATCTTATTATTCATCCTGTTTCTAAATCATAATAGAAATGATGTTTTCTGATGAATTCTAACTGAAGCCAAAGTGAATTTCTATAATAAATGGAAGTATATCTATGCAGGCAGTAATGTGGCAGTACCACAGGGTATAGACCTTTTTTACTCACCATCCGTTCCTCGTCACCGTCATCTGTGGACTGTTACAGAATAACCGACCGCTAACATGGTGGATTACTTGCGGCTCAACATCTCTCCAGACGACAATCTAAGACACCATCTCAGCCAGGATGGCCATCTTCTGAAGTGATATGGAGGACTTCCTCGTACTGAGCTGCAGTGGTGTAAAGTATTGGAGTAAATGTACTTAGTTACTGTACTTAAGTATCTTTTTGGCTACTTTGTAGTTGTACTGAGTATTAAAGATATTAGCAACTTTTACTCTCTACTTGACTACATTTTTGAACAAGTATATGTACTCTTTACTCCACTACATTTGTAATGACTAATGCAATTACACATTACATTTCACCTGGTACCCATCATTCTTTTGCGGCAGTTTATTTTTGATACAGAAGAATTAATATAGCCATTTACAAGGCATTGAAGGTACTATATCTTGTGGGTTTTGCTCTTACTTACTAAAACTTGTTAACATGGCTTCTTTATGTCAATAAAGAGTGCATTATCAATTAGGGTTAGGATAGGGTTATCAATGTCAATCGCTGGCGGTTTATGTGAAATGAGGACATGACAGCAGCTGATGATGAGGCCAAAACCAGCATGCCCAGTTTAAAAAGGCTTTGACTTTTTAATTGGACTTAACATTATTTTATTTATCCGTTATATTGAAGAAACCTTTTGAAAGAGTTTGGTTTATTATGATCACTTGAGCTTAAATGAGACTTGAGTGTTATGGTGTCCACCATGATTTGTTGCAATTTTGAGGTGTTCAGTCTTATTTTGATTTAAGAAAATAAATGTGATTGCTCTCCTCATGAATCAACTGTTTCTTGTTTTTCACTGACATGTCTCTTAAGTGTTCAAGGACTAGTGCTGCTTTGAGCCTACATTCAGTACGAGTAAAATACTCAAGTACTGTTAAATTCAGATACTCTAAGACTTTTACTGAAGTCATTTTTGAATTGGTGACTTGTAACTTGTAATGGAGTAGTTTTCGCTGCAAGGTATCTGTACTTTTACTTAAGTATGGTTTTCAGGTACTCTTTACATCACTGCTGAGCTGTGAGGTGAGTTGGGATGATCGCTCACTCAATGCGTGTTTTTTGATGGGGTTGGATGATGTCTCCCATCGGTGTCTGGCTCCCGAGTTCAGGGGCAGACCTGTTGGGGAGTTTATCGATCTCATCCGGTGGATAATGGGATCTCACCTCGGTGTGAGCGAGACCATCCCGGATGAGATCGATCATCATCCGATCCTGTCCAAACAAGCGTTGAGCGACCCAGCTCACCTCACCCCGAAGTCCTCCACCAGAGATGAGTCCCGCAGTAATCCGGGTTCTCTGAGCCCGCTGCCCAGCTCTTCTTCGAGCCGGTCCCGTCCGGCCTTCCAGTGTGTTCCAGGCTGGTCCTGTCCGGCCTTCCAGTGTGTTTCGAGCCGGTCCCGTCCGGACTTCCTGTGTGTTTAGAGCCGGTCCCGTCCGGCCTTCCAGAGTGTCCCAAGCCGGTCCCGTCTGGCCTTCCAGAGTGTCCCGAGCCGGTCCCGTCCGGCCCGGCCTGCCAGTGTGTTCCGGGCCGGTCCCGCCCGGCCTCCCAGTGTGTTTCGGGCCGGTCCCGTCCGGACTTCCAGAGTGTTCCAAGCCGGTCCCGTCCGGCCTTGCAGAGTGTCCCAAAGCCTTCCCAGAACCCCGTCCTAAAGCCTACCCAGAGCCCCGTCCTGAAGACGGCCAAGAGCCCCTGGACTCGCGGCAAACATTTTTTGGGGGGCGCAGTATAGGGACAGGACGGCCATCTTGTTTCCGGTGCCCTCCAGGCTTCCGGTGTGGCCGGCGCCCTCCAGACCTCCCGAGCGGCTGGCAACCTCCAGGCTTCCGGTGCGACCAGCACCCTCCAGGCCTCCCAAACGGCCGGCACCCTCCAGGCTTCCGGTGCGATCGGCGCCCTCCAGGCCTCCTGAGCGGCCGTCACCTTCCAGGCTTCCGGTGCGGCCAGCACCCTCCAGGCCTCCCGAGCTACCGGCACCGTGGTGGATTCCCGCGGTGGATGTCGGATGTTGGTGGCGACTCACGGGGGACAAGACAGGGAGTCTCCAGGACGCCCACCCCCCCCCCTGGGTGTTCCTCGGCGCGAGGTCGCACCTACCGGGAGGGGGAGTACTGTGACACTCCCATTGGTCCCTAGTCTTGTTTTTCTCGTTTTCCTCATGTCCTTTTCCATTTTTACACAAAACACGTGTCAAAAGATGACACACGCCAAAAAAACATATATGGCTAAAAAAAACATCTTAGGTCTAATGTATGTTGTGTACACAGAGTCATTGAGATGGAGGGTTCATCCACAGGCTGATGGTAGCTACGAAAAAGCAGAGATTCAGATGATGGGCAGAGGTTGCATGTAGCTGTGGTTCAAACAGCCCCTCATGCATCAGTCTTTCAGAGATTTATAAATGAGAAGCACCACTTATGATTCTTTTATAACAACAGGGAGAATTTACATGTAATGAGGCCACTATTTATGAGCCAACTTTTATTCTGGATTACTGTTCAACATTGGAAAAAAAATGATTATGTGCTTTAGTAGATTTTATGAAACGAAATTATTAAAATTAGTGCTGTCACTCGATTAAAATAATTAATCGGATTAATCACACTTTTTTTCTGTGATTAATCACGATTAATCACACATAACAATTATATTTTAAAATATACATTTACATTTTAATAATTTCACATTTAATCTTCAAATTGATGTAGAAACAACATATTTCTTTAACAGCATCATTTTATGAAAGATAACATTTTGATATTAGTATTGTAACTGATGTCTCTAATAAATTGATTATTTTAACATGAATTATAGCCATTCAACAGTATAATTGAGAGCTCATGTAGGAAATATACAGAAATTGAAGGACACTTTACAGTCTTTAATGCTAAATTATAAATTAAATGCAGAAGAATTCTCATTAAAGCTACAAAATCACATTAATTTCTTCTTTTATTTTGTTCTTTGATTAACATTAGTGACAGGAGTCAGAGCAGCACGTTTAAGAACGCGGCCCCTTTAAGAGCTGTCTCAGTACGCAGATCTGACCGTCACCGCACTCCCATTTTCACAACTCTTTGCATTCATTTAAGATTTTATTTTACACTTTGAAGTCTTGCTTAAGAAAATGCTAGACAAAACGGGCTTTCTGACATAATCTTGTGTGGTTTTATCCATTCAAGCACGAAAGAGAACTTAACACGGATGCGCTGTCTGACAGAGATTCACCGACGCAGCCTTCAGCCAGAGACTGTTTACACCAGACTGGACCTCGCGTTGCGTTTTGTCGCGTCCCACAGTTTAGAAGCTGTCTATCTTCATTGAACGCGTCAAAGCAACTGTTTCAAATCGCGCTTAAATGGTTTAAAAGCCTGTACACGAATAAGAGCGTGATTACATAATGTAACGCTAGACAAAGGATGTCAAAACAAACGGATGCTGCGTTAATTGCGATAAATATTTAATTTGAAAAAATTGATCGCATGCGTTAACGCGTTAACGTTGACAGCCCTAATTAAAACATACTTAATAGAATTATGTTCCTGTTTTTAACAAGAAGTTTAAAAGTTGAGTTAAAATAATGTAAAAAGCTTGGGAATTAAATCTACTCAATTTGGTTGTTAAGATTTTAAAACAATTGTTCAAGTAATTTTAATTGATACCATTTCAATAAAATTAAGTTTACTTATTTATTTTGTGTTGAGACTACATAAATAATTTTTGTAGATATAACTGCATTGGCAGTTGATCTGTAGTTCCCAGCATGCTTTACATCTGACTGCATTAGGAGATTAATTTCCATATTAACTGTCATTTTAAGTGTTTTTCAGTAAAAAGAAAGACTTGTTCGCGTTTTGATTTATCTGTGAGATTTAGGAGAGATTTTGTATTATTTTTAAGTTTGGGTTTTTTAAGTGGTTACCATTGTTCAGAAGAGCAGAGTAACTGTGCTAATGCCAGAGACCACCAGTTTCTTTTCAGTTGACCATCCATGTTGTAAAAAATAGTAAATTTCAATATAAAAGTAAGTGAACCGTGAAGTTTGAATTTTTTGTTTACTTTAAGTAAGATATACTTAATATTTTAACGAATTCTAAATGTATTTAATAAGTAGAATTTGCTTTATTCTGGTTAGTAAGTGGTGCTTGAATTATAGCAGCGCATTTTACTTAAATAATATTTGTGCAAATTGTTATGAGGATTTTATTAAGTAAATTATTATGTTTTTCAGTGCAATGGAAGACAACATATCTTTTTTATTGTTATGGTTTTTATTTTTGGACAGGTCACAACCAAACATTCATGGGGTCAACAAAGCTGAAGCATGACAATTTGTGAATGAAATGAGATGTTTTATAATAACACCCAAAATAACCAGAAATAATTTAGCGCTTATAAATAGATTGTTTTTGACATTACAATGACCTCCAACATTCATGGGGACCACATTTTCTATCAGTTTTAAATGTTAAACAGTAAACTAGATTTATACACCATGGGTTGTATAACAAATGTTTGTTCTGTCCATATTTTACCCAGCCATGGGTTGACAACAACCCAGCAATTTCAGAGTAGATTTTAATCAAAAGAAAGACTTGTTTCCAGGTCTTCCCAGTGCAATTGTTTAAACATTATTTTCTGCAGTCTTTATCTCTTCCAAATGACAAGGGAAATCTAAAGTTGTAAGTTGGGGATGAGTCAGATCTTTTAGTCCTGTCAATCATCTCACTCTCATGTGTATGTACAGTACACAGCCAAGGACACTGATTTCACAATTCCACACCAATTTTTGCTCTATTCTAATTAACCTTATTTCATCCATTTATCTAATATGTTAGTGGGCTGGAAGGGTTTCAATCAAGATGGTGTTTTCTTCTGAATTGTGATGTATAGCTGATGGAAATGTCCCTGGAATGAGAAAGAAATATAGGGCAGGGCTTTTGTCCTCTGGGAATTGATGGACTATTGGTAGTTGGGTCATTGGACAGCAAGGTTATTTACTAAAATTTATACTTTAAATACATCAGTTTATCAAAATCAAATAAAATATTGGCCTAAAAATTATTGAAAAAAATTGAAATGTTGCCTCAGAATTAAACTGATATAAGTTAAAGGCACTACAATTAATAAAAAACAAATAATAAAATAAAAGTAAATTAATCTCCTATAGGCTAGCAACATAAAAAATGAAGAAATAACAAAATTGCTAAAAATGTATCAAAACTACTGTCTCACCTCGCATCATGCAGAAAAGATTTAGTTTTTGATGAAAGGTTTTGAAAGCACATGAAGTATAAAAAGGATTATTATCTTCACGGATATATAATTTATAAAAAACACTTCAATGTTTCATAAAACCTATATATATATATATTTATAATATACTATATATATATATATATATATATAGGTATACGAATACGAATTGTCATTGTTTTGATGTCATGTTGACTTTAAAGGAAAGCAAGCCAAATATGTGCATTATAACTATCAGGAATGAATAGGCAGTTGAATTAGTAAAACATTTCAGGTCTTCATCTCATAGGTTCTGTTTAAAGGGCAACATGAAATGAAATTTACAGCCCATTCTATTTTGGGAATTTGATGCATATTGGACTGAAACAGGATATTTACGTAGAAAGAACCAGGGCAGGACTTGATGCTATCCATCAGGAATGATTGTATCATGAAAGTGAGTCAGCTATATCAGAATGAAGGCAGGTTAGGAATTGAAAAGCAAGAAACATGACAGAAATGAAAATCGTTTCAGAAGTAGAAAAAGGTTTGATTGTAGATTCTGAAGTGTTTTGTGTTTGTGGATTTGTGTTGTGAACAATGTGTCAACTGAAATGTAATAATGTGCTTAAACAGTGTAGAAAAAGACAAACGTCCCCCATTCAACTGTGTTACATATCATCGCTGTCCTTCTCAAAACTTGCATGTCCAAATTTGCTGTTTTTGAGGAAATGGAAAAAACACTGAACTTTTAAATGATTAAATACTGTGTTGTCAAAGTCTAATCGGCATTCTCGGTCCTCCATATTTCAAAGATGACAAGCACTTTTTAAAGCCACAATATGGAGTATGTGGACCGCTAGATGGTGCACTTTCTTAACAACAACAAAAGGCGAAACTAAATGACCTTATGCAGGAGAGTGAAATTATGGGACATGTCGTTTTCACCATCCAGAGGCATATGGAGATCGCCCATCATGTTCACGTACGAGGTAATGAATTAATTTTATTTTATGTCATTGTAATGAATTAGCTTGCAAGAAACGTGGACTGTAATGCTAAGTTAGAACGCGACTGATAATCGACTTTGTCAATTGCTTTGGTAGCGTAATGCTACACAGTTTTACCTGTTTAAAACAGTCATAAAGCAGTCGTTTAAAAAGTAAATTTGAAGGACCCTTCAGCATTTATAAGTAACATTACTGACTACATATTTTTGTGCGACATATACTGTATTTCATAGGGTAACTGCATTCATAACTATTCAAATAATCTGTGCATGAGTATTTCGTGTACAATAAAAAAAAAGTGCTTATCTGTCTATTAAAACACATGCGAGAGCGGAGTCTCTGTCGAGTCCAAGTTGGTCGCGAAGCTCTCTCCATTTAGAAAACGCCATGCTGATATTAATCTTTCTGTCCATTAACCTGCTTACTTCATTTGGCCCACGTTTATGCTTTTTTGGGTTTCCTTTACTCGCCAAAGTGTAATCGTGATCCATAATAACAGAACAACAGATGCTGCGTCCCAGATGCTGCAAACCACTTCCGCATTTGCGTGTTGCCGTAGTTTCTACAACCGGAAACTGAGGGTAGTGCGGAGCACCGGATATTAAGTCACTGATATGCCACAAATACAAGGGAGACAAGGGACGGGCCATTATTTTAAATAGGAATTTCTCTGGATTTGCACATTCTTGGGAACATTTGGGATAATGTAAGTACACAACTGCCTGAAATATATCACACTGTGAAAGTGATTTTTGGATATTTCATAACAAAATTAGTCCATATTGTGGCTTTAATATTTTTTATTGGTTAGATATTTGCAAAACCCAGTGCCAAACATTAAGGATGACTAATAATATTAATGATTATTACACGATTCTAATTCCCAGATAACAACCTCGCAAAACTTATAACACACGGTAACCTGGATCCAGCAAATCATTTTGACAGTTTTTTTTTGACAAATTAAATATAAATATGTTTTTTAATAACATATATGACATTATATTTACAAATGATTAAACCAAGTTGCCTGTTTGTGACATTTGAACCCCGTTTCTTAACTTAAAACTGAAAGTAAATGGCTTTTCCACGCAGAAGGTCTGGATTCGGTAAAAATCAGTTAATTAAATATTTCAAATTCACATTTCATGTCCAGTTTTTTCTCATGTGGCAAGTAGCCATGTAATAAGCGGGATAATGTACAAGCAGCGAAATAAGCCCCTTCATTGTGATACAAGACCCTCCGCTTCTAGTAGGGTCCTGATCCAACACCTGATGGCACTGTCAGGGTTTATTTCTGCGATAACAACCGGCTACCTGTACATTATCCCTTACTTAATGACTATAGTCTGTCGTTTTCTGGTGTGCATATTCACATTTTATCGTGGGGTAAAGTTGAAAGAATTTTGTTTATCAGCTGTTATTTGGCCCATGTGTGCTCATTTGATCAGCTCCCTACTATGGTACAGTTTTTGTCACATGGGCGCTGATATTTGTGGGTCACAAGCAACAGCTTATCCGTCAGATGAGTCCCTCACAATCAGCATCAGCACCGCAGCATCTTCCCCTCTCTCTGACACTGTTGGACCCCCAGCTGATCTCCAATCATACGTACAGCTCACCCGGTCCTGTGGAACACTGCACTGAGCGTGTCACAAATACATGACATTCGTAATGCGAAATCCATCTCACCCTGTCTCCAGCGTTTCATTTACCTTCACTGAAATAAAAATAAATGGCAAACAATTGGATTCTTTTAAATGCATTAGTGTCCAAATAGGAAGACAATGGTGATTGGTTTCAGATTTTATGCAGAGCAGAAGAAGGAGGTGTATGCGTTTCCTAATGACAGGCAATATTATTCAAGCTAAATTAGATTACCAGAGCCCTCGGGCCAATCTCCATAAAGGTCACTGAAAATAGATCTGTCGCATACCGAATCGGTTTGTACCATCCTACATTACTTTCAATCTGTGCTACAGACTGGATGGGCAGTAATGCGGCAGAACCGGCTGATCAGACCATTCAAATGGACTAATTTCTTGATACACAGTAAACAGGGTGTTAATAGGGGCCATTAGAGAGCATGGCCATGCAAGGTCATAGACACACTTGCTAAAGATGGCACCATAATAACCCTGAAGAATACAGATTTCACATTAAATCAGGGGTCTCAAACTCAAATTGGCTGGGGGCCATTGCTGTGACTGACATCTCATAGGAGGGCCGTTTTAACATTGAAGCACAAAAAGATAGCACAAAAGTTCTGGAATTTACTTTAATTGCTGAGATATTAGCTCACATTTCTTTTAAAACATTACTAACATATTTGTGTCATGCTTAACAAAAATACAAACAACAGTGTCTGTGCATTGTTATATAATTAAAAATTGTTAACAGTTACCTACTTTATTTTAACTTAAGTAACTTATCAAAACTGTGCTGAACCTTACATTTAACAACTGCGATCTCTGAATACATTTGCAAACTATTCTATTTCTTGCCAGACACTTGGCAGCGCTTCTGCTCACACAACTGAGCCACGTTTGCCCTGATGGAGTTCACAGTTGAAACCCTGAGTACAGCTTCAAGATGAGCATCACAAAGCCTGGACCTGAATTTGCATTTATTGAAGTTCATAGTTGAGAAAAGTTTCTCACACAGGTATGTGCTTCCAAAAAGGCACATTAACCAACTGAACACTTTGGAAAGCTCTGGGAAGCATGGATTTAATTCTCTCAGAAACTGTGCAGTCTTGTCTGCGTTTCCTTGTGCTTCTCTGAATTTTGTTTTTAGCTCACTGTTGCACTGCAAGTCAATAAGTTCCATTTGCAACAAATTTGGGACACTCTCCACATCAGCTGAGAAGGGGTCTGCAAACAGTTGGAAAGTGTCACGGTGTGCCTTGAAGTCAGCAAAACGCTGATCAAATTCCTGAAGTAGGTTTTCAACAGCAGAGGCATATTCATCACCATTGAATGCTATGCCCTCCTCCACAAGAGATCTGCATGTTGTGAAATGACTGAGATTTTTTGCAGAAAGCTGAGTTTTCCACAATCTCAATTTTGTGGAGAAGGCTTTCACACTTTCATACACTGCTGTGATGAGCTGACCAGGGCCCTGGAGCTTCAGGTTAAGGATGTTCAGCTCCTGTGTAATGTCCACTAGGAATGCAAGGTCCATGACCCATTTAGGATCATCAAATTCAGGAACATCCATTCTGCCATCTTCCATAAATCTCTTCACCTCTGTTCTTAACTCAAAAAATCTCTTCAAGACATTTCCCCTGCTGAGCCAGCGTACCTCAGTAAAGTAAAGTACATCACCATATGTTGCCTCAATTTCTTCCAAAAAGGCTCGAAACTGGCGGTGCTGTAAACTTCTTGACCTGATGTAATTGATGCATCTTAGGACAACAGACATGACGTGTTCATATTTTAAGCATTTGTTGCACAGTGCCTGCTGGTGTATAATGCAGTGCAGAACAACTGCTGGATCTGCATTTTCCTCTTCCAACTTTCTTTGTACCAGCGCTACCAGTCCATTTTTTTTACCTGTCATAGACGGGGCGCCATCGGTGGTAATGCCTACTAGTCTGCTCCACGGCAAACCAGCGCGTTCAATCGCGTCGCACAGCTGCTGAAATATATCTTTGGCTGTTGTACGGCCGTGCATTGGACACAAACTCAGCAATTCTTCCGTCACCTCAAACTGGTCATTAATACCTCTGATGAAAATAGCTAGCTGAGCAGTGTCAGTTTTGTCTGTACTTTCGTCAAGCGCCACAGAGTATGCAGTGAAAACTCTAGCTTTCCCGCGTAGCTGATCATAAATGTCACTCGATAACTCGGTAATCCGCTCTGCCACTGTATTTGCCGATAAAGAGAGATTGTTGAACATGTTCTTCTTTTCTGGACATAGAATATCAGCGACCTTCAACATGCAGTCCTTCATAAACTGCCCTTCAGTGAATGGCTTTCCTGCTTTAGCGATCATTTCACTCACCACATAACTCGCTTCAACAGCAGCATCAGCATCCTTTTTGGCTCTGTGGAAAAGGCTTTGCTGGGACGTTAGCTCTCTCTGCAACTGTGTGGCTCGTTTTTTTCTCTCGTCTTCCTGGTACTTCTCATATTGGTCTCCGTGTTTAGTCGAGTAATGACGCTTGAGATTGTATTCCTTCAGAACGACAACTTTTTCTTTGCATATCAAACAGGTGGCGTTTCCATTAAACTCCACAAAAAAATACTGCAGTGTCCATCTTTCTTGAAACAGTCTGTGTTCATCATCCACTTTCCTTTTCGGTTTGGAATTAAACATATTTTCGTTCACAGCCAAACAAAAAAAGAAACTGCTAAAGCCCAGAAACCAGCTAACGTCTTATCAAGTCTTCCGGCAAGCGCAGGGTTTTTTTAACCGTGTTTTTAGTACATATTGAATTGGGTAGTTTAAATTGCTATAAAACAATTACAAATAATAATAATTTTAAAAATAATAATATTTTTGCGGGCCGGATTGCGTTATATTTTTGATGTCAGTTGCGGGCCTGAGGGAGGGGGAGTGGGGGCCGTAAATGGCAGTAAATGTTAAACATTTGCCTAAGCTTTTTATGTCGTTCCATTGTGTGACAATCTTAAATACAGTAAGAGCACATCGGTATTTCTATGTGAGACAAAAAAAGGTGTTCATCATTTTTACATCATCTGAAGATTAGGCAGTGTTTGCCTGTGCTTGCTGATGTGTTTTGGGTGCTTTCTAAAGCCTTGGTATGTGGTTGCTAAGGTGTTCTGAGTGGTTGCTAGGGTATTCTGAGTGATGGGTAAATCGTTGTTTACTGGCTCAGGTCAAAAGAGTCCACCTTCAGGTTTCTGTGATGTTCTGGAGATATGACTCAGGTACCTCCTACAATGATTTATCAGCTTTTGAAAATTGATCCACTCATTGCTAAAAAAGTACTAGCAGCATGAACTCTCCATAACCATGAACAATGTAAACCATTGTTTAATGTAGTTCAAACAAATAGTTTAATAAATTGTATTAAAAATAGTGCAGTAATGTTGTGCAACTAGGAGGTCTACACCTCAGTTCAAGTAAAAACAGTCACATTTGTTTGAGATCGAAACCAATCCGTGTTCATAGATATTTTTTGTTGAATAAGCAACCGACAATCTTTCAGCTGATATCACTTCACTGCACAAATCTTTCAACCCCGTAATACATGACATTGGAAGGTCTGACTCAGTCATTATACAGAAGTGAATGGAAATCTCTTTTATTTTAAAGGGGTCATATGGCGCGAATATGTGTTTTTCTGTGTCTTTGGTGTGTTATAAGTTGCCCATGCATGTATTAGACTTTGCAAAAATGAAAGTGTGGGAACAAAAGATGCATTCTATCTAAAAGCGAATGCTCACCCAGACCTGCCTGAAACGCCTCGTGTAACCACACCCCCACAAATCTACGTCAGTTCGTGGTATGAGTTGACTAAGACCGCCCAAATGTATACGCAAGTAAGGTGGGCATACCTGTCAGTACAACTGCTTTGGAACCTGATGTTCTAAATATGGTACGAGGCGTTACATTTCCATCACACGCTTGCAGTATTCGACCAATCACTACGCACTGGTTAACTGGCCAATCATAGCACACCTTGCTTTTCAGAGCCATGAGCTTTGTAAAAAATCTGCGCGTTTCAGAGAGGCGGGGCAAAGAGGAGATACAAACATGCACGGTAAGTGGAAAATACAGCGCTTTCGAACTTTAAATCCTGTATACACATTGCCTTACATCTAAAACAAACCATAATATTCGTTTTAGTCGTGTCATATGACCCCTTTAATAAAACCTCATCTAGGTGTTAAAACATCAGGCTTGTCACTGTATTGTAAAAATGCTCAAAATCTGGTTTAAAATTTGGACTGTCACACATCTGTTGAGCAGTTTTATTTCCTAATAAAAATATCTGAATGAAATTCCAACACATGTTTGGAAAGTGTATTCCCATCTAATATTTAACCATTCCTGTGTAGACCACTTCGTAAGATGTAAACAAAGCTGGTTCAATGCTGGTCCGGAAGCATGTTTTAACACTACAAATGTTTGAAATACAACCATCAGAACATTTATAACCAAATCAAAATGTTAAACTTCAAGAAGTAATTATATGTGAAATTCAATCTTAATCTCCTGAAGGTCATGGTCATTCTTAGCAATATATTCACTTTAGAAGGAAAATTGTGTAAAATAATAAGACCTATTTATTAAATATTACATATTAAAGTTCATTTTTCTTACTCCAGATTTTTAATTGGTTCAGAGAAAAAAGTAACATGTAAAATGTTACTCCAACTGGTCCAAAACGCGGCAGCTCGAGTTCTTAAACGTACAAAAAAGTATGAACATATTAGCCCGGTTCTGTCAACCTTGCACTTGTTACCTATAAAGCATCGCATTAACTTTAAAATCTTGCTTATTACCTATAAAGCCCTACATGGTTTAGCTCCTCAGTACTTGAATGAACTCCTCTTGTATTACAGTCCTTCACGTGCATTAAGCTCTCAGGCGTCCTGTCAGTTGGTAATACCTAGAATTTCAAAATCAAGTGCAGGTGGTAGATCCTTCTCCTATCTAGCGCCTAAACCTGGAATAGTCTTCCCTGCACTGTCCGGGAGGCAGACACACTCTGTCAGTTTAAATCTAGACTAAAGACGCATCTTTTTAATCTTGCATACACTACACTTCCATAATATAAATCCTCTGAGGGCTTAGGCTGCATTAGTTAGATCAACCGGAACCAGGAACACAACTGATGTACTTGTTGCATCAAAGAGTGAAGAACAGTACTCTACTCTCAGCCAGTCTTGTCTCATTGTTCCAAGGTTACCACAGCGAGCAGGATGCAGTTCATGGCCTGACCTGATGGTAGAGAAGAGAATGGAAAGAGGAGACCTGACAAGAGCTGAGATGATAGAGCTGGATAAAGAAGGAAGCGGAAACATAACAAGTCTTCACAACAAAATTTCAAATGCTATTAGATTATTAATGATAATCTTAAACTATAATTTACCTTATTAGTAAGTTTATTTATTTTTATTTAGCCTTGTTGTGCAAGCACTGTGGAGCTTGTGCAGAGGCAGCAGCTTTTGCCAGAGGGGAACTGGAATCCCCTGGTTGGGCCTGGGTTCTCCTGAGGTTTTTTTCTCGATTGGAGTTTTGGGTTCCTCGCCACCGTTTGCATACTGTTTTGCACTATTTGCCTGGCAGGGGGGCTGCTTTAGAATTTTACAGTTTTACTTAATTAATATTGCATATAGGAATTTATAGTCTGTTTAATATTTGACCTGTGTTTCTCTCTCCTTCATCTTAAATGTGTGCTTTCACTGTGCATGCGTGTCTGTGTGTGTGTGTGCGTGCTTGTCTGTGTGTGTGTGTATGTGTACGTCCGTGTGTATGTGTTAGTACGTGTGCATATTGTGTGTGTGGAGTGTTTTGTATGTGGGTATGTCTGTCTTCTGTGTTCAACTTTTTCTTGTTTTTACATGTACAACTTTAATTGTTTTGCTTATAGTCAATATGTCTCATGTACAGCTGCTTTGTAACAATGAAAATTGTAAAAAGCGCTATATAAATAAAGTTGAGTTGAGTAAAATATATTCTCTTGATTCTCTATGTTCTTTTTTGATATCTCAAGTAAATTTATCTTGTTTTGGGTATTCAGATATAATAACTGAAAAGAAGACAAAATACTGCTTAAGATGAATTTGAAATATTTTATCTCTTTATAATCCTTCAATGTGTAATAACATTATATTTAACACAAATTTCTGTTGTTTACGTGACCTTACCAAAGCCATTTAACCCGTTTGGATATATTACAACTGGAAAAGAAGACAAAATACTGTTTAAAATGAGTTTGAAATCAATTTCTGCATTGCACTTGTTCTGCAAAACACACCAGACACATAACAAATCACAAATACACGAGCGAGACAACACACCCCGGTTTACTTTATTTAGGTGAGCAACGATATGTTGACATCATCTGTGGTACAGAGAAATACTGAGATCAACATTATTAAATCAAGAAAATGGCTAAATGCCTTCCATGAACAGAGAGAACATTACAGGAATTTATAGTGCTTGATGCTTGGCAGTGAGATCCATCTGTTAATAATACTGTTAAAAGCACAAAGTGAATGGGGTAAAGAAAAACATGCAAACATTTACACCTACCCATCACACACCGCTCTACAAAGCCATGGCTTAAAGCTCAGGTCATAATGGCTTTACTAAGAAAACGTGTGGCAGTAAATGCTTTGATTTAGTCACACACCTACCAGATATATACAGCTAGCTGTTTCCTCCAGCTGAGGAAACAATTTTAGCGACATGAATTTGACCACTCGTGCGGATAATGAAATCTTCCGAGACCACTGTTGGAAAACTGACTTTCCACGAAGGAGCCTGGACACGGGACGGAGATGAAACAAAGGAGGGGAGAAGGTTATGATGTCAACTCCAGGCGTAAGGCTCTGGTGAGGGTAAGACACTTTGAATGGTCTTCTAAAGGGCTGGATCGGCCACACTGATGTCTCTAATGCTGCTCTCGTCTAGATATTTATCAGCTGTCTCTGAGACGCTTCTCTGGGCTGACCAACTCCAAAAATGGTCTTTCATTTCCTGATGTCTGACATTTCTCAGCATCCTTTTATCAGTGGACTCACACAATGTCAGATCCCCAGTGGTGGTCCATTCAGACGCAACACGGCCATCACTCAAATTCGCGAGAAGGCGTGGCTATGTTTAACCCACATTCAGACAAATACCAAGAAGAAGTTAAACTTCGGCAGAGATTATACAACATCACTCTTTGACAGATTCACAATGGGAGGAAACAACACTGGCTGGTTAACTACTGACTGTTGATTGTTGACCACCGTAGTCACATGTCAATGTGTTGAGTACTGTGGATCTGCCCTGCTGAAGAGACCACCAACCATTGGTGATCATATGTTTCTTGGACGATGGTCCCCAGAATAAGACACTAATATCTCCAACAGACTTTGTATCAAGTTTAAGTCAACAGACTTATGATGATGCTCTTATTGCGCATCATTTACCAGCACAAATTATGCTAAAGAAAATAATTCATCAATAACTAACATTGTATCTAACGCAAATTTAAAATTCTTACTGTATGACCTGCTTTACTCTGAAATATGTCTCAATAGAGAGGTAACATTGGTTGCCAATACCGATTTACGTAAACCAAGACTTCACTCTTAAAAAAGTTGCTTCAAAAGGTTCTTCGATGCCATAGAAGAACCTTTTGGTTCCATAAAGAACCTTTAACTAGGGATGCATGATCAATTATCGGCTATATCGGTATTGACCGATAAATGGTCAGTTTTAATGTTATCGTACTCAGCTCACAGTTAAAACCCAGTACAGCACTGTCTTTCTGTCATGATCATTCACTTACTGCTGTTAGCAGTGTAAAACATTGTTGATGTACAGTAGGTAGGCCTACATTATGTAGAGATTTACGAATGTGTAAATTATAGGAACAAAAGCATTTTGTTTGAATCAGACTGCTGTCTGAATGCTTTCTGTCTTGAGACCTGTTAGACTCGTGGCTAAGAACACTTTTCTGGGTTGCTCTGGAAGAACATCTATCATTTGATTATTTAGTAAACATTATACCAGAAAAGTTTAAAAGTTAAAGAATCTTTCACTAGTGTAAAGTAGGTAGGGTTGGGAATCGTTTCAATTTTATCGATTCCAATTCCGATTCTGCTTATCGATTTCGATTCTTATCGATTCCCAGTTTCGATTCCACAGTTGAAGTAAAACATTTAGATATCAACCTGTATGGTCATTTAGCCTGCTTATTGACTTGTTTGCAAAATATATTTATATATTTATGAGCACCGTTTTGTGTATATTTACACATAGAAACACACCTTTTCTGATTTATTACAATTTGTATTATCATGGTTGAACTACATCATGGTTAAACTGCAGTTACCATAATGCAACAATGGTTAATTTGTGATTCCTGTGCTTTAATGCAAATTCTATAGCTAAACTATGCTCACTATAGTAAAAAATATCGATAATTTTCATAAGGGCTTTTATTGAGATATCAGCAGATCATGCAACGCATGTACTTTTCTGAAAGTATGCACACAGGGATTGATAAGAGGAATTCAAATTTTAATCTCAAGTATCCGATTCCTATTCCTTTCGATTCCGATCCGATTCCTAGCCTTTCGATTCCGATTCCAAATTGGAATTGATTTTCGATTCCCAACCCTAAAAGTAGGTTTGGTACATGATTTTCGGGGGGAAAAGAGAATTAATGATTTTTAACCTTGTTTTCTACAGTGAATGTTTCAAATAAAAGCAGTTGTCCACTTTTTTTGCCTTTTTTTCAGTCTCAGAAAATGTCATATTAATATTTAGATACTGTATATCGGCCAATATATCGATTATCGGCTTCCAATGTTAAATAATTATCGGTTATCGACAAAAAATTACATATCGGTGCATCCCTACCTTTAACATCTGAAGAACCTTTGTGTTTCACAAAATGTTCTTTGTGGCAAAAATAGGTTCTTCAGATTATAAAAAACGAAGAAAGAGATGGTTCTTTAAAGAACCGTACACTGAATGCTTCTTTGTGGAACCAGAAAAATGGTTCTTCTATGGCATCGCTGTGAGGAACTTTTTAAGCACCTTTATTTTTAGGAGTGTTCCTTCATCAACAAGTTTCACCAGACTATCCTGGTCAACCAGCTAGACCAGCAACAACCAGCATAAACCAGAATACACAGACATGGAAATTCCCACTGGTCTAAACCGGTCTTTTTCAGCAGTGTGTACAATAACAATCGTGAATCCCTTAGCCAGTGAACATTTACAAATTAAAGGTGCTGTAAGTGATTTTCTATAGATACCTATCACTGTAACATGTGTTATAAAACATCACTTCCATCTGTGTGACTCCCTAGAATTTGTAAGCAGCTTAAAATTTTTTACTTTGAGCCAACTTTCTGCTGGTCAATCTATTTCCTCTTGTAAGGGCAGCCAAAATATGGGACACAAGAAGATCAAAACAGTTCGATCTACTACACAAAAAGCAAAACGCATGTGTACTTCAGTGGATACGTCTGAGGATCACTCACAACACCTTTAACTAATACTCCTACAGTAGTTTTACAACGACACAAACCGAGAAACTCTGCAGCTGTTTGAAAGTGGCTCTAGAGTAAGTGTGAGCACTGCCAAGCTGATAGGCACAATGAGGACTAGACAACTATGGCTACAAACATCAGGACATGTGCAAAGACGTTCAGTATTCAACTCGGGTTCGAGCTAAACACACTTGGAGGGGAAGGCTTCAGCTGTGAGCCAACATTAGCACCAAATAATTCATAAGTCATTTTCATATCGGTATACATTAGGAGTATGGCACTGTACTGACAAACGCAAAATATATTTATCGACAGAGTCATTGAGTGGCTTATATGAAGTTTAAATGCTGTATCGTTCGAAGACCGTTCGCTTCACGTCTAGTCTCAAAGAGTCTCTGAGAATTTCCAACTTCTCAAAAGATTCCCAACATTCTCCAAAACACACACCAGCAATCCAAAACCAAATCTGTTCTTCTTAACACAGTGCTTCTCCTTCACCAACGAGCCGTGCCATTTCTTGACTGGCTGCACCGATGAGAATCCTTTCCTCCGGCATCTGTCACAGGCCACCGACCCCAACTGGCTATCCTTACCAAACGGTTCTCCAATTTGTAGCCTCATACGGGCGTTGTCCTCCTGTTGACACCGTCATTAAGGTCTTTGGAAAAGCAGTTGTGCACTTGGAGGAATCCAGAATCGTGGTCAGGGCTGTACGAGCTGTCCGTCCCTGACTTGAGGGGATCTCTTGTCAACGTGTACATGTTAATTTCTCCTAAAGGCGCTGAGCTCATCATCTTGAGCCCCACGGGTGACGCCTCGCGAGAAGCTTCAGAGGAACGAGAGCTGGAGCGCGAGTGCCGTCTGCGGTAGCGGAAACTGGGCATGCGGGAGTACGGAGAAGAAGAAGAGGTAGACTTGATGAACTCTCGGTGCGCTTTGAAACGTACTTCTTTGTTCTTCTCGATGTATATGTTGACGGCCAGAACGGCCACGGCCTCGGCCACGATGAACGAGAGCGCGCCGAAGTAGAAAGACCAGCCGTAGTTATACTGGTTCTTCTTGTCCTCATCCCGCTTGTCGCTGGGGTCTCCGGCGTTGCTGGAGATGTAGACGATTATGCCGATGATGTTGCTCAGACCTGCCGGACAAAAAACAGAGAGGAGAAAGACTGAGAACAACTTGCGTGTCTTGTTCATTTATGCTAACCTAGAAAGACAGTCAAATAACATTTGGCACATTAAACAGATCTAAATCTCAAAAAACAAGAATGGTGTTTGATAGAACATCAAATACAAAATCATGAGGAGCAGAGAATGTGAAGGGTGTGACTGTTTTCTTTTTGTAATCAGCATTTGATTTGATTTTTGAATAGGCCTAGACTTAAGTAATAATGTTTGTGTTATACTGGCTTTGTTAGATAACCTCCTCGGATGGTCCAGTCATGTTGTCTGTTGAATTTTGTGACCCAAACCTGCACCGCATATTAAATGCACATGTAGACCATATTAGATCAGCTTTAGTTTTTAACCCAACACTATTTACTACTTTGAGTGACAAACAACTTTGTACAGTTTTATATGTGGCAATAAAATAACTAATAAAATTGTTATTTAAAGGGGTCATATAGCGCAAGTACGTGTTTTTCTGTGTCTTTGGTGTGTTATAAGTTGCCCATGCATGTATTAGACTCGTAAAATTGCACAAATGAAAGTGTGGGCACAAAAGATGCATTCTATCTAAAAGCGAATGCTCAACCAGACTTGCCTGAAACGCCTCGTGTAACCACACCCCGGCGAATCTACGTCAGTTCGTGGTGTGATTTGACTAAGACCGCACAAATCTACACATAGTTAAGGTGGGCGTAATTGTAAATCTCATTGTATCGCCTGTCAGTACAATTGCTTTGGAACCTGATGTTCCGAATATGGTAAGAGGCGTCACATTTCCGTGAAATGCTTGCAGTATTTGACCAATCACTACGCACTGGTTAACTGGCCAATCATAGCACACCTCGCTTTTCAGAGCCATGAGCTTTGTAAAAAATCAGCACGTTTCAGAGAGGCGGAGCAAAGAGGAGATACAAACATGCAAGGTATGTGGAAAATACAATGTTTTTGAACCTTAAATGGTGTATACACATTGCGTTACATCTAAAACAAACAATAATATTCGTTTTAGCTGTGCAATATGACTCCTTTAAAAAATATATTTTTGGAACCATATTGTGCCAACTTTTTACTTGGAAACTGTTTTTGTTGGAAGTTAGTTGAACTTTAACCATGGTTAAACTATAGTAACCATAGTTTTTATTTGTAGTAAAATCATAATAACCATAATAGTAACTACAGTATATGTTCACAATTCATTGTAGTCTCATTGTGGAAAATATCTTCCTTTCTGTGAACTTTGAGTGTTGCGACTTGGCAGATGTTGTTTATGCTCAAACAACTATACTACTCACTAACTAAATTTAAAGAAGTGAAATTCCACATTTATTACAATGTTTTTTGTTCTATTTTACAATTATATTTAGTAAAAAACCTGTGTTTGCTAAAGTTGATAGTAAGTATAATGAACTGAAAGATCACATACCTGCTGCCACGAACAGTATCCCAGCACTCAGTAATATGTTGTTCCTCTTGCTGTAGATACGGCTCACCCCGACACACAGACCCCCCAGCATCAGTAGAATGGTACAGAGGATGGGGAACATACTGGAGGCACGCACGATACCTGTGCACAAACACATTTTCAGTGACTCCAGGCTTGAATGCTACCCCCAAAAAAACTTTTCATGTTGAGAAACAGATAGTAAAGGCCCATTCGCAGCAAGGATGATGATAACCGAGGTTTAATTTCACCTCATTTGGCAGATCCCGCTTCTCAAACGCCAATGGAAAATGTTTGTGCTGACCTGTTGCGTGCATATAATTAATCAAAAAGCGCATATAATAATTATAATGGAAATAACTACAGTATTTTATTTTGTTCACGACCAAGCAGTCAAGATGCTGCGATTGCTGGAAAATTGTGTGTACACGTAAGGTGCCGGCACAATCACTTGAGCTGTTACTTAAAACTGCAGAAACAACTTAAAAACTCTGTGATGATTTATGGTCAAACAGATAAGACTATGACTACATCATTCTAAAAACGTCGATGTACTTCTGAAATGTGGGCAGAGATGGACGAAGTACACAACTTCCTTACTTGAGTGAAAGTACAGATACTACCGGTCAAATATTACTCCACTACAAGTAAAAGTTGTAAAGACAGATTCTTACTTAAGTAAAAGTACAGAAGTACGTGCTTTTAAAAGTACTCAAGTATTAAAAGTAAATTTCCTTCATGTCAGTTATGCATTGTTTTATTGTCCTATACCTTATGCCTCTGAAGCAACCTACTTAATACACAGAGTAGCTCACAGTATCAGTTGTATTAAAGGAGTAGTTCACTTCAAAATTTGCCCCCATTGACTTTCCATAGTAATTTTTGTTCCTACTATGGAAAGTCAGTGGGGGCAAATTTTGCAGTGAGCAACTCGTTTAAGAGCTTTATATGTTTAGCACATATACAGTATGTTTAGTTTAGATATAATACTGTATGATCATTTAGCCTAATTATCCTCATTAGCCCCCTAGGCCTATATGCGTTTATGAGCAGTGTTCTTTTATTTTGTATATTCCCTTTACCAGTTTTAGCAGCAATTTACCAGTAAGTAGTAAGGTTCTTGAAATAGTAAAGTGTAGAAGCCATGAGTTTGTTGGATTTATTACCATTTGTATTACCATAATTTAACTACAAACATAAACTATAGCTAGTATAATGAAACTATGGTATGTTTAGTTGCTGTGGTTTTACTAAAGATTATTAATTGGAGTATGGTTCCTATATATAGAAAATGGTAAATATGTAGATACTGTGGTTTTACTGCAAATACCATCCCTGCTGAAAAAAACTTTTTAAAATTAATTTTTAAATTAAATTCCTCTTTGTAGTGTGTTTTGGGTTTTATTCCAATAGGATTTACCATCCCACCAATAGAATCCATCACACACAAGTAGACAACAATTATCCATAGTACAATTCCCATTATAACCATTAAATCCATTACATTTTATGTTGTATTTTGGGCAGGGTTCTATAGTTTTTATTTCAACAGGAATACTTCAACTATAGTTACTTCAGTAAAAACATCATTCATTTTCCAAATCACTTTAAATGATATAGCAGCAAATCAGAAGTTAACACGCACGCGTAGCTCAAGGTGTATGTGATGCTTATTTACCGTTTAGCCGTTATGCCTATAATTTTCGTGACAATGTTTCTACGATCTTTGACTGATCGTAACTCACAGATGATTACACCACACTTTAACATGTGCCTTTTTCAGCTTTTATTGTTCTATTTGCCTTTTTAGAGCGCTATCAACGGTGTAGCAGCGCCTACGTTTACATTAGTTAGCGGGGAAGATCCCAGAGTTGCCAAATTTGCGTAAAATAATCTGCCAAATGGCCATTCAAAGCTTGCCAGAAAACCGCGAGCTAAGAAAAACTGAAATACTTGGCAACAGTAAAAGGTCCTGGCAGATCGCAAGCCAGATAAGTTGCGCACACAGGAAAACCCGCTGCATAGAAACCATTTTCTACTTTTAGACCTTTTTATAAATGTAGTGGAGTAAAAAGTATGATATTTGTCTTTCAAATGTAGTGAAGTTAAAGTACAAGTACTCAGAAAAAATAATACTCAAGTAAAGTACAGATACTCAGAAAGTGTACTTAAGTACAGTACTCAGGCAAATTTACTTCGTTACTGTCCACCTCTGAATGTGGGACGTGGTTTTCTGACACTTCGCATGCTTTGCATTATACAGTATATTGAAGGGAAATTATCGTGATGGACACTTCAGAGAGAGATATTTCTGTTGTTGGACAAAGCATTACTAAATGCTGCGAAGAGACGAAGAAGAACTGATGAAAAATGATTAAATGCTTAATATGCGTTATACACGGCAGCCTCCACCTGCACCCGCAGGTGTCATTTAAGTTTAACGTTAAACTTCTGAATTCTACACAAATGTTGAAGGGCGGTGCTTTTGGTGTTTTACAAGCACAAATATTCGCAATGTCATCAAAAAATTTAATGGCGGCCGAAACACACGTTGGTGCATAGTTTTGTATAAATGTAAGTTTAATTTTTCACTTTCAACAACTTCTGATTGCATTTCTAGCGAGAAATTAGTATTGTAGTTTTAAAATAGGTGATTTGTTATTGCAAAGACGCTCTCTGTTAATAATTCAAATAGGCTTTTTTCAAATTACGCTGCCTATCGGTTTCTCTGGGCTGCCTTCGTGCACAGACGCTGCCTCCGAAGTCATGGCGTTCGGCTGCTATTTGTAACCAAACGCTGCCAGCGTTTTTTTGACTAAAAAAGCGCCATTGTCAACTTTTTCTTGTCAAAAAAGAAGTCAAGTGTGAACATGGCCTTATGCGCTTTTTCAAACATCTATATAGTTGGATAGAAAACCCTTCAGAGATGGCACAGTCCGTTACTTCTCCCCACCACACTAACTTGCCGGATCGGCCACCCCCCCTTGTTCCGACACCTCGGAATTTACTAATTAAGCACTGATGATAGCTATAGATTTAAAAAAAATCTTTGTAAATTTAAGAGATGCCATACTATGAGTATAACAATACTGAAAAACAATATTGTTGGGATCACATTCAGAGTGATTTTTTCCAGCTGATCAACGATTGACAACATTCCAGTTTAAAGGGCTAGCACATTTAAAATGTGAAACCGTAGCACACGAGCTTTCAAATAAACACAATGCATGAATCGCTATCTTTAGTCATCAATCTCAGTGTGAACAGGCCTTGAGGCAGAATTTTTCTTGAAGATACAACAAGTTCACTCACGTAGGAGATATTCAGAGCTGTCTGTGTCATAATCATTATCATCAGGGAAATGATTGATTCTGTAACAACTTCCTTTGTTGAGACCTGAAAAATAAAAGAAGTCAAGATTTGTTTCATTGTGACATGATCTATAAGAAACACCCGATGTAGCACAGATGAGAAACAACAAAGAACATCATCCATAGCATCCGGCATAGCGGCATCTTCCAAATTGGCTCCGGTCATCCGCAACCCTCACAAAATTCAAAAAATATATTTTCTGTGAATTCTTGACAGGAACATGTCGAATGCTCTACCCTTAAAAGAGCCTTTAAACCTTTCTCTAAATGCATTTGCTTTTATGTTAACCAATGGTAGATTACTTCGTAACAGTATGCTTCAGTAGTTATGACAACAGTATATTGTCACGGAATGCGGTGGAAAGAACCCAAATGCAGGCAGGCAGTGAAGGGGTTAACAAAAACAAGACTTTAATAATGAAAACAAAACACCCTCGATGGGGAAAACAGAACTGAGAGATTTATAAAAAACAAAGACTTCCCACGTGGGGGCAAAACGCAAAGACAAGATCAAAATAAAACTAAAATCCACAGACAGGGCAAGGCAACAAGAACACGGGTAAACAAACAAGCATATACAGACCGCATACATACACAACGTACATACAACGTAATCCAACAGCACAAAACAAAGAAACATGAGGGCATTATATAGGGAGACAGACAAAGGATAATTAGCAAGGGGCAGGTGTGGGTAATAAAACACTCAGGGAAAGTTAACGAGGAAACGAGATGGCGGGAACAGAGACGCGGACCGGAGAGAGAGAGTATGGAAGGCCGAAAGGTCAACAATCTCTCTCTCCACATAAAACCTAAGGCTTTGCCATGACTCTGCTACAAGACCAAGAATAGACATGACATGATGAAGCAGAGTCATGACATATATGCTTCAGTAGTTATCAGGTTTTTTGTTAGTTTCAGCCTCAGCCATCACACCCACAGGCCATAGGCTGAACGTCTGATGCATAAGACACACAACATTAGAAACAATTTCAGAATATCTGAAGTCATTGTTGCAGATTGGAGACATAGGACTTCTAGAAGACATACCTGTAAGGGCATCAACATTTTCACCCACCTAAACATGACTTGTCAAGGTATGAGTGAGAAGAACCCAAATGCAGGCAGCCGGTGGTGAAGGGGTTAACAAGACAGTTTTATTTATAACAAACAACAAAGGAAAAACCCACGCGGGGGTAAAATAACAATGCCACAGGGAATATATAACAGACTAGGCTGGAACAATAAAAAAAAAAAAAAAAAAAAAAAAAAAAAAAAAAAAAAAAAAAAAAAAAAAAAATAAAAAAAGAAAGAACAAAAAAAAAAAAAAGCTAGGAATCAAGACGAACAGGCGTGAATACAATACAATGAACGAACACAGGACAATGAACATGAGGGCATTATATAGGGTAACTAACAAAGGAAGATAACAAGGGGCAGGTGAGGAACATGAGACACGGCAGGAAGGCTATACAGGGAATGAGAGGGGCGGGGCCAATGACAAGACCGGAGAGGATGCATATTATGTCAATAATGACGATAATCTGTTCTTCTCCACACAAAACCAAAGGCTTTGTCATGACTCTGCCACAAGACCAAGAAAACCATCACAAGATAAGGCAGAGTCATGACATGACTAAACAACCTACTGTGATTGGTTTCTTCACATGTCAGACAGCCTCATGGGTGGTGCTTAGCCAATGAAAGGTCGGCTATGTAAGACTAGGTTTGCTTGGCAATTGTTTTGTACGAGATAATGGTTTCTTTCTTTTGAATACTGTGCACAACACAGTTAGGGGACGTGTGTTGAGAAAGCGAATAGAGGTAAATTAAGCTTGGTTTTCACTTCAAGCGAGGTGATACATGCTGGAAACACATACTGTAATAAAGAGTCCCATTACACATCAGCCTCCAGGTGAGTGTTTTCTGTGTGACACAGCTTCTGTGCGCCATTAATTGGGTCTAGTGTTAAAAAAGGAGCAAATGAATTAATATTAAATAGGTCTGAGAAAGTGGGACGTGTGTTTTCTAGTCTAGTCATTGTATTAAAAAACTGTAAAAAGAACGACTAAACAGTATATGAAATATTATAAGGATTGTTTCAAAAATAGCCTATTCTGTGAGAAACCTTAGATACAGATATTATGGTATATAGATTTATTTTGCAGTACTGTTCTACACGTATAATTCTGTAGGTGCTATGTGCTTACTGTGTAATTGTATACGGCAAGTACCAACTCTGAAACTATATACGACCCTAAACCTGACTCTAACCCATATCAAGTACATATATTTTGTTGGGTGAGTACACTATAAGTGTAAATGAAGAGTTTGTTTCCAAAATGAGATAACTCAGTTTTTAAACAAATTCAAAAATCATGTTTTTTATTATGTTATCGTGTTTTTCTTGTGTTAGTTAGCTTTATTTTTTTAGTTAATATGGCTCGAATCAAAACAAACCAACTGCAGTTTGATTGATATTAATTGACATCACAATTAACATCTCATGAGTTATCTCATTTTGGAACCAAACTCTTCAAATATTGTCAACTATACATTTGGCAAACAGTTGGATGGTATATATCATATATAATACATACATACTGTATTTATGTCTACTGTCCTTCTGAAACATGTAAAAGATTTCACTGTGACACTAAGATCCCACACAGTAAAATCGCCAGTGTTAAAAAGGGTCCTATTAACACTCACGGTGTATATCTAATCCACACTCTCAAAGTGTGGATTATATAAACACTGTGAGAGTTCATTTGACCCTTTTTAACACTGGCGACTATCAGGGCTGCTGGGCCATGGTAAAGGCAGTCTTTATTCTTTCAATTCAATGATAACCCATCATGCTTGGAACCATCTGAAGAGTTTGGAGATACTCGGTTTAAAAAAAAACACAATAAAAATATGATAACATTATAATATATTTTTTTTCAAATGTTATCTCATTTTGTAACCAAACTCTTCATCTTCTCACACCCACCAGTGTACCAGAACTTCAGCAAACTACCCAAACTGCTTTTAAACGTTTATTTGAGAACTTTCCTAAATGTGTACAATGAGCGGGATGTGTCATAGGAGATGCTCTCAGTCTGTTGATATGTGGGTGGTGGTTAGCGACTCCGCGATTGAAGTGTACCCGGCCTCATAACGACAAAATAAAAGACCTTGCTTGACTGACACGGAGATGCATGCAAGAGAGAGAGAATGGAGAAAGCGAGCGTTCGCTCCCTCCGGCCTCCCAGGAGGTATCAATGAGCATGTCTCCTCCATGGCAACCTCAGGTCTGATCCAGCAATCTTATTTCCATAATGTCTCCAAGGATGCCTTTGACATCTTCATTGTGGTTTAATACAGCAGACAGCCATGCTCTACTCTCCCCGTGCCAAAAGCCCCCTCCTGTCCCCCGAACTCACATCCCCGCCGGGCAGATTCAGCGAGCTGAGGAAACAGCTGTCACATTCCACTCCTCGCGCCGCCTCAAGAGTTCGTTTAGCTATAATTGTGAATCGGGGTGGGGAGCCAATCGTACACCTCGTTGATGTATTCAACCAATCACTGCTTTGGATGTTAGGGCAGTTTGTTTGCCCTCCCTTGTCATCACAAATCTGTCAATATGGCGATTAAACCGGTGAAGTACACAGCGAAGAACACATTCGCTCCTTATTTATTAATGGTGTTTAGGCCATGTATCATCAAACGTGGTGCCACTATCTCGGGTTTAGTCTGGAACTTTGAATCAAAAAAATTGTATGAGTTGCTGAGCAGCAAAATATACTTATAAAAATATGTGTCCTATGTGAAACAATTTCAACATAATATAATATCTTAAAGACTAGAATATCATATAGACCTTGCGGTGGGATGTTTTGACTTGCGTCAGTAAGAAAAGCACCCAGGCCACCATAACACATTGAAGTCCACAGGAATGCCTTTGCTTAATGCTTACGTGTTTACAGCCTGTCAGACACCATATCAAAGCAAACAGCAAAATAATTGAATTGTAATAATGAAATTTGAATCACTCGGACCCCCTTCATTTGAATATTTCAACACTCTTGGGCCTTTGGTCCTTATCCATCCATTTTCCAGATAAAACAAGTGGTACAGCAATACAGCCCGGATAAGAACCTGTGTGGCTCTTCGGGACCCATGACAAGAAACTGTATTTCTGTTTGGATAAAATGTAATACGATCACAGAGAATCATTTTTGTATCTCATCAGCAGCAATGGATCATTCTTCTTTTATTGAAAAACATATGGAGTTTTCCATCAGACATGAAAGTGTGTTGAGGTTTATAAGGTGAGCGGACAGAAAGGCACGTGGTGATGACTGCTGAAGTGAAAGGCGATGGATATAATTACAGACTCGATGCCCTTTCAGCCGCTGCAGATCTGAGAACAGAGAAGACACTTAAAATCCTCCACAAACAAACGCAATGATAAGCATACGGCTATTAACTACTAAATGCTCCAAGTCTGAATGATTTAATAGAATTGATCAAGCATACATACATTTGGCAGATGCTTCTATCTAAATCAGCTTGGATACTATCAATACATGTGTTCTCTATGAACCGGACCCATGACTTGTGCTACCAATGTTCTCCCAATTGAGCTTCAGGAGCACAATAAAATATTTATTTGCTTGTTTTATATGCAACTATTTAACACACAACTTACTGAGTTACCTTGAAGTGTGCCGAGTAGTGTAAAGCTGTCTGGATTTATTGATCTTGTACAAATCCAGAGTTTGGTTTGTATTTCGTTTTATTTCTTGATTAGATTTTGGCTGCCTTGACATGCCTTTCAACTAAGCAATGAGGCCAGACTTGTGCAGACTATGCTTACATCTCTTGTCAGTTTTAAAGGGATAGTTCACTCAAAAATGAAAATTCTGTCATCAATTACTCATCCTCAAATTACTCACCCATCCAAACCTGTATAAATGTCTTTGTTCTGATGAATACACAGAAGGATATTTGGAAGAATGTTAGCAACTGCCATAGTAGGAAAAAATATTGTATTGTTTTTTTCTTCTTCTGTTGAACACAAAATGTGATATTTTGAAGAATTTAGGAAAGCAAACAGTTCTAGGGCACATTTGACTACCATTTAAATTTTTCCCACTATGGTAGTCAATGATGTCCCAGAAATGTCAGTTGCTAACATTTTCCATCTTTCTGTGTGTTCATCGAACAAAGAAATGTATACAGGTTTGGAACGACTTGAGAGTGAGTAATTCATGACAGAATTTTGTCATTTTTGGGTGGAGCATCCCTTTAAGCTGGAATCTGTAACTCTTGCCTCTATATCACCATCTCTGTTTAAAACATAGATTTGCAGGTTACTTTTATGTACTTATTCTTATGTGTATCAAAGTGTCTGACATTTGCCATGAAATCATGCCAGACGGTTCATTATTATATGCTTATACTGTTGTGAATCAAGATAAGTAGTCATTTCTGGCATCAACTAATGTTTTTGATCCTAAAAACACTGTTGATAGCAATATAAGCACTGTTTTTACGTGGAAGATCATGAAAATGACAAAAGACACTTTTAGAAGGTATGGTTGTAAATGACCAGATTTTATCCTTGTTGTTTAGCCTTTGCACGCATGTATGATGTAATCAGTCTCAAAGCTCCCCAACATCACTTACATCAGTGAAAAACGTGTGCCTCTTAAAATGATATTTGTTTTAAAAACATATGTCAAGCCCTTTTCCCTGTCTGTCCTCTATTTTCCTTTCTATGGACAAGGACAAGAAGCAACAGATTCATCTATTTTTAAACATTGGCCACGTTACCATAGCGATTTCAGACATATTGTTTCCAAGCAACAGCATTAAATGCAAAAAAGACATGAATGAAGGAAGAGATTTAAAAGGAGAATCGCCGGTCTGATTCCACCTTTCTGTCCATTCAAGAAACTCGTCAAAAGAGAGAAATGGAAAACATTTTCAGTTCTTTCTGAGTGGATGTCAAGTTAGAGCGAGCCGCTGAACCCAAATGAAAGCATTTCAACGAGTTGCTCTGGATGGTAGAACATCATTTTTATTGCTCAATTGCTGCTCTTTCCTAGCACATGATACTTACAGGCACATGATAATTCTCGGGTTGGGTTTCAATTTAGTCATCAACTTCATCTCTCCTAACATTCCTTTGGGGAAATAAAACTGAGACATTTGTTGACGTTGTGAGAGTTTTGAGCGTTGATTTGTTTAAATGTTAATGTCAACATAATTTGATTTCACATTTGAAATTGACTTTGATTTTAGCCTACATTGACAAATCAGGGAACAGTTTGAGACATTTTTAAAACTCTAAAAATACCGAAGTGAGATGACTGTGGATACACATTTAGTAAACAGAAGATTGATCTCGTGAATGATCTCATGGCCGCTTTGGAAAACCCCGGAGAGAAAGGGTTATTGAAGGGTTAAAGGAAAAGTGATGTTGGGTAACTCGAATGTCTCCATAGGCAAGTTAAACTCCCTTTGCGCACCAGTTACACACACTTGAACTAAATCCCAGTCAAAAAATGCATTAAGCATCTGTATTTTGACTTCACTTGGGGTGAGGAACAAAAGCTTCCCAACAAAGCCTCTCGGTCTCCATCGCGCAAGACCAAGAATAATGAACTTTCTTCTCTCTTTCACTCTCTTTTACTAAAGCATACAAAACGCCCTATACCTTCAATACAGCAGATCCTCCAAAGCCCGGAGTGCGTGAGATCTCCGCGGACTTTCTTGGGTTGCGTCTGCGTCTCGTCCGCCGTGGTGTTGGTGGCGTTACAGATATAAGCCCGAGAATAAAGCCAATAGTCGGTCCCGATGGCGATGCTCATCAAACTAAACGCCAAAAAAGCCCCGACGGTGGCCAGCAGCATCTGAACTCCACGGTCACGCCAAGCCATGGCCACTCATATTAGTAACAACAGCGACAATAATCCACGCGCCGCTCAAGCGCAGGAGCGCGTCATGTTTTGGGTACCATTTGCGCTCTTTTGTTCAGATCTGATCATCGCATCCCGCGTGTCAGGAAACTTGAGCGCATCTCCTCCACATGTTGCTGTTTATATAGCGAGCCCCTCTGAGCTCACCCATCACGTTTGCTTTATGTGGAGTTTTGGCCATCACCGTGTCCGTTTGCCATAACCAAACCCCTCTTTTCCAAACTCAGACGGCTTTAATTTAGGATTGCGATGTTAAGACCCCACCTTCAGTCACACGAACCAATGAGAAACTCGTGTGTGGGCTTAAGAATAAAATGATGCGCTCGTCTCTTTCATGATGGGAAACATGTTTTTATTGAGCCTCAAAGAAACCAAGAGTGAAAAGGAAACACACTGAAAGGCAAACGCAGGTTACTCGACACATGAATTACAAGCACCAAATGCATGATTTCACAAAATATTTATTTTCAGATGATTTGGTGGGCGTCAAATTTTGCTAGGCGTCCCTGTAAAACATATTCACAGTTAGAACACGCATAAAACATTAGATTTATAGCATAAACCTGTCTTAATCAGTCATAATGATCTAACAATTGTCATAAATCCATTATACTAAAATATCACTGATGGTAAACTGCATTGTCTTGCCAAATATTATACATAAAATAAATGCTGCATACTAATAAAGGATATTTTAACATTAGCCTACTGTAGAATACAACCACTTAAAAAGATAGAAATCACTTATTTCATATATTCGGCCACAGATCTCGACAAGCTGCTATCTCACTGATAAATGCATCTTCATTATTCAGCTAATGCTCTGCATTCATTACCATACTTGAATCTAATGTGTGTGCACATCATTATACAGTAACATGTCCATGTCTGTTTATGTATTTATAATATTTATCTTCAGAATACCGTGTAAAAGTACTAAGGGGTGATAAAACGAAACAAAAACAAAAAAATGCTAAAGTAGCCTAAAACATGATAACTAATAAACCACAGGATTAAAATAATTCACTCACAGTAAACATGAAAATACTGTTTTGCAAAGTAACAAATCGTCACAAAGTAGGAATATTTTTAGTTGAGTTAGTTAAGGTAAAAATATAAAAAACAAGTCAACATTAAAACAAGAGATTTACATAAATGACATTTACATATTCCTGTGTGAATTCTCACATTTGATGAGATCGGATTTAAATAATCATGTTTTATATATTTGTTACCAGTTAAATTAGCGGTTCTCAAACTTTTTTATTGCAAGGCCCCCTTGTGTAGAGTGCATCGCTTTGCAAGACTTATGATCTTAAACTTAACATTTGAATTAAACCAAAAACAGATTCAGTTATACAATGTTGAACATCAATTCTTTGGCTTGGTTGTCTTCTTTTCATTTGTACAGTATAACACCAGTGACGAATTTCCATGAAAGGCTATTTTTCCAAAATGATGGCCAAGTCACCTCAAAACTAGCATGATGAGGCACACTAAAATCTATACATTATACTGATAAACATTCTTTTTTTTCAATAAAAAAATCCTTCATACTGACACAAACCAAAGCAACACTAATGACGCTTTTAAAGAACTACGCCAAAAACCGACATTTAAAAAAAAGTATAATTAAGGAAAGGGACACTCACCATGTGTGCTTGAACAGAGCATCTTCTTTGTTGACCTTTGAATTGTAAGTACTTACTTGCATATTTTTATTATTTCAAAAATATAGTTTGTGTCACCAATAACAACAAATGACACAAAATCAAAGGACAGATATATATTTTTAATAATTTGTATTAATAAATAATTATTTTGGTTTGCATTTTTATGCATTTATTAGACCCTATACTTGTGTTTAATTGGTTAACTTAATTTTAAAAAAGAAAAGGAGATACACCATACAAAAGAGTTAAACACAGGGAGGGGGACATGTGTTTTTTCAAGTACAAATGAAATTCAAATTAATTTAGAAAAAATGTACAAAACTATAAAGACTTCATTCAACAATCATCATTATAAAAAGGCGCTGAGTTGCGTATTAATGGCTAAAACGGGTATATTTTCATTTGGAAGCTTTTTACATGCCTGTAAAGTGTAGGGACAGGTTTGTGACCATATTTTGAAAATGACCCATGTTTGTTTGCATAAAATGTATAATACATTTCTATATTTCATAAAATGCCACAAAATCTGTGCCCCCCTGGATCATGGAGTTTGAGAACCACTGATGTTAATCATGTTTGTAGCATTATTGTCACAAGTGTTTTTGTATGACTATATGAGCACCATCTCTCCTCCCACTAGTGATAAACTTTGATTCATCATGTGGCTCTCCATTAGGTAGACTACAAAGAAGATTTATATGATCTGTTATATATCAAATAATTAAAGACAAAACTTTGTCGTAATGCATGCGATTTTCATGTATTGTTTCTTTGCTTTTAGTTCTTTCTGGAAGTTTACCGTTAGAAAACATTGTTTTTTACAATATTCTATCAAATTGTAATGTCAGGCAGTGTTGGGTCAGTTACTCTCAAAAAGTAATTAATTACTAGTTACTAATTACATATTCAATAGTGTAATTAGATTACTGTACAAATTACTCTCTCCAAAATGTATTTAGTTACTTATTACTAATTACTTTCTATATCCTACATCAACCTTGATTAGTTAAGTGATTCAAGGATAGACATGAAAGGGCTCTTTTAATTCATTTAAATAAATAATATTAAACTACATAAAGTAGTCTTATTAACTGACCAACGTATTACAAATGTGAGAATTATATATTAAAGCACAGATTTTAAAGTTAGACTTTGAATTTTGATGTCAATTCCACTATTGCACACACATATTACACAAAGTATTTAGTTTAATTACATCAAAAGTAACTGTAATTAAATTACAGAAAAAATAAGAGTAATCCCTTACTTTACTTTTTCAAGGGAAAAGTAATTAAATTACAGTAACTAATTACTTAGTAACTAGTTACACCCAACACTGATGTCAGGCTATAGACCCAGACTATTCAATTGGCGGCCTGCGGGTCGAACACGGCCCTCGATGCTTCATTTCTGTTCCGGCTCTTCATGTAGCAAGAAAAATAATGTCTAGAATAATTTAGTTCAGTCGGGATGGACCCTACAGTTATGAAGTGACGCGCATCTGTTCCATTCAGCACGCGCTGCAGCGCTGCCCTACAAAGGCAAAAGACCTTATTCGCTAGAGTGTGAAACTGAGATAAATGGCTTTAAATATTTTTACCTGTTATTTTCTCATTGACGTTTTGAAGTTACAGCCCATTTATTTCTTGAAAAAACATAGAAATTTACTCAAGATACTAATCCACATGATAAAAGAGGTCTTGAATGTCCCAAAAATATAATTAACTGATTTTCGACCAAAAGTAAAGTTATTGCCCTTTGCCTTTGCAGGGCAGAGCAGCACAGAGCAGGAGTCACGTGGCGTTAGGTGAGGGGTGCGACTTGCAAGCAGTGGCTGAGTCCAAAATCGCATACTCAATGAGTAGATACTTAATTTCAGTCGGTACGTACTCAACGGGGCTAAATGGGTACGTACTGTTTTCCCTGAATGGGTGTAGTATGAATGCGATCGGCTGTTGTCCGCCATATTGATGATCTTCTTTTCCTTTTTAATGGCGGGGAGCAATTACGTTTGTGGTGCATATCCGCCACCTACTGTACTGGAGTGTACACGGGCCAGAGATTAACCATGCGACGTAATAACAAGCGCAACAACTTAAGTTATGAGAGACAGGTGCATTAACATCAGTAATGCTAACTTTACCTTCCATGAGTTTTCCAGCATTTGCAACATGTTTGTAATGCCTTCACAAAGGAGGCGTCGGATAGCTGTTCGACGATCTCGCCTTAGGAGAGCACTGCTGATTTTATTGTCAAGGAATATAAGTATTATTGCTTATAAATTAAATGTACCAATACTTATTTTTTTCCTGAATGATATATAGAAGAAACATGATTAAAAAATACGTAAATTTGATGTAAGAAAATTAATGAATTTAATAATTATTAATACATATACAAGTAAACATCACATAAATCAAAGCTTTATTTCAATTTATTGTTGTAATAAATTATATCCTGTATCTACAGGCGTTGAACCCCACATCCTACTGCCATCTCGCAGCGGACCACCGTCGCCACCTTCGTGATTTTAACGAGTGTGCTCATCTGTCCCTGTAACAGTCAAACAAGATTCAAGTGACCTCTGTGATTTGTGATCAATACTGCATTTAAATGTGGAGGTAGTTGCACATGTGTTAACTCAACTGTAGTAATGGACAAATAAAATATATACATTATGTTTAGTTACTTAAGTAAATATGTTTATTTACATTACTTATATATCCTAATGGTTAGAGAGTCGGACTCGAGACCAGAAGGTTGCCGGTTCGATTCCCAGGGCCGGCGGGTAACGACTGAGGTGCCCTTGAGCAAGGCACCTTACCCCTACTTGCTGCAGTGATAGCTGCCCACTGCTCTGGGTGTACGTGTGTTCACCACTTGCTGTGCGTGTGTTCACTACTCTCTGGATGGGTTAAATGCAGAGGTCACATTTCGGGTATGGGTCACCATATCTGACTAATAGGTCACTTTCACTTGGGTATGGTTTTAGTATATGTAACGTTAAGTCTACTTCGAAGACGCGTGTGCGTGGAGCTCTCTTTAAGCTAGACATATTAAAACACTGCATTTCCACATCAAAATCACAAATATACTTTACTATCTAGCATCTTACAGTTTAACTTTACGCTACAACACTTTAACAAATGCGACTGCAACGCAAAGTAACGCGTTGTTGGCTAGTAATACTCACTTTTGAAAACACCTGCCTCGCAGTTCTCCGCCATGCTCCTGTATGAATTTATTTTGTCCTGTGGGCTCATGGGATAGAGTAGTATCCCAAGTATCTGTCGCTGGGTGCTTCAGAATGTGGGCGTAACCAGTAAGCCATCCGGGAATTTCTCATCTACTCGAATACTGAGGATTCGGACATACTACTCTGTTTTCTCATACTATATAGTAGGTAAGTAGGCGTATTCGGACGCAACAGTAGTATACGCACTCCAAATCTCGCGAGAAATAGTGCACCAGCCGGGAAATTCTCGCCTACTGTTTTATGAAGACCGAGGTTTCGGACATACTATTCGTTTGCCTACTGCTTTTCGCCTAGTATATAGTATGACAGTATGCGATTTCGGATTCAGCCGTTCTCTCCTGTGGACAAACTTTTATTAGTTTCATTTCTGACATTTTGCTAGCACGAATAGGACCACAATTTCAAAACTACAGAGGCAAGGGCGGAGAATAATACGTCGGAGAACAGCGCCTGTGTAGGTTAATGTTGTTTGATTGAATTTCTATTTTTTGTTATGCAGTTTCAAAATACAACAAATGAACAGGTTGCATGCTTGGGCGTCTTACAATGCACCGATGTTGTTGTTGTGCAGTTTAAAATACAACATCAGCATGTTTAAATGTAGGAAAAAAGTTTGGGTGTATAAAAATACCACACGGGCTCCCATATTTAGGGCCCTATGATTGAATCGCGGATTCCAGGCATAACACAGATTTTGCTGTATAATGCGGAATGACTTAGGATCTGGCAAATGTATTATTTCTTAATCAGAAAGTAGCACCGAACAGCTAACAAAATTCAAATTGTGCATGAATAACTTTAGAAATATTCAGATGGTGTTTAAATGTTTTGCGTGTGCTTGTGGAGCTTTCAGAGAACGCGTGCACATGAACTGTTTCATCATGTGAGAAAAGCAACTGTCAAACACCTTTTGCGGCGACCCGTCAAAATAAAAGTCCGGTTAACTTGAACAAGTTATAACACACCCACATTTTACCACACCATCCCTCTTGATTTTTACTGAGTATATTATTTACTTTAGTAAACTAAAGTAAATGTGCTAGTAACATTATACAAAATTAGAACTTATAAAAAATATTATAAAAAAATATATAGACTTTATTTTTCCCTGTATAGTTCAACCTATCTACTGCAGGTTTTTTAATATAGTTTATAAGTGAATACTGTAGTATACTGAAGTATTTTTTCATGTGGGCAAATATATTACTATTGTGTGTAGTGTAGTAAAGGACGGAAAACACAGAATCCAGAAATATTAAAGGGGCCATTTCATGAAAATCAGACTTTTTCCATGTTTATGTGCTATAATCGGGTCTCTGTTGCATCTGCCAACTCAGAAAATGTGAAAAATTACAACCCAGTAACTTTGTTTATGTGAGCTTATCTCTGCAAGCCTGTGAGAAAATGAGCCATTCAGATTTAGGTAGTCGTTATCATTATAATATTACCGCCCTTTTTTCTGAAAGTGTCCACCCATGGCGCTGCCGCCATTTTTGTTTTCGCGTATGAATTAGTTCCGACACCATGGCAAAAGTAAGCAAAGCAAAGCAAAGAATGCCAACTGCTCTGTTGTTGGCTGCACGGACCAACACAGAACACTGTTCCCAGCCTCACAGGAGATAAGAGAGCAATGGATTTATTTTGTCTGTTTGCTTATAGAAAACAATGTGTTTGGTGTTTAAAGACGAGACACAGCATTTCTCATTCGCTTTATGTGACCCTTCTTTCTTGTTTTGTCATTGGAAGCAAAGGCTCACAGCCCTGGCTGCGTTTTCTGCTGAAAAGGGGGCGGAGACTAGCATCCCATTTGCACTTAAAGAGACACACACCAAAACACACATGCAGAACTGGGCAATTAGAGCATGGTATAATAAAATATATGTGGTGAACTTTGAGCTGAAACTTCACAGGCACATTCTGTGGACCCCTAAGATTTATATTACATTTGTGTAAAAGTAGAAAAAAATCTCCCCTTTAAAACTTGAATTTGGGAAAAATTAAAACGGATTTCTTATTATTGTTGTGTCATCCCTCATATTGCAAGACATATCTCTCATGTCTCCCATTTGGAAAGTTTTTCAAGAACTGGCCCCCATGACGAACTAATTGAATAGCCCTGCTATAGACCTTTCATCGGACGCGCACGCGCCTGACCCCCAGTTAACTTCCGGTTTGTGTTTGGCTAGTGAATTATAACTATTTATATTTTATTTAATTTATGTTAATATTAATCTGTATTATTATTTTACTGTGTAATAATTGTATTAAATAAACGATTGGTTGAATTTTGCTGTATGTTCATTTTATTAAATAAACAGTTTGTTGAATGGGTCCTGTAGTTTGGTCAAATTTAAAGAAACCGTATGGTACATTGACATCTAGTGGTTGAGCTTGGTATCACAGTCAAAATTATTGGAGAGACAAGTTTAGCCAAGTTACGGTTCTTCTCGGTTTCTTTTGATTGTTATCAGAAATAATCTACAGGCACTCTATTGTTTGTGAATGTGTACTGGAAGTTCAGTTGACGAATGCGCAGTAACGTTTGTTTATGTTGTTAAGATGAAACCGTCTATACTATAATTCAGGACCCACATGGTACACAAAGCTAGGTAGCCTACGTCTTGGCGTAACACAAGAGGTCAATCAGTAATAACATCATTCTTGGCAAATGTCATTTATACAACACTGTCTGATGAAACACAGCTCTTTGAATCATCTGTGTTCAAAGTGCTCTGAAGGACAAATCAAATCGTTTCTCATTGGGAGGCATTAAAAAGCGACTGTTTACTGAGTTTATGTCAAGTATCTGATAGATCTGTTTTCCTTCAATCCAGTTCAACCGGACCCGCAGAGCAAAACCATTAGTCAGTCTCTCCAGGGAGACATAGAGATTACAACAGCAAGCCGTTAGCTTAACACGTCTCGCACAAAAATTGCACTATTGAACAGGAAGCCGCTAAATCCATTAGCGATATGAATGTTTCTCAGGGATCGTAATAAAGACGTAAAGGGGCCGGTATGGTGTTTTTATATGAGACTGTAGTTTATCTTTGATATTTATAGTGTAATAAGCTGGAGGAGGGGCTGTAAGAAAATCAGCCTGACCACCGGATGAGTGTGTGATCAGCTCAGCAGATCGATGGAGGATGTGTGGCTGAAATCAGCTCTGAACACTCAGACTGCAGCTCCACTGATTGCTCTGGTGGACATGAACACAGAACCTCATCAATAGCCAGTTAATGAAAAGGATCTATTCACAGATACCCATGACTCTACCTTCTAGAAAGGAAAAAGACAGAAAAACAGGTGTATGTGGAGTTCCTGTAATGGGTAATTTAGGTACTTTTATGTGCACTACCTTTCAAAAGTTTCGGGTCACGTGACTGAAATGTTTCTCATGATTTTATTTTTTTATCGAATGGCATTTGCTTACATGTTGGAAAGTACTTCTGTTGACAAAAATATCATTCAGCTAATATATTCGTTCCTTTCATTAGAAAACTAAAAGTTTAACAAAAATGAAATGGATGAATAGTGAATAAGAGTGCAGAATACAGGTGAATTCATTAAAGGGATAATTCACTAAAAAAAAATAGAATTCTGTCATGATTTACTCACCCTCAAGTTGTTCTAAACCAGTTTAAAATTCTTTGTTCCGATTGTTCTGTTGAACACAAAAGAAAATATTTTGAAGAATTTAGGAAATTCTGGGGCACCTTTGACAACCATTTTAATATTTTTTATTTTTGAGTGAACTTGATAATAAAATGACAAGAAAACATTTCTGCAAATTCTCAGTGACTTCTACACTGAAGATGATCACATATAACAGTTTTAATTTATTTTGCATTCTAAATGCTGGCCTATGCTGGGGTTGTTTTAGCCCATTGTTGAGTCAAATACAGTTGAAACATTTTCTGGTTGAATTTAACCCATCGGCTGGGTTCTTCCCTTTCGATCCAACACTGGGTTGAGTAACCCAACATTTTTTAGAGTGTATTTTTTAATGGTAATGTACATTTAGCCATCATGTTTTTAAGCCAAAAATGTAGCTTTCACCAACAACAAAGAAATTAAATTTTGTAACATTTGGAAAATACAAACCATTATCAATAGGTAATGAAATGTTACAAATCATAGCATCATACTGTGGTGTATGACGGCAAGGGTTTTGTGTAAGGATTTGCTACGTTTGCTAAGTGATTTTAAGCACATGTAAGGTAATCGCACACCTCTCCTCAACCAGCCACATGAGTCCAGAGATCTTTAATGCTTACATTAGTGAGCACCACTATTAAATTAAATCCAAAAATAGACGTCTGCAACACAAACTCTGATATGCTGTATCATTGTCCTCATTTCATCTTTCGTACAACATAGTAAGAGACATATCCCACGTGTCTTCACGGCTGTATGTATGCCGTGCAAATGAAAGCACTTGAGATTATGTTGCCATGAATGCGAGCGTGGTAGCGGAAGAGAGGCGGGTGTGATAAAAGTCTGAAAGCGTGATGTTAACACCAATTAAAACTGCAGGTTGAGTGTGTTGATCTGAGAGGAGAGAGCTCATTGTCTGACATCCTGGACAAACACAACAAAGGTAAACACTATATAGTGCCCTTTATAGTGTTATTTTTAGAAAGCGCATTGCATTTGATGAAACCTTGACCCACAGTATGCATGAGGAAAGATCTCAGAGTCAGAACTACATGTTTCTAGGCATCAATAATATTGATATTAAACATAATCAATATACAGTGGCCTCAAAAATGTATATGGAAACACTTGAAACAAAGAGACATCTGCAAACAAATGATGCTGGATGTCATTTCTGCAACAACTGTTCAAACAATGACAGAGATGTTTGGATTAGTCATGTGTCAACCTCATAAACTCTGTTTGCTTAAAAATATTTTCTTTTAAATATTCATCTTTATCTTTAAAATAAATTCCATGTGTGATATGTACTGTATGTAATATATAAACGCAGTATATTATTTAGACTCCATCTTCACTCACAACGTGTCTACACCGGACGCGACCGGCGCAACGTGACAAAAGACATTAGAAACGCATTAGAACCCATTATAATTTACAATTTTGTCCACACTGGATGCGGTGTAGACACGGTGTTAGGAAATGATCATGCAGTGTAATGGTTTGTCTCTAGCTTGATCATCTCTACATCATAAGAGAAAACTGCCCACAGGTTATTTAGTATAGTTGTATTACCTTCTTATTTTGCTTAGATTTAACCTCTTACACAAAGTTTTACTTTTTTGCCTAAACTATATTAAAGTGGTCAAATGACATGGCTAAACGAATATTACCATTTGTTTTAGATGTAATGCAATGTGTATACACGATTTAATGTTCAAAAACGCTGTATTTTCCACATACCGTGCATGTTTGTATCTCCTCTTTGCCCCGCCTCTCTGAAACGCACAGATTTTTTACAAAGCTCATCGCTCTGAAAAGTGAGGTGTGCTATGACAGACCGGTATCTCTCCTCCCCTTCATGGCTAAAACTCGACACAGGGGTGCCTCAGGGCTCAGTGCTTGGTCCGTTGCTATTTTCTATATACATGACATCCCTAGGCTCTGTCATTCGGAAACATGGCTTTTCCTATCACTGCTATGCGGATGATACACAACTCCACCTGTCATTTCAGCCTGACGATCCGACTGTTTCTGCACGCATTTCAGCATGCCTAGCCGACATCTCGCTCTGGATGAACGACCATCACCTGCAGCTGAACCTTGCTAAAACAGAACTGCTTGTAATCCCGGCCGACACCGAGTCATCACAACTTCTCCATTCAACTGGGCTCATCAACCATCACATCTTCCAGAATGGCCAGAAACCTGGGAGTGGTGATCGACGATTGGCTTAACTTCACTGATCATGTTGCCAGAACCACTGTAGATTCATCCTCTACAATATTAGGAAAATAAGACTCTTCCTATCAGAGCATGCTACGCAAGTTTTAGTCCAGGCTCTTGTTTTGTCCAACTGGACTACTGCAATGAGCTACTGGCTGGACTCCCAGCTTGCACAACCAAACCTCTACAGATGATCCAGAAGAGCAGCAAGAGTGGTCTTCAATGAACTGAAGAGAGCACACTTCACCCCTCTCTTCATTAAGTTACACTGTCTCCCTATAGTCACTCGCATCAAATTCAAGACTCTGCTCCTGGCCTACAAGACCACCACTGATTTGGCACCCCCTTACCTTCACTCACTAATGCAGACTTATATACCCGCCAGATCCTTACGCTCCGCAAACGAACGACGTCTCGTGTGGTGCCATCCCAAAAACGTAAAAAATCTCTCACGTACCTTCTCGGGATCGGTTCCACATTTATGGAATGATCTGCCCTCTGCTACAAGATCAGCAGATTCTGTAGCCATCTTTAAGAACCGTCTGAAAACATCTCTTCTGTCAACTCCTTACTAAACAGTTCTGACTTCTCTTAAAAGAAAAAACACCTTAGCCCTGTACACTGTGATAGGTTATGTGAGACCAATTTTCTTTTATTGCACTTACGCTTTTTGTTGTCCTTATGTTGTTCCAATTGCTTCCATTGTTTCCCTCATCTGTAAGCCGCTTTGGATAAAAGCGTCTGCTAAATGACTAAATGTAAACGTAAATGATTGGCCAGTTAACCAGTACGTAGTGATTGGTCAAATACAGCAAGCGTTGACGGAAATGTTACACCTCTTACCATATTCGGAACATCATGTTCCCAAGCAATTGTACCGACAGGTGAAAAAAATGTCATCGGTATTTCCTTGTATCATTTCAAGCCCAAATCTGATACGGAAAAAGATGATCGAGCCAATACATCAACTTTGCCAGCGCGACTTGAGCAGGATGTAAAGGATTGGTAAGGTTTTATTAAAAAAAAAAAAAAAGTTAAATAGTTAAAAACTATAGCTAACCGTTTTACCTTTTATATACACGAGGTTATAAACAAACAACCATATACATCATACAGAGTTTGAGCATTCGTTTTTAGTTGCCTCATCTTTTGGCAGGGCAAACAAAGAGTCTCTTTTCGCAACGAAACACACAGCATCTCCGCGACATGGCTGCGACAGTGACGATAGAGATTTACAGGTACGCCCACCTTACTTGCGTTTAGATTTGGGCAGTCCTAGTCATTTTACGAAGTGACATACATTCGCCGGGGTGTGGTTACGAGGCGTTTCAGGCAGGTCTGGGTGAGCATTCGCTTTTAGATAGAATGCATCTTTTGTTCCCACACTTTTCATTTTTGCAATTTTACGAGTCTAATACATGCATGGGCAACTTATATCACACCAGAGACACAGAAAAACATGTATTTGTGTTATATAACCCCTTTAAATACATGACTAGAATAATGGTTGGTATACTGAAAGGAGTAAAAAATAAAGACATCAAGTGTTTTTGTTCTCCTGCCTGCAGTCCTGTATGTCTAAAGCTATCATGTAGTTAAGTGTCTTGGGCACAGCTGTCAAAATACTCAAAGGCGTTTATTCCAGTTGCAATAAAGAAAATCACTACTCTGTGTGCATTCACTCAATACTCAAGAAATGCTGAATGATTTACTCATTAACATTCATGGAAGAAAGTTAATATACGTGTAATCAGCATTATTGACACAGGGTTGATGTATCCAATAGCACTCAATACAAACGCTAATTCCTCTCTTAAGGGGAAACAAATGCTTGTAGCCATATGCTTATGAACTTAATGGTCACTGGTCAGTATACACTTGTAACCGAATGGTATTCTCTGGCTAGGTTTAGGTAACGACTACGCCACCCTGGGAATTGCACCCAAGGAATTCAGTGAACAATGGAACAAGTTGGATGGTGCAAAGAGCAGACCGAGACGTGTAATTGCATTCAATAAGGGGCATGTTTATTTAAAAAAAAAAAAAGTAGAATGTAACCCTAAATTGTTAAAAGTAAAGGCACAAAGTTTATTATAACAATCATTTAAAAAAAAACTCAAGACAGGAAAATGGACATCTTCAAAACATGCATAAGGGTCATTCAAATGACAATCAAATGTGGACGAATAAATTGGACCACACGCAAAAAGTTAAGTTAATTACCAGAAGCTAACAAGGCTAAAGCTTACCTCAGGGGTGGAAAACTAGCTGAAAAGAATCGTGTTCAACCACACGCACACATCAAACAGTAGTAAGAGGTGTTCACAACCTGGTGCTCCAAACTCACAACGGTGTGCTCCACCCACGTGACTAGCCTCCCCCTCAGCACACTCAGCCTTGATTCAAACTGGAAAACAACAAAAGTAATTAGGTCCAATACACATCTTAACCATTCATTCAAATATCAAACGCACCAAAAAGGACAAAGGAAAACCATTCAATAACTAGCAACAAACGTTAGTGGATAGCGTACTCGGCGTCCTACCTCAGTCTAGCCGTAAACCTAAACAGAAACACTGTAAATGTCACGGGGATAAGAACACCAACGCTACAACTCAGCCTGACGGCCCGGAGCCAACTGATTACACAAAAACTCGGAACAAATATAACGAAAATGAAATAACAGAATTACAACAAAAGATAATAAACCAAAACGGGGAAAACAAACAGCAGCACGACACACGGTTCAGCACGTGAGCTGCGGGAGACTGCAAACAAAACATACCAATGAATAAGAAACTCAGATTAGTCAACAACAAAAAATAACTAAATCATACATAATCAAATCCACAAACATCTAGGTGTTAAGATGCCTTCATAACTGTTCCACTAAAAACACAAGAGAACCTTAAGTCCACGAGACAAAATCTAACAACAACATAGCAATTCGATATCAATCCTACCTACAAGCGTTCATCGGGCACTTGACGGAACGAATGAACGACAGTCACTGAAGACCGGAAGAGGGACAGGCATAACACCTACGTTCGAATGCGTTCGGCTAATGCGGTTAAATACACCAGCCCTTATTACCCTAATTGCTCATTCAAGCGGGGATCAACAATTAAAAGGAAGCCCCACCCCCTACTGCTACACACTCTTAAAAATGGTGCTTAAAGGGTTCTTCACAGCGATGCCATCGAAGAACCATTTTTGGTTCCACAAAGAAGCATTCAGTCAAAGGTTCTTTACAGAACCATCTCTTTCCTAACTTTTTATAATCTGAAGAACCTTGTTCGCCACAATGGAACCATTTATGAACCATTTAGGAGAAAAGGTTCTTCTATGGCATCGTGAAGCACCTTTATTTTTAAGTGTAGGAGTTTTAGTTTCAATTCACTTTCTTTTAGCCAAAATCTGTGTACACAACTGGACTGTTTAAGGGATCGTATGATGTTTTTGGAGGAAATGTAACCATCAAAGACACCCAACCCCTCAAATAATGTTCCTGTAGTTACAGTATTTTGTTTCTCTAGCTCAGTGGTCACCAACCCTGCTCCTGGAGATCGACCGTCCTGAAGATTTCAGCTCCAACCCCAATCAAACACACCTGAACTATCTAATCAAGGTGTTCAGGTTTGCTTACGCCCTTTTCACATGACGTCACGCATGTTCCGTTCTGCCGCGAAGCAGTGTATCATTACTTCCGCTAGCACTCCAGTTCATAAGGTGGCGTTAATGCACCTATAAGCTGATTTGCCAACCACCAGTAAAACTCAAGAAGAAGAAGTTACTTCCGCTAGCGCCTCAGAATGGAGTTTACCAAGTGGCTTGCACATCTGCCACAAATACGACTAAATGATGTACAACGTCTTGCAGACAAATTTTCGATAAAGACAAGATCAAAGCTAGAGAAAGGATACAAATTCTTCGTTGAAGAGTACCTGTTTGATTATGAAGGTAAGTGTTTTGTTTTCTTTTTGTGTTAGCGAAGGTGCTAGGATAAGTACTTCAATACGTGTTCTGTCAATTTTTTCTCTCGCTGTTGTTAAATTCCAGCGCGACGGCAAAACGGAAGTTCTTCTTCTTCTTCTTCTTGTTTGTTGCAAGACGGATGTTATGATACACTGCTTTGCAAAAAGGCGGGAGTTAAGTGACGTCACTGTGAAAAGGGCGTATTACAGACAGGTGCGCTGAAGCAGGGTTGGAGCTGCAGTCTGCAGGACGCTCGATCTCCAGGAATAGGGTTGGTGACCACTGGTCTAGCTAAACCGATGGATGGATGGATGGATGGATGGATGGATGGATGGATGGATGGATGGATGGATAGATAGATAGATAGATAGATAGATAGATAGATAGATAGATAGATAGATAGATAGATAGATAGATAGATAGATAGATAGATAGATAGATCACCTTGAATGGATTGTATATTGTTTTGGATAAAAGAATCTGCCAAATGTCATGTTATATTATTAAATAAGCAGTAAACTGAAACCAATCCAAAATGTGATTACAACCTCCAGGACCAACATAAGCTGATCCAGATACACAAGCATTGCTTCAGTCTGTCTTTATAGTGTCATTTGTGTTGTGTGCTGTGTGAATTCCATCCTCTGTGAGTCAGGGTTGTACAAAATTCTTAATTGAATTGAGAATGACCCCTAAATTCCAGTTCAATTCTTGAATTTGAATTAGAAATTGAATTGAGATTGCAAACAGGAAGCTGAATTGCAATTCAAATTGCAGAAAGTAGAATTGGAATTCCATAAAATTCAAAGAAATTTATGATACATAATTAAGGTGTATTTAACAATGAAGCTTTACAGTATATATTACATATGATTACCACATAAATGTCATACAGATGTTATTGTATGGACTTTATGTACACAATACTTTATTATAGTAGATATAATTGTATAATTTTACCACAAATTAACATTAAAAACATACTCTATAAAACAGATAATTAAAATTGTAATAACTTTCAAATTGTGGAAAATGATAGGATAGTACTTCATTTCCCAGAATACCTTGCTGTATCCAAGTTTTCAAAATGGTTGACCAAACATTTGAGGAACTTTTGACCATTAGATGCAACAATGTTACCTTGTAAAGTACTTTAATAAATGATAATTGCATTTACCAAAACATTGTTTCATTTGATTACTTTGAAATGAAGATATTGCTAATAATTCAACATTAAGGGAATGTATGCTTAATGTTAGTGTCTGTACGTCCATTAGGAAAAAAATATATGTTAAAAGTATCACATTGTCACTGATATGTGATAAGAATGAATTTCACTGAATTGCAATGAATTCAGTTCCACTTCCTGTAATTCAAATTCAATTCAACATCCTGTAGGGTGGAGTCAATTCAAATTCATTCAATTGAATTAAATTCTGAATTTTGCACAGCCCTGCTTTACACAACAGACCTGAGAAATTACAATGATTTTGACTACAGGGAGATATTCAAGTGTGCTTGAATATCATGATGGGAGTTATCATGAGGAACACGCTGCCATCTGCAGGACATATGAACTATTACAGCCCACGGTGTCACTTCTGGACCTATACATTCTTGTTTATGTAAATGTAAAATAGGACAGGTGTGCTATGTCATCACTGTAAAACATGGTATTTTAACAGAATTTGACAGTTTTATTTGATGGAATTTTTACATATTTTCGAAATGTCAAATTACAGAAATTTACAGCAAAAAATGTGTGTCAGGTGTAAAATATGAAAACATGTACTTTACAAAAATGTTACTTTTCTTTATTTTTCTGGCGCTCCAGAAAATATTAACTGCTAAAATATTTTTTTTAAATTGTAAAATAGTTTTTAATGGGATTTTTTGTTTTAAATATAAAAATAAAGCGCTGGGCAAAAGTGATGTATTAGACATTTTCACCTGATGGACATCGTTCACGTTGAAGGAGAGACAGCAAATATCTATGGCAGACAATTTGATCTACATTTGCGGCTTGTTTCAAAACCAATAAGCAGTGACAAGACACCTTTGTTATGATACGAGTTTGCATCCAAAATTTACACACAAACATGGAAAAGCCTAGTTTCTCATTAATGTTTTTTATGAGTTACTACTCTACTACTAAAATTAACACAATCTGCATATTTTGTTCTGTCAAAGAACAACATTATTGCATATAAAGCTGCTTTGCGTTTCTCTTGTCTAACTCTCATAAACAGCAATTGCTTCACACTACAGTACATCTAATTGTATTTAAAAATAATAACACACACATTTAATCCCCAGTGAAAACATTTAATAGATTTTAAGAAAAAGACGCTACAAAGTATCACCCCTCATACATACCAGTAGGTCCTGTGGTTCACATTTCAAACGCTTCGACCTAACGTAATATATAACACACATTTTCTAGTACAGCGTTCTATTAGGCACAAGGCGGGAGGGAGTTGCGTTTACAGTATCATTACCCTAAAATCTGTTCCAAATGCTCTTTCTGTTTGAAAGTGTTTGCAGTTACGACCCTGACCTGGGATCAGTTTCAGATCGACTCCAGTTAAAACAGCATCAACGACATTATCATACTAACTGGAACACCCATTATGACCGAGCTCAGATTGAATTCTGGGAAGTAACGGTTTGTTTTACAGAACCGATCTCCGTGTCCATTTACATTTGGTCTACAATGATGTCACACCACCATTTCCCTTTTTTTAAACATCGGTGTATCTATCGCCTCTCTTTAACTGGAGCACGGCCCGTACTGATCTCACAGTTCCGGTCAATGTAGTAACTCATACGCGCAGTTGAAGTGGCCCAGGTTCTGGCAGGACTTGAGCCAGCGCTGTACGTTTGCAGGTGCCAAGGTGCTGTCGCTAGCTTGCAGGACGCAGCAGGCAGACACGATGTCGGCGAGCGAGAACTCCTGACCCAGAAGCCAGGGTGAACGGCCCAGAGCCCCGTTTAGCGACCGCAGCACGGCCGCCTGTTCTTTACTGCTCCCTTCGGCCAGCTGGAACACCGCCGTATCGATCCAGCTGTCCATCTGCGTGGCGAGGACGGGGTCCTGGGGTTCGGCACCCAAGAGCCGGTAGAGGAAGCGTGCGACGTTGGCCTCTCCCTCGATGGGGCACATGTTCTGTGTGTTAAACTTCATCTGCAGTTTTGACACTGAACAGAGACACATGGGCACAGTGATTTAGCATTTGCGTGTTTGCTGTAATGAGCTCTCTTTATTTAAAAGCGGCCCGTTCTCACCGTCTTTCCATATGAGAGTGAAGCCAAGCTCAAAGCGATGGCGTGTGTAGCTGTCTGCGTGCCGCGGGCCCAAGCAGGACAGCAGCGTAGGGGGCACGGAGGTCACGGAGGAGTGCACGTGCACGGTGGAAAGCACCCGATACCGCTGGCACAGCAGACTGTGAAGAACCAGCAGAGACAGGGGAGGATTGGAGGGGTTCGCGTTTATTACTATGTCCCTCAGCGCACCCAGATCCTGCAAGACAAAAAGTACAATAAAAAAAAACTCATGCATAACAAGCTTGTTGTCTTTAACTCAAACTTGATCAACCAGTTTAACACAAACAGGGGTGAAAGTGAAAGGGTGGAGGACGAACAATTGTTTTCAGTTCACCCACCCAGTTCAAAGACCCATATGATTTAAGGATTATACTTAAACGTTCTGCTTATTGTTTGAGTGAACGTACGTTTTTGTTTCTGGTAAGTGACGATGACAGTCACATAATACTGTAAACTGTATGATCAGCAGCTCACCTTGCCCAGTAAGGAGTCCAGGTCTGCTGTGCCCTTAGACACTGTTGCCGAAACTCCTTGTGAGAGTGTTGTGGCGTCCAGGTCTGCATCAGGTGTGGTCACGGTCTTTGTGAGCCCATCGACCGTTGCCTTCAGTTCATAAAGTTTTTTCAAGATGTCATCCTGCTGAGCCTCCAGCACCTTCACAGCAGGATCCACTTCCCCGTTCTGGTGAAACACAGATTTTAAAACAATTGTTGGCGAATATGCAGTTTAACACAACAAATCAACACAGGGCTGTGTTAAACAGACTGTTATAGAATGCATGAGATGATCAATTTACCACATCATCCTCATCCATTCTAGAATGAGCCCTCCCCTTTCTTGTGTGCCTGACAAAACTGCATTATACGTTATAACTTAAAAAGATCACAACTGGAGAGAACTGCAGCTTTCTGATCCACTGCAGTGGAAGAACTGGATGTTTTATACCAGATAACCAAACATGGCTCATATGGACCAACCTCTCACTCCAGAGCTCAAAGCAATGCCAAGTGCAGATACGCAGCTGTCAATCATTTCACACACGCATGGCTCCATTGCATCAGACAGCTTGACACTAGCTGTGTGTTTCTTTTGTGCATTTCGTTTTTTTTGTAAGGTTTATATGTGGTGTTTGAATGTATTCATTCACTCTTTAGATCAGATCAGCAATGCGATTACCTGGAACGCGTGCTCGCCGCGGCTCGTTCCCTGCGCGTGGATATTCGGTAACTTGTACATGCACGTTGGTAAATCAATCTTTATTTCACCGGGACTCACGGGTTTTACCTGATACATTGGCATGACGACGGACGACAAATACACTCCGGTGCCAAAATAAAAGCACGGAATCCGGACGCGTTTGTCGATTTCTCGACAGTCCGTCAGGCAGCTAGCTGGAGCTGAGCAGGAAAAGGCCGTAATGCGTCACTTCCTGTGACTTTTGTCATTTTTATTAAAAAACACGATTTATTAAAGAATACGATGATATTAAAACAGCAACTTGAGTAAAAGGAATGATAAAAATGCATACGCACAAAAACTCAGTTTTTAATGAATAATAAAAACATTTAAATAAAATGACGCACTATTTAAAAAAGCATTTGCAAAACGTCAGCTATTGTAAAATAAAATAAAACAATATTCATTGTTATGCCTTTTATCGTAAATAAAAACGAACTACAAACATGTGTTTCATTTATTAAATGAAATGTAGGGCTTTTGTTCTATCAGATTTATTACTTCCGGTGAAAGTGAAAGCCCCTAAGCAGCCCTTAAGTTTTTTTTATGTTCTCAATCATCTTTAAATATAAATAGTTTTGTTGGAAAGTTTTTTTCAAACTGTTTATAGTTCAATAGATATACGTAGAATACCTTTTAAAAATGACTTCACACAATGGATTTTTCTACTAACATCCGTATTGCTCTCGCGTGGCATAGAGTCGAACACACCTTTTTGATCGTGACGATTGAAAAAAAAAAAAAACGTAAAGCACATGCGAAATACAGAGTACATTTTTGTACATTTTTATACATTTACATATACATTTTCTACATGGTTTTCCTTACATGCGTATTAATGTTGTGTCCACCAGAGGGCAGCATGATACTATCTATTATTGAAGAAGGCAAGTTCAGCTCAAATTACATTTAGTTGATAGATTACAACATTTTAAATGCAAATTGTATATTAAGCTGATTTGTATGTAGACATATACATAAAAAACAGTATTTGTATTATGTACTAAGGAATGAAGTGGGGGGGATTATTAAAGTTAGGTTTGGCATATGTTTTCTTTGTGAACTAGATTAATAAAAACCATAAACTGTTGACATTAGTACAATCCTCACTAATACATTCGTGCCTTTTTTGCATCAGTATGATCTCTATTAACTTTATAACAAGCTCTTTTTTTGATTTTACATAAGGACCAACAAGCACTTGAGATGCCTGGGTGTGTCTGCAACGTGTTCATTCATGTAAATTATTGAGTCTCAGAGTCTTAATACGGAACTTGGTGTTCACGCTTGCGTGCAGTGTATCTTCAGTGTGTGTGTGCGTGTTTGTTTGTTGTGTATGTGCGTGTGGTTTCAGCATTTGTCTGCTCAGGGACAGTGTCTGTGTTCTGTCAGCACACCTGTGATCTTCTGCTACACAAGCCTTGCGTTTGCTCATTTACTGCTGAGTCCAGTGATCTGCCACAGCGTGTGTGTACAGTATGTGTTTGTGTGTGATATGAGGAACTGTGTTTATGTGTTTTCGAGTTGCTGAGGTTAACCTCAAAGGGGTCACAACACCACAAACCTACAAGTGTTTACATAGTTAGACATTCAAAGCAGATTTAAAGGGATGGTTCGCCCAAAAATAAAAAAAGTCTATCATCATTTACTCATCCTCGTGTCATTAACCTGTATGACTTTCTTTCTTCTGCAGAACACAAAAGAAGATATTCTGAAGAGCACTGGTAACCAAACAACATTGGACCCCATCGACTTCCGTTGTATGGACATTTCTCAAAATATCTTCTTTGGGTTCCTCTTTATACAAGTCTAAATGTTTATTTCTTTTTTTATTCATCAGAAAATGATAAGTGTGATTGCTAAGAAAGGTAATAGCACGGTGTGGAAGTTTCTTGCTGAAGGGTTTGGGCTTAAAAATAAGTATTAGCAATAGTGCTAGTGATTCTTGCCTAAGCAAACACCACCAATACACGAATAATTACACGGGCGAATCACGAAACCATTGGTTAAAGCTTCAACACGTTGTGTAAGCAGATAAGGCCGGTCCATTTGCCGTGTGTCCTCCGTCTGCTCACAAACAGCACAGTCTCTCTGTCAGCAGAAAGAGGGAGAGGGAACGACAGAAAGACATTTAATTACAACGCACAATTGAGTTTGGTGTCCCGACAGCTTGTTACGCTTTAATAATTCACACTTTGGTGAAGATGTGACGAGAGCGTCGTGCAGAAGAACCCTGTTGGGTAACGCGAAGATCAAGTCCGACGGTGAACCTGAGCCACGCTGAAACCCAACAGCGACTCTTCTAATGATGCAGAAACACGAGCACAGATGGGAAATGATGATCGGCAGGGTCGCGAGAACCGCAGGGTTCTGTGTCGTGTGTGTTAGGATTTGACAGGGCCTGAACTTTGCTCGCTAACCGGGAACCTCGGATGAATGGATAGCGATCGCATGTCGCATATACTGTTTAATATTGACCGGCACTGAATGGCCACTTTAGTCATGGTTGCTTGGGTAGAGCATTCAGGGGTTGCGAAGTCCCTTGCCTAGCCGTCCGACGTCATGCGCGGCTCTGCGTGAGTGTGAATGCCTTGCATTTTCAAATGAAGCCTTCCCGAACATTTGAATGATCTTTTATTGTCAAATGAAGCATTCCCCAATATTTGCATGCTTCAAGAAAATGAATGAGTTTTCTGGATCTGCCGAACCAAAAAGGTACAGAGGAAGTAAACTTGCTCGAAAGGCCAGACAAAGCACAGGAATAAAATGAGGATTTATATTTACAGTACAGCAGGATTAAAGTGTGTTTTTTAAACCACAAACGAGAGGAATAGGAAATAAAAAAATAGGAAGTCCCACTTTTGTGTAGAACTAAAAATACAGAACTAAAGACCAGGCCCGGATTAAGAATTCAGAGGCCCCTGGGCACAAGTGGTTTATGGACCCCCCTCCTCTTACACACACACATGCACACAATAAAGTTTTAAATTAGCCTAGGGTACTATGTGTATGAAACACCTCTATGTTTCAGGATTACAGGATTACATTGACAAGTTACAAACTATGATCACAACCTGAAGGACAATATAAACACCTGTACACATCCTCCATCATACAGGATTTACACCTCATGATTACAACAAAACTTTCCTGGACCAGCAACAACAACAATATTAAGAAATATCCCTGAATACTGTAACTCACTGGCATGTTCAACACCTCAACCTTTCAATTCAGTTCTATCAGATTCTTCCATAATTCAACACAAACACGCCGGATTCACAAAACTGTTCTTCAGAGAAAATATAAGAACTTTAAGATAAATTACAGAAAGTTCTTCAGAATATTCTTAAGTGCAATTCTAACATATTTTCATCTTCATTTTTCAAAGAATAAATGGGCAGTCTTTGTCAATGATTATAATATAAGAGTAATTTGTCCATTTGTTAAACTTTTATACGTGTCTTTTGAATTCGCGTTGCGTGTATTCGCATTTTTAATACGTCCGTCTAAGCAGCAATCGCGTCCGTTCCGGCCCCATACGTTAGCGGCCCACCGGGAAAATGCCCTGTACGCCAGATGGCCAGTCCGCCCCTGTTTACAACAATAAAACCATTCTCATTGACATATGTTTAGTTTCTGTTGTCAGTTCATGACGCGACATCATCTAACAACTCACAATAAAAAGCGGTGATTCCGGCTATATGTTCTTTCACACAGCCTCATGGTAACCATGTGCATATGTACAGATGAAATTTGTTCACATTTATATATCCAAACAGTCGATAACAGTGACAGGTTGTTGGAAACGCTGTTTTGTACTCATTTTATTCACGAGTCACCTGTCGTACGGTGCTACTTCTTCCTGCCACTCACAGTGTGAAAAGACAGATTTTCTAATTTAGAAACAATGTATTGTGTGTGCACCTCCATGTGCGCACACAAATGAATATGGTGTAAACGCTGTTATGTGAAATTTCTTCCCCTTGCCTGGGCCCCAAGCGCGCATGGGACCCTGGGCCTGTGCCCATAATGCCCATTGGATAATCCAGCCCTGCTAAGGACTTCAAAACCAAAGCACAAACAATACCAAGTCTGACAAAATATACACTTTCATACAGTATTGCGAGTGTTGAAGATTTTGTTAACCAAAATATAAAGGAATCATGTACCCATTATTTTACTATTATAAGTTTATCTCTGCATAGTAAGGTCTGGTCTTTGTTAGTTCATCTCTAGTCGTAAGTACCAGAGTCCTTGTTATCATTGCCACCTCACCAGCTAGGACTGCTGAGGTCAGATATCTGTTTCAAGTGATAATGGTAACCCCAAATAACTTAGGTTGACGTATGTGTGTGTGTGGGAGAACCACTATAAAGGTCTTCCCCCAACCAGAGTTGTTCAGTTGCTCTGCAGGCAACTCGGCTTTTTATCTTTGATATTAAAGTCTTCCTTTGGCAATGGAACTCACAGCTTTGAGAGTGATTCTTCACAGCAAAAATAATCACAACATGGGGAAATCAAACATTTTAATGTGAAATACAAAATATTCAACCAAGTGGAATCTGCAGACAAATGATACTTGTTGCAAAGATATTTTTCGGTTGGTTCCGCAGTGATACTCACTTTTGTCAAGTGAGTGATGTTCTTGGGTCAACATCATTCTGGACACTGGACAAGTTTAACACTCATTCAAATCATTCAGTCAGATTTGAGGGTTAAGTTTACAGTTCATGTGAAGTTTATACAGGCTGGGTATTGGTGCTTATAGACCATTGTTATTCATAAGTTATGGTTTGGGTTTGGGCTTTTTCTAGTGTTTCTAGTATGTTTGTATCTCTTTGTAAAATCCGTTTTTTTTATTGGATGTATAAAGAGTTTCATACAGGTAGCAGAGTAATCCAAATGTCACCCAAAAATTATTTAGTTAAAGGGATAGTTCACCCAAAAATGCAAATTCTGACATCATTTACTCACCCTCAGATTGTGCCAAACCTATATTCGGGTCTTTGTTCTGCTAAACACAAAGGAAAAACAGCTCTCACCCCCCTTTGTCTCCCATAGGGTTTATTTTCCCAACATTCTTGCAAATATCTTCCTTTGTGTTCAACAGAACAAAATCAATATATACAGGTTTGAAAAGACCTTATAAGGGGAGTAAATGATGACAGAATTGGCATTTTTTGGCGGACTATCCCTTAAGTATTTACTGTAGTGAATGGGTAAGTACTGTACTGTGGTAAGTAATGTCACATGTCTTTTAAGTAGCACATACAACTTCAAAACTTAAGCTTTGAATCAACTTTTCAGACCAAAACATTGGTCAGGTAGCTGTACAAACAGTTGAATGCATTTTCACTATAGGAGACACTGTATCATGCAGTTAGATCTCAACACTGACTGAACGCACAAATCACCAAACATCTTGAGTTAAAATACAACTCTAAATACAGTAGGGATGTAACAATATTATCGATATCGTGTTATCGCAATGCAAAATTGTCTGAATATTATGGTGGTCACATGACTGTATGAATCGATAGGTCTTCTGGGCCTAACATGGAGAATGTTCGAAGAAAGAATAGATGTTTCCTTTGTCAAGGTCCATCTGGTGCAATTATTTTATTTTATAAAAGAGATTTTTAGGTCATTTGACCCATCTCATACTATAACTCATTCCTCTAAGCAACAGTTATGATTGGAGGATAAAGAAAAGAGGATGCTTATGGCACGTTTCCAAGTCATCATTTGTCAGTACAAATACCGTACAGTGGTTTTATACCGAGGTATTACCGTCAGTGTTGGGTGTAACTAGTTACTAAGTAATTAGTTACTGTAATTTAATTACATTTCCCTTGAAAAAGTAAAGTAAGGGATTACTCTTATTTTTTCTGTAATTTAATTAGTTACTTCTGATGTAATTAAACTAAATATTTTGTGTAATATATGTGTGTGCAATAGTGGAACTGACATCAAAATTCAAAGTCTAACTTTAAAATCCATGCTTCAATGTATAATTCTCACATTTGTAATACTTTGGTCAGTTAATAATACCACTTTATGTAGTTTTATATTATTTATTTGAATGAATTAAAAGAGCCGTTTCATGTCTATCCTTGAATCACTTAACTAATCAAGGTTGATATAGGTTATAAAAAGTAATTAGTAATAAGTAATAAATACTTTTTGGAGAGAGTAATTTGCACAGTAATCTAATTACACTATTGAATATGTAATTAGTATTTAGTAATTAATTACTTTTTCAGAGTAACTTACCCAACACTGATTACCGTCCAGTGAGATTTTGATATTGCTACATCTCTACTAAATACCACAAACAGCCAAAAGTAATGACACAACAGCAGCATATGTAATGCCAGCAAACACTCTATTTATTAATACTAATTATTACATGCTGCAGTGCATGCTGGGAACTTTCGAACGTAACAGTGTTTATACAAACAAAATAATCGTTAACATGTTGAGTACACTCAGTATACACGAAACAATACATTTACTCTTCTTACTAAAAAAACAACAAACCTCTTTTTGTGAAATGTATTTGAAAAGAGTGATGTATGATCTCAAAAGTATGTTTGTTCTTGTAATACAGTAAGATTCATTCATTTTTTAATGCAGCTTCAGTGTCCAAATGCAAATTCTAGGGTATTTGCTTACTAGCTCTGCAGTAGATGATGTCTGGCGTTCTTCGTCACGAGGATCACGCTGTTCTCTAGCTGGCACAAAAACGTAAACTATATCAGAGCTGATGTCATTCTCAACCTTGGCTGAGATTTCTCATAAAGTACGAGTGCCAGTATGAAACCCTACGCACAGATTAAACAATAGCAGCTGACTCGCTGGACAGAGGCCCACCCTGCATTATACATGAACCTCGGCCATTCAGCCAACCTCATCTTACATGCACAACCATTAAAACTTTCATGATTTTTCAGAACTCAGTTGACCTCATAAACAACAACTCCTTGTGCAGCAGGTAATCCCCTTTCTCCAAACCTGTAATCATTATTATCTCACTTCATACACCATCCCGCTGAAACCCACACCCTGAAGTTGTGAACCGGCCTGTAGCGGTGTGTTATCATGGAGGATGAGGTGCCCATTAAAGATTCAGAGACCTTTAATAAGTAAGACGACCCTGACACTTCTTCCTCGCTATGAGTTTTTGGTGACAATGAAGCGAGGTGCATCAATTATTGACCGGCAGAGAGACAGCTGGCACAAGACGCTGGACCCGGTGCGTGTATCCACGGTCTATCGCGAGCTCCGTCACCACCACCAGACCTGGTAATTGTCGCGGGAGGACAAAAGAAATTCGGCAGACATTATTTATTCAGGTCATTCTTTTGATGCTTTGATTAGAGATGCTCGTTAAATCATGTTTGGGAGACCTGGTAGAGTTCCATGTCCATAACTCCGCCCTGCGTACGTCGACTCGGATCGAGGGGATCCGATCTCACCTCTTTCTCGAGGTTTCTTCTTGTGTCCATGCTTGACTAAGATGTCAAGTGTTTGGGCAGCATCTATTGATAAAAATGCATTTGATAGTGTTTACAGTAAGTCAACTACATGGGATTACACATTCAACGCGTGTAGTCCAACTGACCTGAGGTGACACAGGTGCTATATTTATTACGTTGCACGTTATTTGATCAGAAAGGCATATTCACCCGTTACTCACCCTCATTCCACATCGTTTCAAACCCGCATGACTTTCATTCTTCTGCAGAACACAAAAGAAGATATTTTGAAGAACGTTGCGAACCAAACAACACTGGATCCCATTGACTTCCATTGTGGGTAATATTCTCAAAATATCTTCTTTTGTGTTCCACAGAAGAAAAAGTCAGGTCTGAATGACATGAGGATAAATAAATGATGGGATTTTTGGGAGGGGTGAACTATACTTTTAACTAAATAAACCATATTGTCAGTGAGTAACCATTCTATCTATGTGTAAGCGGCTTTTCAGAAATCCCTCAATTGTTTTCTTAATTCCACTGTTGAATTATTAATGTCATTTATGTAAATTATTAATAATAATCATTCATTCAATATCACCAAATCAGGGTGCACATGAGTCTAAAACCAAACTTGTTTGTTCTTGGAGTCATGTATGCTGTATATTTCATTCAGACGGTCTGTAGAGTTGAGAATATTGCACCGTCACAGCTGTCCTGCTCACCTGCCCTTGTCACATGATCTCATTCTCCCGTCCAAAGAGTCAGCTTAGATCTGACATCTCCAATTTCTTTCCTGTTCACAACTGACTGTTTCTGACCCCTTAGGGGTCATGGATCTATTGTGTCCCCGTTCAGTGATGTCATTGGCTTTCCCAACTCAACATATACCAAAAGCCCATTCAGTTTTGCACTGCCTTTAGATTGTTATTCACGTTTCATTTTATGTCTCTGTCTTTACTGTCCAGCTTCGATCCGTTTATGAACTGTAATCATGATACTACAATAAAGTAAAAAAAGCCTTATAATTTGGGGATAGCTAAAAACTAAATGATCAAAATGTACTCAAATGTATCATGGATATCAGAGACTTCTGAGAATGTCCTTTTACAGCAAGGGGCCTTTTCGCCTAAAACAATCATTTTTAAAATGATTAGTTATTGATTTCTTAAATATATGCTGTATGACTACTGTAAGTTATAGTGTGATTTATACCTTTTTAATAAATTTTACCTTTGAAATGCACAATCATTTATGATAACAATTAATTACAAAAACATGCCCATGAAAAATATGTAATTGAAATTGTAAATTGTAGTATATTGTGGTATATTACAGTAAAGATACAGTATTAAAGTATCGTACAATTACTATACTATACCACTGTAAAAGAAAAGTTGTTTTAACTTAAACAATTAAGTTACCAGGCTGCCTTAAATTTTTTAGTTAGTTAAACTTAATTAAATTAAATATTAGTTAACATAACAATTTTGCTCCAAATTCATGTAATAACTAATATTTTTACTTTAATTAACTACAAATTTTAAGGCAGCCGGGTAACTTAATTTTGAAGTTGAAACAACAAATACATTTTTACAGTGTAGTACTTTAAAGTAGGCCTATTTACTATAGTAAATGGGTAAACTGTGGTACTGTGTTATTTACTGTGGTAAAGTTCGAAAACATGACAACTGTAGAGAATAGTACTATAGTAAATACTATATTAAACTATCAACTTTTTTGTGTATGGTAGATCTTACTATGTAATGTACTTTTACTGTAACATTTTTACATTATTTTTACATTACAGCGTGTAGTAAGTTTTAACCTTAAAAGAGTTTGTCGATTATTCAATTATAAAATGCATGAGAGGTACTGCAGTGTCGGTTAAACCACACCAGACCAGCTGAACGTTGATGTAAATTCTGAAGAAATCCTCTGAGAGATCCCACATATGGTGGTACGAGGTGCATGTTATTTACATTTACAATGCAAATCATATCACTTCAGCATCCTGTCATCATAACTCATAAGTGTCCTTACACCGACATTCTTAACACATTTACATGCACTTCTCTGATTCATCCAAAACCAAAAACCTTTTGCTTTTTATTAACCATCATTTTCTCTGGACTTCTGGTGTTTGAGTTTGCATGTCGTCCTCGTGTAATATCAGGGTGGGGTGTCTAGTGGCCAACTTGTCTGGTCTAATTCTAGGCACTGTTTTGTAATTCTCAGGTATTAAAGTCAACAACGAGGTGGTTGTTTGGCAAACATGCATTTGTGTAGAAAATGCATTTATACTGCGGGTGGAATTACAGTATGTGTGGAGCCAGAAGAATAGCGACAGCAAGCTTTCATATAACAACAAGCTAAACACGGGCTAGAGGACAACAGTTTACTCGAGAGTAACCAGTCGTGCAGCAGATGTTTTCATCCAAAGCAACATGCAGCAGCTCTTTTTTTCACAGAGACAATCGCTCTGAATCAATGGTATATCTATAACTTGATATTATGCAGGTTCAGAATAAACTGGTTTTAATGCAGGGGTCGGAAATCTGAAAGCTATGATGATTGACAGTGATCAGATTTCTCATATTAATATTTGCTCAGACACACAATGTCCTTCTGCATTGTGTACCTAACCCATATGACATCACCAAGTACATTACATCACCAAGCACATTAAGCTAATGTAAACTTCAATAGTGGTTAATGGACCTGAACAATTATTTGAATAGTTTATATTGTATGAACATTGATAAAGAATATTTTTTCATGTCAATATTGATTTACATTCATTTTAGCAGGTTCTATGACCACCAGTCTTTTAGCTTTCCTGTGGCTCAGTGGTTAGAGCAAGGCACTAGCAACGCCAAGGTCATGGGTTGGATCCCAGGGGATTGCACATAGTCAGAAACAAATGTATAATGCAATGTAATGTACGTCGCTTTTCTGCCAAATGCATAAATGTACATGTAACCCAGTTTTCAAGATGTGCCTGATTATTTGCAGACAGTAAATCTCATGGTTTCCATATTTCATTGCATTACAGCAATCATGAACCACAGACAATGGTTTCAATATTTCAGCCATTTTTATTCACTTCAATAAATATCTGTAAGTTGTACATTTGGTCAATCTCATTTTGCGCCCCTCTAAACATAGATTCAAAAATGACATGAAAACTTTGGAGTGTGTGTATATGAGTGGTGATTCTACTGAGCAGGGGATCCCCGAGAACAAATAAACCTGTGTTGTAAGAAGCGGGCCCGCTGAACTGATGTCTGAGTACAAGAGAGGGGAGAAATGCGAATGGCCTGGTCGCTCAAGGCAGAACCATTGCCTGGAATTCTGCAAGAGAACAGAGGAAAGATGCATGTATGAATGAAAAATGCACAATGGCAAACTATTCTCTTATCAATTAGTGTGGTAGATTTACATTGCAAACTACAAGTCCATTCTTTCTTATAACCATTGTTGAGGCCATAGAAATAATATTGCATCAAACTACGAAAAACATAACTGACCGACTTTTATAATGCAATGAGACAAACCACTTATTTTATATTTGAGCTACTTCCAGTGATCCTCACTAAGACCACAGCTCCGCACACATGCTTGCATGCTTTTGAACTGAAGTTTACTGGACACCTGTTGGATGTTTTTCCTTCAATGTACAACGATACTATACAATACAACACTATAAACCACAACAAAAGAGGTTCAGCGATCATTACCATCGACCCCAATCTTGCCATCACTATCATCATCAGCCACTGCCAGGAAAGCCTTAGTCTCTTTATCGGTCAGCACGCGAGCACCAGCTGAGAACCTCTGCAAGAAAAACCTGCGAAAAAAACAACAACTGCCTTTCGCATTTGCACACCATTTCCAAATGCTTAATAATTCATGTGCATGGACAGTCTGATATAACAACTCGTGCGACAGAAAAGGAAGTGCATTGTTCTGCTATCGATTCTGTCGACTTCCTGCTATGAGAAAACTCTTACTTGAGTTCCTCCTCCTCAATAAATCCACTGGCATCGTTGTCCAGGATGTTAAAGATGCTCTTCACCTCCTGAGGGCTTTTCTTTGTCATGCCACACAGCTGGAAGAACTTTTTGGGACTGAAGGAGTCTGGCGCTGTCGGGGCAAAAAGACAATGAAATATTCAATGTCGCCGTGCGTTGCAAACGCCTCACAGATGACTGAGCCACACCATTCCCAACACCTTAACCGGGGAATTAGTTCTGGAATGCATTTAGACATTCAGCTGCTGATGGGGCAGAAAGCCGCTGATACAGGAGAGGCAGTGTCACTTACCTTGGCAGTCCTTGAGTGCGCTGTCGATGGCATCAGCGGAAAGGATAGATGTGAGAGACATGGTGCTGAGGAGACACGGTTTTAAATAATTAACTCATTTTAGCCAGCAGCTGTGTAATATCGCCTCTGATAATCCACTAATGCACCATTCATTTGCATGCACAAATCAGATCGGGCTAGATTCAAATAAACCAAGTTCAATTGTACACTTTGCTATGGTCACCACCAAACTAAAGTTACAGGGCGACACAAATGTGTCATTCGTAAGATGCATGCTGTGAATGTAACTTTCAGTTGAAAGAGAAATGTTCTAGCGCATGCTGTTATTTCATAAAAAAACATCCGCATGCATTTCGTTTTGAAAGAAAATGCATGCAATGTCAACACATTTGTCATTTAAAGCACGCCATTTCAAGGCACTATTCTAAAAAAGTATTTATCTGCTCCGAGAGTGCGTGCACTTACCTCGGTGATGTTCTCCTGGCAGGTGAATCAACAGAAGTAAGGCTGAGTGGTGAGTGCGAGTCCGTCCAGGTGCGATTTATATAGATTTGTATGCAGTGACAATGGGCAATTCTTGAGTTACCCGTCTGTGGATCAAATTCTGCCAGGCCCGAGCTCAAATTACTTACCTAACTAATTAACCTGTACTATTTATATCCGTTTGACTTGTGTGTGTGTGTGTATGGGCCAGCCCTCAGACATCTGTGACGCCCTTGTAAAAGGCAAATTACTGTAAGAAATGCTTTGCTGTCTACCTCTTGTCCTGCCGCATCACGGCCCTCCCATCCTACATATCCTAATACAGACATCACAAAGCAACCCACACGCTCATTCACATCCCATCCCTCTTTTCAGAAAAGCCTCTACACTCCCTTTTTCCACCTGCTTTACATGAGGTCACTCTAAATGCCTCGTTGTAATATTACGTAATTACTAAAAGAGTTTGCATTGGCAGGTGAATGCATATGTGGAGTCCCACCTTTATGTTCACTTCGCTTTATTGTTTTTTCAGATTTACAGAGACTTTACGAACCCTTTAATCTGGCCCGTAATCTCTTTTTTTATATTGTCTCTCTTGGGTCTTTGAACAGATGGGCACCATAATCCACTGCTCACCAGATGCAAAACTAATTCATAGGCATGGTCATGGACACCCGGCACACACAGACGCAGACGTTGAGAATGTCAGGATAGCTTATCCTTTCTCATTGCACCCTCCATAGGCGGCCGAACACCGGGGTATCATTTTTTCTTCGAAGGGTGCTGATTCAGGGATGCAAGGTCACCTTTTGGTCAGTGCCCAATAGCAGCGCTTAAGCACCCGGTGATCAATGTTTAAAACGCATCTGCTAGTATTATGGAGGAGGGTGCAATATGTCTTTTCTTTATGGTTTCAAGTGCAGGATAAAAACCCATACCGCTTAACTTTGTCACCAACGTCTTTTTTTCTCAAGTGAGCCACTGTGGAGTAACAGGCAACACATCCTTCATGTGTGTATAACAGATATAGCTGCAATTCTAAATGACTGAACGTGATTTATATTGACATTTTTGTGTTTTAATCTTTTTAAAGGCACAAATAAACTGGGGCGACTGAATGTTTTTACAATCTTCAAAATTTGCATCTATTTAGCTGATGCACCATGTCTGCAAACTTCTTTTCTTGAGTTAAAAGACTTTAAGGTGCAACTGAACCCAATTTAAAAAGAAAACCTTTGCTTTTGAGTTGTGCATACATAAATATGTCTGGGTGTAACAACAATACATTTAAATGAAAAATATTAATAAAATAATAAAATAAAATTAGTAAGGGATAATCCACAGCTAGCCGTGCGTTAAAGGGTTTTAATGCACGACGTGGAGACCAAGAGGTTGCCTCCGCGAAGTGCATTAAAATCCTTTATACCATGGTCTGTTTGAATACTGGATTCTGATTGGCTGGAAGGTGTGCATTAAAAGCCTTTAATGCACGGGTAGCTCCAGTCAGTTTGATTACATTTAAAATCAACTGACAAAATAACCAACATTTTCACCGGTTTGATCTAAAATGACACTGTAAACATCAATAAAAGCTTTAACTTGGGAAATAACCATGGTATAAGCGGGATAATCCACAGCTAGCCGTGGATTATCCTTTATTTAACACATGGCTAGCTGTGGATTATCCCGTTTATACCATGGTTATTTGCCAAGTTAAAGCTTTTATTGATGTTTACAGTGTAATTTTAGATCAAGCAGGTGAAAATGAATGTTATTTTCTTCAGTTAATTTGAAATGTAATCAAACTGACTAGAGCTACCTGTGCGTTAAACGGTTTTAACGCACACCTTCCAGCCAATCAGAATCGAGTATTTAAACAGACCATGGTGTAAATAAAATTAATACATTTCACTGTTTATTGTGGCCAAAACAATATGCAATAAGAATTGGATTATTTGGAGAGAAAAAATAATGCTCTTAATCAAACTTTCATTTGTTCAGTGAACAGGGAATATTTTCTTTAGACTTTTTTGTTTTCTAATGTTTTTAATCATGCGATGCAAAACTGTAGTCTACAGTGTTAAATACTGGCGCTGGATTATGTATGAGATTCTCACATACTGTTATCACAATAATCAGGCATATAAATATCACGGTTATTGCCGGTACAAGTATATTAAGTTTTTATGTATAATATCTTCCAAAACTGCAATAATCGTCAAGTTTTATACAGCAAAGTCAGCATGCCTGTTAGTGAGTGTCAGCATTTTACACATTTACATGTTCGAGAACATCACGAAAGATCTTAGCTTGGCACATGTGGGTCATGTAAATTGATTAGGATCGAACACCCGCTGTGACATGTTCTGGGACACTCCATGTGTGGGATAACCCAATGTGATGCGCGCAGAAACCCAAGAACCCGGGGTTTAAGGACACCGGATACAGAGGTGCTACTTACCCAGCAGCACTGATGTCATGGGCTATGATGATACCGCATATCCTATACGGTTACTGAGCAATCATTTATTCATTCACGTTTGCTTATATTGTTTGCAAGCACACAGTTACACTACACTGACCTCTAAGGTGTCGTTCTGTTTCTGTTCAGATGGGCACCTTTAGGGTAGTCGTGCTAAATTTCTTAAGTATGGTGATATAAGAGACGGTATGTAATGTAATGTAAAAATGTAATATAATGTAACTGTTAAACTGTTAAGAGGTAATCAGTTGTTTCATTGTTCATGTTTAGTGTGTACATTTATTTCAAAGCAATCTGCATGTCTAAAAAGGATTGTAATAAGAATGCTTGGAGCGCACTACCATTGTAAAATATCGCCATCTAGTGGACAAGTGACAGTCTCTATCTAGTATACTGTATAGTTCTTAGAATCTCTCTCTCTCTTTCTCTCTGTCACAGCTGACGGCAGGAAATAACCCAAATGCAGGCAAGACTTTAATAATATAACAAAAACTCTCTCTCTCTCTCTCTCTCTCTCTCTCTCTCTCTCTCTCTCTCTCTCTCTCTCTCTCTCTCTCTATCTATCTATCTTGTCTGCTCTCTATCTATCTATCTTGTCTGTCTGTCTGTCTGTCTGTCTGTCTGTCTGTCTATGTATATGAAGAGTTATAATAATCTAAAATCATGTTTTTTTATTGTGCGTTCCATTTAAAATAAATCAAACTGCAGCTGGTTTGTTTTGATTTACTGTAAGCCATAGTAACTCAAAAAATACAGCTAACTAACACAATAAAACACACTAAAAACATGTTTTTCGAATAAAAAAATGGAGTTATCTCATTTTGGAACCAAACTCTTCATATGTAGAATCTATCTATACATATCTATACATGTATGTATGAGTGTGTTAGAACAAAGACATTATTTAATGAATTTAATTGTTAAAGTTTATTAATCCATTCTTAATTACGTAAACAAACACATTGAACAATAAACCAACAACAACTGTCAACAAAGGTTGTCATTATTTGTGATGATGGTGATGTATCTGTTGATAGTAGTAGTATGTATCTGCTGAATTTTAAGTGAGAACCCACAATGTTTCATGTGGACGTTTCTGATCTTGAAAAAGCAAGGAAAAGAAGTGGATATTGCAAAAGAATATTTATTCTTTTCTGATCGTTCGTTCCCGTAAAAGTGCATCAGATTTTACAGTAAGCAAAATTCATATTTAAGACAGGAGACACAACCGCTACATTCACAGTCATCGTTTTTGACAGTGTGCTGCATGGGAGGAAACTTCTCATAAGCATCATGAGTATAAAAATTATTTATAATAAGTTGAAAATGGGAGGTCTTGGGCAAAGTTGTTCCTTCAGAGCAAGAGGTGTTGTTGGTCAGAAGCCATTTATGCCTTAACCAAGACAGCAAACTCTGTCAGGAGGGAAAAACAAGACGACATTTAACTTCTGAACCTAGAAATCTTGGGTTAACTTTCTGTTGCTTACAGTTAACAACATGCCATAAAGGGGATTCTAGTATGTGGAAAGCTTCAAGACAACAGTTGAAATCACTGACCATCAACTCCAATCTTGCCGTCACCGTCAGAATCTCCAGCCTTGAGGAAGATCTTGGTCTCAGCGTCAGTCAGTGCCCTGGCACCAGCGTTGAAGTTCTGCAGGAACAGTCTGTCAAACACACAGTTTATTCAGATTTTATCCAGACTGCATGAATAACATTTTGAATCATGCCATGTATAAACCAGTTTTGCTCGCTTGGTCAAATGTGTAATCCTTCCGCTACAAGTTACAGTTCCCAACAAGGTTATTTTGGTTTACTAAATTAAAATTTTGAAAACGTATTTCTGTTCATTGAAATCAAATCAAATATCGACCTAAAAATTATTGAATAAAACTTAAACTTAATGAAAAATTGAAATGTTGCCTCAAAAATAAACTGAAATAAGTTTAAAGCACTAAAATTATAATAATAAACAAAAACTAAAATAAAACAAAAATTAATTAATCTTATATCGCAACATAAAAAATAAATAAATAAATTATAAAATGACAAACGCATACACCAAAATTGGTAAAACTTTAACTAAAATTAACATAAAAATCGAATAAATAAAACATCTAAAAATAAAAGCTACTTTAAAATATTATAAACTAAATAAAACTAAAATCAAAACTATAAAAACTATGGTTCCCAGCTGGAAATTGGTACAGTGCAGCTTTTTAAATTAATAATATAATATAATATAATATAATAATATATAATATAATAATTTATTCCACCGCGATCTTCAATACTTGATTCTCATTGGTCAGTGACGACATGCTGATGTCTGTTTTCCGAAGACAACCGCTAAAACAGATAACGCTATTAAGTAATTTTTCTGGTAGTATATTTAATGTATCACTCTGCTGTTTCTTTTCTCGTGCCAGGTCTGAATTTGTTACACATATTTCGTTTCCAATAACTTACTCGTCATGTGGCAAATAGCCGTGTAATAAACGAGATCATGTAACTTACATCTAGCTAATTGTTAGCAAAACAAACCCCTGAAGGATGCTGAGCATCGCGATGCTCAACTGCTGGATTTGCATTGCATGATATCATTATTTTTTTATTTGTTTGGACTTATATAACGTGTCTATTTCCCTATGAATAAAAGCTATTATTATTTATGAATAATGTGAATTGTTACTTGAGTTCATCCTCCTCAATGAAGCCACTCTTGTCTTGATCAATGATTGCGAAAGCCTTCTTGACGTCGTCAGAGGACTTGCTGGTCAGGCCGACCTTGGCGAAGAATGCCTTGTGGTTGAAGGAGTCAGCGGCTGTGCGTGAAATATAGAAAAGAGGTAAATAGACACCCCGCTTAAAAGGAAGACAGACTGTTAAACATCTAAGTGCAGGTGTTAAATGACTCACCCTTGCATGCCTCCAGTGCTGCAGTGATGTCAGCGGCGTTCAGGACTGCGGCGAATGCCATCTTTTGCTAAACGGTAAAACGTCTCATTAAAACAGAAAACGACACATGACACCACACATCAAAAAACTTCCTAATTTACTACATCATTACTTTTCTCCAATACCTTAATCCAACTGGTCTGATGTGTCCTTCATTTACATATACATAAGCATGCATTTGATTTTGCCATCATCTGAGCACTTTTCTGTCATGCAATAGGATGACCCGTAAAACCCCGTAAATAGGACAGCAATGTCACATGTGGATGTGATTTATGAGGATGTTAAATCCCAAAGGGTCCAGCATGTGACCATGAGGTCCTCTTAAAAATAATCACCGGGCTAAGAAAGTCCAGAGCAGATTCGCATTTTGATGATGAGAAATTTAAAGATGCTGTAAAGAAGTGTTTAACACCAGGTTCCAATTCTGCTAGTTCTCATTGCTCCAGTGTGAAACTCAGGATGTGTCGGTGGTCCTTTGTGTCCGTGGATAGACTGTGTCCCAGTGTAAACTCACCTCTGTCGTCTTTTGGTGCTGAAGGTAGTTTCAGAAGACTCGAGCTGTGAACTGCAGTGGTCTCCGGCCCCCGATCTCTTCCTTATATACCTCCAGTGACTCTAAATATGAATCATAATGTAACGGACACCCGCCGGACAAGGGGCCATTGACATGCGCCCAGCAGACACCCTGTACTATATTTATCTTCAAAAGTGATGATGCTTAAAAGGTGCGCTTGAAAAAAGTCCATCATATACTTGAATGCTAATAATACCCGCTGCTTGGACATGGTCACTCGGTTGGAAGGACTTCATGAAGAAACTTCTTTTCCAGTCTGCTCTAAAGAAAAGTGTTGTTTAGTTCTGGGTGTGGACTTTTGTTGTCGATATCTTAAAAGACTGCTTTTAAATCTTTTCCACATGTTTTGAAATATTTAGCGCAACTGTTTTGTTGCAGAGATTGCACATGATATTTTGAGTAAATTCATTTGGAAAGCTAAAGTATATCAATCTAGATTTCACTATTAAAATGTTATCAGAATTAGCCCCAGCTTTTAATTCTTCACTTTTGGATTGAATGTTCTCTTGGTTTTTAGGGCTGCATGATACAATTGTTTTCATTATATCACTATGTTTTGCTTCAGTATTTATAGCTATTTATGTGTATGTTTGAATAAAACATTCAAGTTGAACTGAGTATGCCGTTGACCTGAGAGATGCTGGTTTCAAACAGCAGGTGGAAGCACAGTTCTCTGTATTTTACTTTTTGTTTAAGGAACAGGAGAGATGCAGCAGACTATCAGTTCTACTCTCTGATAAGTACATTTCAGCGGTTTTATAATTATAGTTAGCAGCGCTTGCCAGTTACCTTAATAAAATCACACCCGGTGGCAAACGTTTAACAGGTTTTGGAGGGCTAAACTTGGCCAGGGCTAAACTTTGTTCCTGTGCTCGGGGAGCTATTCTGAGCATTTAGGAAGCTGCCGTGGACTCTAATTGGGCATGCAAAAACTATCCCCTGCAAATCCCTTCCGGGCCTTCCCTCACCCCGCCATGTGCCAAGAGCGGCCACTTCCTGCAGGACATCCCTGACTATCGGAGAACCCTCCGTTAACGCCAACAGCGCAAGCCAGAAAGAGTAAGAAGTTTGCTGCAACGACATATTACACCAAAACTAGATTTATTCCTTGTTTTCACTCGTGCATTCAAGATTGTTCATTTGCACAAGCCAGTGGGCTTGAAAAACATCCAACTAACACAAGCAACAGCCTATCTAGACAGCCTACTCGAAATCGAGTAAACCGCCTAAACGTCATTCATAAATAAGACATATGTATAAAAAAGTCGAGCTGAGAAAGGTGAGAGCTGTCGTGAGTTCTGGTTCCTTGCATACGGAAGGGTCTTGGTCAGATGAATGTTTAAGCCTTTACAAGAGCAGCAAACTCTGTGAGACAAAGATGAGATTAAGATTAGTGAATGATCTATAAGGTACAGCAGAGTCAACTGTAAAACTAAAATTTCAATGTCATCATATTTGGATAAAGGTAAAAAAACACACAAGCAAGGTTTACAGTAAACTGAAAGATTGAGCTTTTGTTAGGTTATCACTTTTGTGGAGGCCGGGTTCTCTTTAAAATCAACGTTCTGACATTTTTGCATTTCGCTGTTTTATCACACTCTAAAAAATGCTTGGTAACTCATTTTCAACTATAGCGTTAGGTCAAAAAGGGACAAACGCAACCAAATATATTTACTTATATTACTGACCCAACAATGGGTTAAAATAACTTAGCATTTTGGATTGAAACAACCCAACGTAGGTTAAATTACAACCCCAAGATTGGGTTTTACTTTTTTGAGCCCATGCTGGGTTGAAACTCTCATGTCATTTTAAACTTGTGTGACTTTCTTTCTTTGGCAGACCCCAAGAAATTTTAAAAATTGTCAGTATCCAAAGCAAACAAGATTGGCCCCCATTGACTTCCATTGCATGAACACAAAACCACTGCGACATTTTACAAAATATCTTCTTTTGTGTTCCACTGAAGAAAGAGTCACATACAGGTTTTGAATGACATGAGGCTGAATAAATGCAGATTTTTTGGGTGAACTGTTACTTTAATACTGGCAGATTTGTCCATAGTTTAGCCAAGACAAGATCTCGGTCACTTGCTGGACCTCATGCAAGTAAGATCTGATTTCTCGTACCGTCAGCTCCAATTTTGCCATCACCATCACTGTCACCAGCGGCGAGGAAGGCCTGGGTCTCTTTGTCTGTCAGAACCCTGGCATTAGCCTTGAAGTTCTGCAGGAACAGCCTGTAGGAAGAGCAGAGCCATGTGACTTAGATTAGCCTAGTATAACCAACATGATTTCTGAAAAGCACATGATTGACTTGGGTCTTACTTCAGCTCCTCCTCCTCAATGAAGCCACTGTTGTCCTGGTCAATGATGGCGAAAGCCTTCTTGACCTCATCGGAGGACTTGGCGGAAAGGCCGACCTTGGCGAAGAAGGCCTTGTAGCTGAAGGAGTCAGCGGCTGTGTGGGGAGAGTGCCACAATAGATGTTATTTACCGATGACACATTACAAAAGAAAACAAAGAGAACATTTATCAAATAGAATGCAAGATTTACATACATTTACAACTTTGCAATGTACATTCTTCAGGTTTTATTTGTAAAAATTATTGGTGTAAAGATATTCTGTGGCATAATATTGTGATACAACAAATTAATATGTATTGTAGAGGCGTATTGTAGATTTTTTTTACAAAATTGACATCTACTCGATCCTATATTGTTGAGCTGCCAACATGTGACCTGCAACACTAAAACTATTATATTTAATGTTTTGTTGTTTTATTTGTGTGCTTTTCTTAGGGTTCGCTCTTAAGGCTTAGCTTTCGTATACATTTCTTAGTTTTTTGTTAAAGTTCATTTTATTTTCCAATGCCATACCTATTCAATTTGTATTCGTTTACATGCAGAAAGCTCAATTAAACCTGTCAATTCTATAACAAGTTGTTTATACATTTTCTTTATGTTTTGGGAAAAATCAGATGAAATTTCAGTTTCTTTTTTTATTTAGTTTAAAATATTGTGATACTATCATAATTGTGTTTTTTTTCACAAAAAGTTTCGTGAATTTTATCTTAGACTGAATATATAATTACACATCTATAAAATTGAATTATTTCCTAAAAGCCATTTTAAATATAATTTCTAAGCATCTCACTTAAAAAAAAAAAATCTCAAATATTTTACTATTGTCTGTATTACCGCTTGGTCTTGTGTTAAATTCAAAATAATTTAAAATCTTAAATATAAATATATAAATAGAGTAGACTGACTACTGATCTGAGTATTTAAAAAAAATCTTTGTTTGCCAATAAAGTTTTAATGAAAGTTTGTTGCATTTAATAATCACTTGGTCTCTTACCCTGGCAGGCAGCAAGAGCTGCGTCCACATCAGCGGCAGCGAGCAAAGCAGCAACAGCCATCTTAATTGGTTCTGATGAAGCTGAAAAAACCAAGATGACCCTTCAAACTTCAATGATCTCGATCCATGCAATGACATACACATAGAGAAGCACACGTCAAAATCTGCATTTCCTCTTTATAGTGCCTACAATTTGCATCACACATCATGGACTGTGCTGTCTAAAGCCCTCTAAACCGTAGCTCACATCGGATACATCTACCCTGATTGAGTCGCATCAGACAGGTGAGAGATGCCTGCCCTGGAAAAGCCAGAAGCACCGCTGATGCATTCTTACAGTAAAACAAATCAAATCAGCCCTTATGTTTTACTCAAACAGCTAGTTATCCTCAGTGATCCCGCCCATCAACAAGTATTTTCCAAAGTCTCCGGTCTTTAGTGCCGACCCAAAGCATCCATGCCTCTCCATCGCCAATATAACATATTCCAAAGAGTGCTGTGAGGATGTTTCTCTGAGAAGACCGTCATAAAGAATTAGCATGACTTGATCCAGACTCACCTTGTGCTTTTCAAAGGCGAGTGAAAACCGAAGGAGTTAGTCGAGGTGTGACCAACACTCATGTGGGACCCTGCTTATATACTCTAGACCATTTACAGGAATTTGATGCTCAGTAACGGATACTGCGTGTAGGACTAGGTTAGCTCGAAAAAATGTGTCCAGTAGTCAAGTTGGGCTATTTTTAGTGGCACAAACGAAGTTCAGAACCATGTGTGGGACCCTATAGACATCACATAAGGCCCCCCTCCCAGAGCCAGCTCGGGTGAACCAAGCGTCCATTCACACCTTTTCATACCACTCGACATTTTGTAAGATGTCCACGTGTTTGCGTCCGTTCCGTCTTACTTTAAAACCTCAATTTGGAATAAACACGGGTTGTGCAGTATAACAGATGTATTGCTGATGTACGTCTGATTGCGTGGATCGTGTTTCTTTTCCAGGTTAGAAACTTTGCACGGAGAGCCGTGGTGCAACGTGTGCCTCAAAGCCGTAAATCATGTCATGGAGATATGAATAATTCCCACATGAACACTTTGTGAACACTTTTACACTTTAGCACGAGTATGTTTGACTTACGTTGGATTATATTGTGTTGATGATATCATGATGTTTGTGAATTATTATGAATGAAACCTTTATAACACTCTTTACATGATATATTAGACTGATTCAACAACCCTAAAGCTTAAAGCGATAGTTCACCAAGTCATTATTTACTTGTCATTACAAACCCGTATGACTTTCTTTCTTTCACAGAACACAAAAGTAGATATCTTGAAGAAAGTTGGTAACCGAACAGCGCCGGCAACCATTCACATCTATTGTATGGACACAAAACCAATGCAAGTGAATGGGTGCCGGTTAACAACGTTCTTCAAAATATCTTCTTTTGTATTCAGTGGAAGAAAGAAAGTCAAGCATGTTTGAAATGACACGAGGGTGAGCAAATGATGACAACATTTTTATTTTTGGGTGAACTATCACTTTAAGGCCCGGTTTCACAGACGCGGTTTGGCTTAAGCCAGGACTACGCCTTAGTTGAATTAAGATATTATGTTGCTTTTACAACAATGCCTTAGAAGAATACATTACTGGTGTGCATCTCGAGACAAAACAACGGCACTGACATATTTTAAGATATTTCTGGGCAAGATATTTTCAGTTATGACAGGTCAAACATTCATTTTAGTCTGGGATTAGCCTTAAACCTCGTCTGTGAAACCGGCCTTTTTCATTGATTCAGTTTTTTTATTAATTAAACTTGCTTTCCCTTTTTGCGTTTTTTGTAATGTTGTTTTTCTATACAAAAGACCACACAAAACAATAGTTGGTGAAAGTTTTATTGAGCAGTTTCTAATCAACAGTTACAGATGAAAATTTCAATTGATTTATTTTTAATCCCAAACAAGATTTGAACAGTCACGACAATGACTTTCTATGCAGACCGACACACATCGAAAAGCAACACCGATGATACATGCGAAATAAATAAGAGAAACGCGTGAAATGAATCCGCCTGGAAGCTCAGGCCGCATTTTCATTTCAGCAAGGCGCAGAATTCTGTGAAAGAGAGAGAAAACGTAGACTTCATTCATACTGTCAGAGCAGATCTGGCAGTCATAAATATCAAAGACTCAAAGACCTATAATGACAGAGGTGTTAATTTGACTGGGGAGGAAGAGATTCCCATCAGAGAATTCATAGTCTTTCAAGGCAATCAGTATGTCTGTGTGTGTTTAAGTGTCTTGAATTGATCTAAATCTCATATGTACTGTGCTGATCAATCCCAAAGGATCAACAGGAGCCAGACAGTTAAGGAGCGGCCCGGCAGGTTTCTATAGGAGTACAGCCCCCAAGGCCTATTGAGGAGGGCCTTGTGCTGATTCGGCTTACCTTCCATCCCAATTTTGCCATCTCCATCACAATCTCCAGCTGCCAGGAGAGTGTTGGTCTCAGCCTCGCTGAGCTCTCGGGCCCCTGAGCAGAAGTTCTGGAGGAAGCGTCTGGAGACACAATCAAAGAACAGACAAATACAAATAATCACACGGAGGTTCGCTGTGTGCTTTCAGTCTCATCTAATAGAGATGCAGTATTGTACCTAAACATAACACAAAAAAGAAAAGCCCCAAACTGCAATGTAAAAGTGGTAAAAGTTTACTTCAGCTCTTCCTTTTCAATATATCCACTCTTGTCTTGGTCCAGAGCCTTGAAAACCTTCTCCCCATCTGAACCGCCTTTACCCTTCAGTCCAACTTGATCAAAGAATGACTTGTAGTTGAAACTTCCAGGAGCTGAAGGCAACAAAATACAGAGATTGAGAGAATGAGAGAGACTTCAACCAAAACAAACTATCAACTAAATATTTCTTGGAAAATTGAACTAATAAAAAAATAACCCGTTTTGACTCATTTTAATAGTTGCACAGTTAATCCCAAATATAAGTGAAACATTTAAAAGTGAGGTCTTTGTGTCCTTGTATAGAAATGTAGCAAATTTGACATGTGATGAAGTGTTTGAATAAAACCACAGATATTTGCATTTGTCTAGACTAGTGGTTCTCAAACTTTTTCGTTGTAAGGCCCCCTTTGTGTTAAGTGCATCGCTTTGCGGCCCCCCATATAAAGACGTATAATCTTAAACTTAGAATTTTAATTAAACCAAAAACATTCAGTTATACAATGCTGGAACCTCAATTCTTTTGGTTAGTGGTGTCATTTTTCTGATGTTTGATTGCATAAAATCTATGATAAATTTCTATATTTCATAAAATGCCACAAAATCTGTGGCCCCCCTGGATCCATCTTGGGGCCCCCCAGGGGGCCACGGTCCCCAGTTCGAGAACCACTGGTCTAGATGGTGTGCTAAATTGGACATCATGTTTTGGAAATGACAATTAAGCACGATTGCTATGGGAAATTTGCATGAGTGGTGCGTGTGTGTGGTCTTGGATGCTCGGCACAAACACGTTGGTATCCTGGTGGCAACTGTTCCCCAGCCCCCTGGCTGCCTGGATACCTGGATCCATCCATCCCCAATGCACGGGCCTGTGGGATCGCTCTCTATCTGCAGCTGTAACTTCTGAGGCTGCAAATGTGTCTCTGCTGTTACTGACAATAGCACAACTGTATTGCGTGTCGGACACACTCAAGCACGCATGAGTGTGTCCGATGCAGTTGTAGATGAATACAAATTTAGTGTGTTGATAGTGCTGTGTGTGTGGCTGCTTTAACTCACATTGGCAAGCCTGGATAGCAGCGGAGATGTTCTCTTGTTTCAGAATTCCGGAAAGTGCCATGCTTCTCCAAAACTATAAATGCTTCAAACAAACAGTAAAATAAAAAAGTCACCACATCAGGACCACATGTTTTATATCTGCCCGCTGTACTTGCATTTTTTTAATAGCATCAGCAAACACTCTACAAAAATGAATGAAATCCCAGTTTTAGTCCAACCTTATACAAAGAAATATTACACGAAGAAAGGATCAGATAAGAAACATATAGATGTCAAAATACACCTCCTCAACCTAGAACCTCCCAGAAAACATCAAGTAATGAAAAACATAATTTCCGCAGACATGAAATCCACTAGTCTACCTGACAATGCCAGCAAGCGGGTTCACGTGTTAGAAAAAGGTACTGACCTTCGTTTGTGGAAACGAACCGGTTGTGGAAGGTTGTGGAAGTGATGTGTGAATGTCTGTATCCTCTGGAACAAGGAAAACTCAGAGACCCTCTCCTTTACTTCTGTGATCGAAAGTGCGCAGAGACCGCGAGGTTCGTGCCCTTAAACCCACGGAGGTCTTCCTTATGCCAAAACACCTCCCTCCTCATTAACTAATCCGAGGGGATCATTTCTGACAACTATTGGTCTGAAAGGATGAGATTTTTGCATATACCCTTGAAGGACTCAGGTGAGCTCTAAGGTCATTGGCTATCAGGTACTACTGGGACATAGAGTGATGCTGGCAGGATGCAAACAGCTTGACTGCCTTTGTTCTGCATTGTGGAGGAGAGATAATAGCACATAAAATAAAATCATCACAATAAGTGTTGTCAATGTTATACAAACTGAAAGTGATCTTGCCTTTAAGATAAATTTGATGGCTATAATGGTAGCCACTCCTATTTTTTCTCGGAACATTTCCACAAAACTAGGTTTTCAAAGGATTTTCCTTATAACGGGTCTAAATGTTAAATACTAATATATAAATGGCACAAAAATAAGCAGACTTTAAAAATATTTAAACACTTAATCCACATATATGTTAATGACAGAACAAATATGAAATCAAGTGATCTTGAAGAATAGCATTCCCTAATGTTTGTCCATTGTTTTTGTAATACACTGCACTTTGCTGGGGCACCTGTGTGAAAGATACTAACTTCATACATAAAAGTCACATTAACACTAGTTGAAAGTAGTTGGAGAAATGCTCAGAAGTGAAGTTGGTGCTGAAAAGTAATGAACACATACCGCTTTGCTTGATTTTTTTAGTGTTTAATGCAATGAAATTAATAGAAAACAAACCGAAAGATATAGAAACTTTACAACGCCTAAATGTTTTAAGATTTTTATATAACCATTCAAATGAACAAATCTGTGTTAAATCATTTGTACAGACGGTCAGATTTGCTGGTATAGTTCGTGCATGAGTGTATGCCATTACTAGACCAATTGTAACATATTAAGAAATAATGAAATGTATAAAATGTGCTTGTATAAGAGCAGCTATTGACCGGTACAGTACACAAAAAGGGGAATGGGTGTGTCTGGAGAATGGACACATGCGACCAATTGCATAGTATCGATTATAATATTATTAGACACTATAACTATTAGAAAACACATTGACTGGCATGCTTTTTATAATCTTAAAAATATTTTATTCTCAAATAGGATGCTTAAATGTTTGAAATTATATTTGAAGAAAAAAATAGCTTTTTTACCAACCAATTCATTTCTTTCATTAGAAAGCTCAAATTTTATTTAAAAACATTGGAAAATTCTAAATGTTATAATTATTCTAAATAATAAAATTATTTCTACATTTTATTTTGACATTTTTAAATGGATTAGACTAGACAGAAAAAACAGCCAATAAGAGCCAAAAATAGATTTTAGGATGATAGTCTACCCCAACAACCTGCTTGATGATGACATAACATTTCTGAAAATTATAGACAAAGACAAATCTACACTGAACATTATTTTGGCAATGTAATAAGAATAAGAATAATTATTAATATCGATTAATATCGAGTTGAGAAAAAACAAGCCGGTAAATGCTTATGAGACTGTTCATCTCTGTATGACAGCACATTATAACAGTTTAAAGCAGATTTTCTCTCATAATGAAATAAACTACCATGAATAACTCGAGCAGGCGATGTGTCGGCTTCCGTCACCTTCGCCCGCGCGTGCGGCGCGCATGACGCGACGCGACGTTTGACGTCAGGAAACATGGCGCTCGTACGGAAAGGTGATGCTGGAGCACTGTGTTTACTGCGCTTTTGATTTCTCCATCAACCTCCGAGCTTTACAATGCCGGTGAACGACACATCGGCACATTTAATCGTCCTAGAGAGGTAGTGAACACACGAGAGAGTTTAAACGATGACAAATCGCCGCAAATAAGACGCCCGGAAGCGGTTAGCATTAGCTTAGTTTCACGAACATCACAGGACTGTCGTGCTAGCTAAAGCTGATGACACAACATATGAGACGCACGAGGCAAAATGTGTCTTTGACAAAACCGATGTAGATATATAGATGTGTAAAGATATAGACGAACGAGTTCATGCGTCGTTTGCGTTATTTATCGAGGTGTAAAAGCTCGTCGTAGGTGGTTGAGGTAGCGGATTAGCCGCAGTGCTGAGGATGGAGGCTCTCCGTGGAGGGGTGTGTGTGTGTTTACTGGGATTTGCCACACTCGCACAAGCTGCTCCAGTCTCATATGAACACTCAGGTAAGATGACAACGTGTGTCTGCTGCTTTCACTCATGTTGTCTCGAAAGGGAGCTGCCTACCTAGATAGGAAATCTGTGTATATGCTGTCTGCCTAACCTGCTTCGACAGCTGTGTTTGTGTTGACAGCTGAGGATAAAGGTGCACTGCCTACCTCAAAAAACATTCACCAATGTAAATAAATAAAAATAGAAAATAAATCATGGTACTTTTATTTGTTAATAATGTCAGCAGGTGAATTGAAAGTTGACCTCCCAGTAAACAAACCACATTGTGTCCAAATCTATGAAACAATCAACAAATGACTTATCATATTATAGCTCTGAATAGGAAGAAATGGCCTTATATGCTTAACCCCATTGTGTTTATAGGTGACTTTTGAGTGATTTTTCTGGTGGCCTGTTTCCTCATTACACTTAGAAAAGTTACAGTAAGGCAAATCATAAACCCAAGCATTCCACTTCTTATCAGTGGTAAATGATTTACTCTGTAAAAAGGTCTTTCATCCGGGTCATTTTCTGATCACAGGCTCTTTATACTCATAGTTGATAACAAAGGGATCATGGTCATGTGATGAGTTTTATTAAAATCACCGTCAAGGTCCATTTGGCTTTGTCTTACACTAAACACATTTTTTCTGAGTATTTACTGATGGTCTCGATCATTTAGGGCAGCTGTCAGGGAAGCAGTCCTGGCTAATAGCTAGCTGTAAGCCAAATGGAGCAATGTCGTTGCTTTGGTTTCCTGATCTTGTAAGTAAGTGGAAGCGAGCATGGCGGAAAATATAAGAACGCTTGGAGCTCTCAGAGCTGATGTGTGGGTGGGCTTTGGTTTTCAAAATAAGTAATGGAGTAATGAGTTATATAAAATAATGCTGTTTGTAGGCTTCGCAAGTCATGACAAAAGTCACTTGGCTACTGCAGTGCATTAGACAAAAAGTTTATTAAGAAAAGTAACAATGACATTTATTGTGCTTTCACGGATGTGACACCAGCACATTTACAGCACGGATGAACCAGGGGTTTTATACAGAGGTGGACAGTAACGAAGTAAATTTACCTGAGTACTGTACTTAAGTACACTTTTTGAGTATCTGTACTTTACTTGAGTATTACTTTTTCTGAGTACTTGTACTTTAACTTCACTACATTTGAAAGACAAATATCATACTTTTTACTCCACTACATTTATAAAAAGGTCCAAAAGTAGAAATTGGGTTCTATGCAGCGGGGTTTCCTGTGTGCGCAATTAATCTGGCTTGCGAACTGCCAGGACCTTTTAATGTTGCCAAGTATTTCAGTTTTTCTAAGCACGCAGTTTTCCGGCAAGCTTTGAATGGCCATTTGGCAGATTTTTTAACGCAAATCTGGCAACTCTGGGATCTTCCCCGCTAAACTAATGTAAACGTAGGCGCTGCTACACCATTCATAGCGCTCTAAAAAGGCAAATAGAACAATAAAAGACGAAAAAGGCACATGTTAAAGTGTGGTGTAAGCATCTGTGGGTTACGATCAGTCAAAGAACATAGAAACATCGTCATGAAAATGATCGGCATAACGGCTAAACGGTAAATAAGCATCACATACACCTTGAGCTACGCGTGCGTGTTAACTTCTGATTAGCTGCTATATCATTTAAAGCGATTTGGAAAATGAATGATGTTTTTACTGAAGTAACTATAGTTGAAGTATTCCTGTTGAAATAAAAACAATAGAACCCTGCGCAAAATACAACAGAAAATGTAATGGATTTAATGGTTATAATGGGAATTGTACTATGGATACTTGTCTACTTGTATGTGATGGATTCTATTGGTGGGATGGTATCCTATTGAAATAAAACCCAAAACACACTACAAACAGGAATTTAATTTAAAAATCTCATTCTAGTTAAAAATTCATTGTTTTTTTCAGCAGGGATGGTATTTGCAGTAAAACCACAGTATCCACAAATTTACCATTTTCTATATATAGGAACCATACTCCAATTAATAAACTTTAGTAAAACCACAGCAACTAAACATACCATAGTTTCATTATACTAGCTATAGTTTATGTTTGTAGTTAAATTATGGTAATACAAATGGTACTAAATCCAACAAACACATGGCTTCTACACTTTACTATTTACAAGAACCTTACTACTTACTGGTAAATTGCTGCTAAAATTGGTAAAGGGAATATACAAAATAAAAGAACACTGCTCATAAATACATATAGGCCTAGGGGGCTAATGAGGATAATTAGGCTAAATGATAATACAGAATTATATCTAAACTAAACATATATATGCTAAACATATAAAACTCTTAAAGGAGTTGCTCACTGAAAAATTTGCCCCCATTGACTTTCCATAGTAGGAATAAAAATTACTATGGAAAGTCAATGGGGGCAAATTTTGAAGTGAACTACTCCTTTAATACCACTGATACTGTGAGCTACTCAGTGTATTCAGTAGGTTGCTTCAGAGGCATAAGGTATACGACAATAAAACAATGCACAACTGACATAAAGGAAATTTACTTTTAATACTTGAGTACTTTTAAAAGCACGTACTTCTGTACTTTTACTTAAGTAAGAATCTGTCTTTACAACTTTTACTTGTAGTGAAGTAATATTTGACCAGTAGTATCTGTACTTTCACTCAAGTAAGGAAGTTGTGTACTTCGTCCACCTCTGGTTTTATACTGCCCATGTTCATTGTTTTAACTGTAATGCACCACAACAGCCAAGTGACTTGCGTGACCCACCGTATTCCCCTGTGCTACCCACTTGAGGGGCGCAATCCACAGTTTGAGAACCCAAACCTCTGATCTAAAGGTCCATGCATCGCACGTCATGGCCACTCAGCAGAGGTAAGGGATGTTTTTACACTTATCCTTACAGAAAACCCCCGGTGGTGCACAGCATGTTGCATTTCTAGCTCTACTTTTTACATTTTCTATTTAAGGTATTGCAATATATCGCAGATGTGTATCGAAATACATAGCAATATATTGTATCGTGACCCATCTATTGTGATATGTATCGTATCGGGAGGCACTTGCCAATACACAGCCCTACTAGATAGGTACATTTTCTGAAGAAAATGTGAGTGATGCTTTGTGGAAAACCGCGAACGCTAATATCAAGTTAAAACATCAAATTATCATGATTAACCATGATGTTAACATGTATTAGCATGATCTTAACATGATATGCATGTTAATAACATGAGGTTAACACAATTAGCATGTTGCTAACATTCTGTTAACACGATTAGCATGTTAATAGCATGATGCTAACACAATTAGCATTTTGCTAGCATGATAGTAACACAATTAGCATGTTGCTAGCATGTTTGCATTTTTGCTAGCATAATTAGCATGTTGCTAGCTTGTTTGCTAACATGATTAACATGTTGCTAGCATAATGCTAACACGATTAGCATGTTGCTAGCATGTTTGCTAGCATGTTTTCTAACATGATTAGCATGTTGCTAGCATGTTTGCTAACATGATTAGCATTTTGATACCATGATACTAACACGATTAGCATGTTGCTAGCATTATGCTAACACGATTAGCATGATGCTAACAACATTAGCATGTTACTTGCATTATGGTAACATAATTAGCATGTCGCTAACATGATGTTAACATGATTAACATGTCGCTAGCATGACTAGCATTTGGCTAGCATGATACGCCTAACCACGTGTGAAATGAACGAATCCCCATGTCTCTACAATATTCTGATGCAAAGATATACATCTGGCTAAACGGTTGCTAGGCTAATGTGTTTGGTTGCTATGGGCGTGGCTTGGCATTTTACAATTGATAATACTCGAGTGACAAAGCCACGAGTGAAATGAACCAACCCGCATGTCTCTACGATGATCTGATACAGAAATATAGGTCTTGTTAAAATAAATATGTCTTGTTAATCGGTTGCTAAGTTAACATGTTTTGTTGCTATGGGTGTGGTTTCGTAGCTTAATGAAGTTCCTGGGACACTGATTGGTTGCCTGAGTAAAACGAGCCCACCCCCTTGTCTCTATGACACTGTTTTGCAAAGATATCCACCTGGACTTTTTATAATGGGAGTCTATGGGATCGGTTGCTAGGTTGCTGTAAATGGTTGCTATGGGCGTGACTTAATAGCTTCATGATGATCATGTGACACTGATTGGTTGCCTGAGTAAAATGAGCCCACCCCCTTGTCTCTAAGTGGTTGTACTGATATTGATATTCAACACAGGACAGTTTTACGCCTTATATGGGCATGTTTCCTGTCAATGGGGAATTTTGGGTGTCTCTTACACTCCAGGGGTGCAACTTACACCCCATTGTGAGGTATGTTCGTACAGAGCCTGATAGTCTCTTCAAATGTGGTAACCCGCACGTTTCTACGAAATCCTCGCTCGGAGCTACGACCCGTCAAAGTTCGGCGCAATGTTAAGTCAATGGGATTTTTCGGGTTTTTATTTGCCCCCTATCGAACACTCCCCACCCGATCGCTTCTAAAAGTCATAGCACACCATTCCTCAATGGGCCGCTCGATTTGAGCCCTCAATCATGGGTCTACATCAAAAGCTGCGGGACAAGTTGCGTGCTGAAAAAAAAGTGGAACAAGAAGTAGATAGGTACATTTTCTGAAGAAAATGTGAGTGATGCTTTGTGGCAAACCGCGGCACTGGGCAGTCACTAGGGTGATAACACTTTAAGCCACGAATTAATCTAACCAATCCCCATGTCTCTACGATGTTCTGATGCAGAGATTTGCTAAACGGTTGCTAGGCTAATGTGTTTGGTTGCTATGGGCGTGGCTTGGCATCTGCCAATAGGGCTGTCACGATTATGAAATTTGATTGACGATTAATTGTCTAATAAATCATTGTGATTATGGCGATTAATTGTCTGTTTTAGGGCTTTGGCGATTATGACGATTAATTGTCTGTTTTTGAGCTTTGACATTTAATTCTCATTCATTTTTGATTCAGCGATTGAAACGACCATATTGTTCTGAATACAAGCTATGTTTTTTTCTTGGAAATACATCGGAAAAAATTGGGTCATCATATATTTAAGGTTTAGGCTTTTACCTGTCAATAATACAACCACCAAATACTTGTAAATGAAGTAAATTGATCAGGTGTGAATTGAAGCCACCATTAAAATACTATCAGTCATAGAAAAGCTTCTAGTCTGTTTTTTTCTCACTTGCAAGACTACAATAAAATTTTACTTGTGTGTTAATGAAATTTTGGTAGACTGGTTTTCACACTGAGATTTGCTTAAATAATATTAAATTGTACTGCAGGTAATTTGTATATGTTTTAGTTTTTTTTTTTTTGATTGTGTTGTGGTGGAACATTTTACAAGTATTACCATGCTTTAGTAACAATATATACACTAAAATATGCAATATGCAGATGCACTACAGCTCCCCCTAGTGTCTTCTATAGAGAAGTGCGATAATTGCGATGATCTGAAATCATCGCGATGAGGTCAAACAATCGCGATGAGACGATTATTTAATAATCGTGACAGCCCTATCTGCCAATTGATAATACTGTAAGCCACGAGTGAAATGAACCAACTCCCATGTCTCTACAATGTTCTGATGCAGAAATAAAGGTCTTGCTATACGGTTGCTAGGCTAATGTGTTTGGTTGCTATGGGCGTGGTACAGACATGGGGGTTGGTTCGTTTCACTCATGACTTGGAGTATCATACTAGCAACATGCTAATCGTGTTAGCAAACATGCTAATCGTGTTAGCATCATACTTGTTAACATGCTTACAGTGTAAGCATCATGGCAAAATGCGAATCATGTTAGCATCATGCTAGCAAACATGCTAATCTCGTTAGCATTAGGCTAGCAACATGCTAATCGCGTTAGCATAATGCTAGCAAACATGCTAATCATGCTAGTATCATGTTAATTGTGTAAGCATCTTGCTAGAAAACATGCTATTCATGTTAGCAAACATGCTATTCATGCTAGCAGACATGTTAGTAACATGCTAATCATGTTACCAAACATGCTATTCATGCTAGCGAACATGCTAATCATGCTAAAAACATACTAAGCCCGGTTTTTACACACTGGGGTCACATTATTTTTTCCATCATGTTCGAAAAAGTTTAACAATAAAACCTTTCAAACTATTTCAAACTCTTCAGGACAGGCTTTGTCAAGCCAACATAAAGTTTGTACTCAAACTTTACTATCTAGTTAAGCATTATTATAGTTAGTTATATGATTTTGTAATTGTTTGTTTAATTTCCATCATTAGTTTGCGACTAATGCTTGCATCCTGTTTTTGTTGGGATGCGCCGATCGGATATTTTGATCGGGGTCGATACAGACCTTTTTGCTGGATTGGGTATTGATCAATATTGGACTGATCCAAATCCGATCCTGTGCGTTGGCCGCAGATGTTACTCACAAAGCTTCAAAAGGGACTAACTATTATGAAACCACCGTAAAAGTCTTTGATATTCGATAGGGTTATGTGGAACAAACCAACATAGCATAATTAGTCAGGGAAACTCTGACCTCCGCTGGTGCTGTCATCTGTCAATATCCAGTCAGCATGCGAAAGTGTTCGATGATAGTCAGGACTAGGGATTAGGGTTGGGAATCGTTTCAATTTTATCGATTCCAATTCTGATTCTGCTTATCGATTTCGATTCTTATCGATTCCCAGTTTCGATTCCACAGTTGAAGTAAAACATTTAGATATCAACCTGTATGGTCATTTAGCCTGCTTATTGACTTGTTTGCAAAATATATATATATATATTTATGAGCACCGTTTTGTGTATATTTAAACATAGAAACACACCTTTTCTGATTTATTACAATTTGTATTATCATAGTTGAACTACATCATGGTTAAATTGCAGTTACTATAATGCAACTATGGTTAATTTGTGATTCCTGTGCATTAATGCAAATTCTATAGCTAAACTATGCTTACTATAGTAAAAAATATCGATAATTTTCATAAGGGCTTTTATTGAGATATCAGCAGATCATGCAACGCATGTACTTTTCTGAAAATATGCACACAGGAATTGATGAGAGGAATTCCAATTTTAATCTCAAGTATCCGATTCCTATTCCTTTCGATTCCGATCCAATTCCTAGCCGATTCCAAATTGGAATTGATTTTCGATTCCCAACCCTACTAGGGATGCACGATAAATTATTGGCCATATCGGTATCGGCCGATTATTACTTCCTCTGCACGCTGCTCGCAGTTAAAATACAGTACAGTACTGTCTTTCTGTCGTGATCATTAACTTACTGCTATTAAAACATTGAAACATTTTTCTTGTAGAACATCTTTAATTTGTTTATTAAATATACCAGGAAAGTTTGAAGGTTAAAGAATCGTTAACTAGTGTAAAGTAGGCTTGGTACATGATTTTCAAGGGAAAAAAGAGAACTAATGGTTACCTTGTTTTCCGTGGTGAATGTTTTCAAATAAAAGCAGTTGTCCACTTTTTGCCTTTTGTTTCAGTCTTAAAAATTCAGGGAATTTTATATTAATATTTAGATACTGTTTATCGGCCAATATATTGGTTATCGGCTTCCAATGTTAAAGAATTATCGGTTATCGGCAAAATGTACATATCGGTGCATCCCTAGTCAGGACGTTACTCTTTCCAAGATGTTCCAATGTTTCTGTTGTTCTTCATAATCAATAGATAATAGTGTGTAGTAGGGCTGTCACGATTATGAAATTTGATTGACGATTAATTGTCTAATAAATCATTGCGATTATGCCGATTAATTGTCTGTTTTAGGGCTTTGACATTTTTGATTCAGCGATTGAAACGACCATATTGTTCTGAATACAAGACTATGTTTTTTTCTTGGAAATACATCGGAAAAAATTGGGTCATCATATATTTAAGGTTTAGGCTTTTACCTGTCAATAATACAACCACCAAATACTTGTACATTAAGTAAATTGATCAGGTGTGAATTGAAGCCACCATTAAAATACTATCAGTCATAGAAAAGCTTCTAGTCTGTTTTTTTCTCACTTGCAAGACTACAATAAACTTTTACTTGTGTGTTAATGAAATTTTGGTAGACTGGTTTTCACACTGAGATTTGCTTAAATAATATTAAATTGTACTGCAGGTAATTTGTATATGTTTTAGTTTTTTTTTTTTTTAAGTGATTGTGTTGTGGTGGTACATTTTACAAGTATTACCATGCTTTAGTAACAATATATACACTAAAATATGCAATATGCAGATGCACTACAGCTCCCCCTAGTGTCTTCTATAGAGATGTGAAATAATTGCGATGATCTGAAACCATCGCGATGAGGTCAAACAATCGCGATGAGACGATTATTTAATAATCGTGACAGCCCTAGTCTGTAGTTTTGTTTTAAATTACTATATTTTGCTGGAGCCAGTACTCGCTGATGAGTGTCATTAACGTTAGTTCAAAGCACTGGAAGCGGTCTGAATATTGTGCGTCATTCTCTTTTTAAACCTCAGATTATAAAAGGCTGTGTAAACTGTTGTAAGAATACAATGCACGATGTGTTAAACACATAACATATCTTTTCTTTGCGTTTAAAATGTTATGAACATGGGGAGCAAAGATCCCAGATACTTCAGGAGGACAAGATGCTTTAAGCACATCATTCTTCGTCCGGGATGATCTTAACTAAGGAGCGGATGCATTAAGCCTCCGCTCATGTCCGCGATGAGCATAACTGTAAAGAGTATAGAAGCGCATGCATTAAACACATCATTCTGTGTCCAGGATGCGCATGAGCAATTTTGTGCCTCTCTGCACTTGAGACTTTTTATACAGTGATAGTTTTGAAAAGATCTGAGGATTTCATCGCGATACTTAATAGCACGTGGAGGTCTGTAAGACCCTCTGGTCCCTCCCAGACCACCCTTGCTGTTGCTTCTTCAGTGTACCTGTTGTCACTTTCATTTGCACCAAAACAAGTAAAAATGGTTCACAATCACTTATGCTTCCTTACCAGGTTGAAGGTTAAAGTTAACTGACTTGGTGTTATGCTAGGATGATCAAGTGTTCCCTTAATTTTTTGAGCTGTGTATTTGGTTTTCTCTCTTTCTCTACTGCTCGTGTAAGCTCCGCTATGTTTGCGTGTGAGATGTGCACTCTGTAAAAGGTCCGGGTGCTGAACCGCTCTTGCAGTTGAGTTCTGCCTTATTTGTTCCAAAGATGTCACGTTATTATATTTAATAAAGTTGAAAAAAATCTATTTTAGAAATTTGTGAATCGATTCGAATTGCTAGCTGATTGAATCGATTTCATATGTGAATCGATTTTTTTCTCCCACCCCTAAAAGATATGTAATTCTACATTGATCAGGAAAAAGCAGTGCTAGTATCGGATCGGGATCAGTATCGGCCGATACTCAGAATTCAGGTATCGAAATCGGATCGGGAAAGGAAAAAATGGTATCGGAGCATCCCTTGGGTAAAGTGTGAGTACACTATTTTTATTTCTGCACCTGGTTGTGTTTGTGGCTGCCGTGGTGCATTGTTCCACGTAGATTACCTAAATGTTGAAGAAACGCTACTGATAGCCGACTTGACTACATTTTAACTTACTCCTTTGACATTAATCCTCAATAACAGACTCAGAAATCAAGGTGACCAAGCCTTCTTTTCAAACGCCCTTTAGTTTGAAAGGTGGTATATAAAGTAAGCATACACACAAAAACGTGCTGATTTAATCATCTTTATTGTTTATTGTCAGTTGGGCTGTTACTGTCATACTGGCATTATTTCATGAGCAATCTAGCACTAGTCCTGATCCTGACCAACAGTCACTTTAGAGGAAACAAGCCCAAATCCAGCCATAGAAATGTTTGAAATGGAAGGTGATTTGGAAGTGGAGTCATGTCTTTCAGATCTTAATCTGGTGCATTTCTGAGCAATATATGAATGCTACAGCACAGCCCTCCTATATGTTAACTGACAGATGTACAACAAATAAATTGTCTGAATTAGTATAACTTTTAACTGCACAAAGCGATTATAGTTCTTACAACAAAACGGATTATTCAGAATTGCAGCAACATTGTTTAGAGCAGGAGATTTAAAGTCACACACTAATAGTTTATTGTTGAAAGTGGATAATTTGTGCTTTGATGCTTGTGGCGGTGGTGTTTTAAAGGTCTCCTCAGACGAGCACTTTCAACAAGTTGGTATGATTTATTAGGGTCTTCATGAAATGTCTGGAACATAATTTTGCTTAAAAACACTCAATGGCTGTGTAAACAAAACCCTTCTTGACTCGTCAAAAACAGCTATGCTCACAGCAACCCGTTTTGGTGCATGTCTCTTTAACTGATAATGAGTTGCAGCGAACCCCACCCCCCTTCTATCCGGCGTGTCAACACAACACACGTGTAGTAACTGCCATGGCAATGGTTTAGCTAAATGATATTTCCTGAATTCCTCTGCGGTTAGTTTCGTCTTAAACGTCTCAAATCATTTGTCCGGAGTCACAGCAAACAGTGCATCCTAATGAGCTTGCGTTGTGCGTGTGTATGCTTACCTAAAATCCACGGAATCCACTGCAGATCTCAGCGGAATTACATGGATTTTAGCGCTTGTCATTGACAAGTTATAACGTTACACACACAACGTGAGAGCTAGTTTGCTGTGACAGATTTTTCAGCCTAAGCACGAATGATTTGAGACATGTAAAACGAAACTAACCCCAGTGTTTGCCCCTGTTCATTAGCAAAACAAACAGCTTGCCGCAGCTAAACATACTAACGCACATAATGTATTAACATGCATACAGCTAAACTCCAAGTGTCCATCTGCACTTATATACAGTAAGTTTAACACTGGCTTTGAATGTTCTATTTAGCATGTGACTTAGCTCCCTTCGCTATCATATGCTAATGTTATCCTCCTATATATACGGTACATGTACGTCAGTTCAGACTGTTGATAAATATTACTTACATCGGCAGCTTTGTCTCGTTCCGTCGGTCTCGATCCCTCTTGAGGAACAACTTTGAATCTAATCCTGCTTGTACTGTCCCAGGTTGATAAAGCACTCCGGCTTGAATTGATTCGCGCAAACAAGCAGGTTTTTACTTGGTTTCTAATGGATTTCCACTACAAATAAATCCACTCCTGTCTCTTCCAAGGTTTGGACTCTGTGCAGTGACTACATTGCATGTTGTCCACGAACTTTAGCCATGGCGTCACGTGAGTACACCACTGTCGCTTGTGAAAACAACAATGGTGGAGCGCGGTGGGTGGAACTGTGTAGATTAAGGGGTGGTAACATTATAATAAAATCTGCTTTGGATGTCACAATTGGAGCGAAATCTGAACGGCTCGATTTCTCACATGCTTGCAGGGAAAGGCACACCAAAACAAACTTACTGGGTTCTTATTTTTCACGTTTTCTGGGTTGCTGGATGCACCGGGGACCCGATTATAGCACTTAAACACAGAAAAAGTGGGGTTTTCATCTGATGTCTCCTTTAAAGAGGATACATTTTCAGACGGCCTAGCCTTATCTTGTTCAATGTAATTTTTCACTTTGTTAAAATTGTACCCACATAGCACTTTTCTATCATCTTTGATGGCAGGGAGTCAACAAATATTTCTATTTTTAGTTCATTTTCCTTGAAGTTGTTTTGTCAACTTTCTGGAGTACACTAGCACAGATTACAGACCAAAAACACAAAACACTTGAGTTTGTGGTGTTTATTATTTGGATAACCTGTCTGTCTAGTCTGCCTCACTTACCAGTCTTGTCTTTAGCCGGATGTAGTGTTGTCACGGTACCAAAATTTCAGTAGTCGGTACCAATACCAGTAAAATTCCACGGTTCTCGGTACCAATTTCGGTACCAAAGCAAAACACAAGTACATGCTAATTGAAACACAATTTTATTAATAAAGCTCATTGTTAATATAAATGTATAGAAAGCAATGCCATTTTGTATACATGAAGTATAAGTTAATTGTTGCTGAAACTGTTGTGTGCTCTCTGGGGTCTTTCATGCTGATGAACATCCTCCTCAGTCTGCTGCTGTATAAGACAAATAGAATAAACTTCAGTAAGTCAACTGACTGAACAAACATGCACACACAACCTCAGTTTTTATACTGCATTTACAGTGTTACTTGCATTAAGGTAACTGTATATTAAAATAATAAATGCAACAGATATATTTTTCTTTAGTTTAAATGTGGCTTTTTAAACCTAATAGAGTTATCTATCCAAGACATACACATTGCTAGTCATGCAGTTAGTATGATAGTTTTCTAGCACATAGATTGCAGATAGGCCTAAATAAAATACTAGGTACTGTAAACCCCACCATGTCCTCCCATTAATTTTACTCCATTACAGTTATAAAAGCATTAAATGGTTAATAAGTACACTTGACTAGCATTGGCGCTAACAAATTAACACGCAAACAGGGATGTTTATTTTGACGTAACCTTTAACTTAACATATGCTACAACATTCATAATGCAAACGCGAACATAATTTGAAACTTAGCGCTTGAACTTGTTAATTTAAATCCGGATGCTTCCTCGTTTCACCACAAAACTGTTCGTTTTCTTCGTGATATGACTTTAATCTGAAGTATTTCTGTCCGCATCTCTTGTGGATCGGAGCCGCGCTTATCCGCTCATTGCGTCTATAAAAAGTTTCCGACTAACAACCTGTCAGACAGAGCATCAGTACCCGGTTGACCCGGTACGTCGGTACTACCGGGTCTTGTGAAAATTAGGTACCGACAACTTTTTTATATTTAGGTACCGACTTGGACCCGAAGTACCGGTACTTTTGACAACACTAGCCGGATGGTTTAAATTTCTACCTGAATCTGTCCACACACATGCCACATTGAGAATACAACACCCGGTCCAATTGGGTCATCCCCATCACCGGTGTGTGAGTGAAGTTCACTTCATTATGCAAGAGAACAGAAATAAGAGCTGGCGGCTTGGTGTTTATTGGCCTGAGAAGGATTTGAATCATTTCTGCCACTTGCCAAGTCTTGATATAAAGGCCCGAGTCAGATAAGAAGAACAAACGGGGAGGTGATTGTGCCACTGCCCACGGTTTGTTTGTCACTCATCACAAGCATCAGTTCAGTCTGATGCTTCAGCACTGCCCAGCAGTGATGATCAACACATCCCTGGCTCATCCATTTAATCTACAGTAATTTAACAATCCCTTGCACAATTATTTTAGTAGTTATGGAATATATACACAGAAAATGCAAGTCTAAATTAAAAAAAGTGCAACATGACAAAAATAATGCTTCAAACGGATAATTCAGAAGTTAGAAGATAAACAATTATATTTCATTTGAAGAGTCAAAATAATTGTTTCAGATCCTGATTGGTCAAGTTTGCTTATAAGCGTTTTACCTAGTGTCCGTTAATTATTGTTAATAGGCCCTACTCTCCATGATTGCTATAGAATAAAGGCAAGCAGTAATTATTATTAGGCTGTACGTTAACCTTTTTTGCACATAGCACTGGTGCTACAGAGGCCAAACTGTTGTAGCACAAGTATAAAACATCTGTTGTCATCATTATAAAAATATGCAAGTGCAGTTCATCACATGAATAGGCAGATAACTTGCAAATTACATTGTTACATACAGATGGATAAATTGGGGCCATATAATTTTTAGTTTATCTAAATTTGTTTCATTTTTTCAAGTTTTGTGTATTCATTTTTCTACTAGAGGTATATTTGTCCACATAAATTACTGTAGTATACTGTAGTGATATTTATACTATAGTAAACTGCAGTAAAATTCCTAGATACAATTTTTTTAACCTTACTATAGTATACTACAGTGTTTGCTACAGTTTATCAATTTACTACAAGGGTACTACAATTTCCTTTAACAAATACTACAGTATTTATTTGTCTGAGTGTTCAAGTTAACGGGACATTTATTTTGACGGGTCATTGGGAAGACGCTTGAGGTTTACATTTACATTACATTTAGTCATTTAGCCGACGCTTTTATCCAAAGCGACTTACAAATGAGGTAAACAATGGAAGCAGTCGGAACAACACGAGGACAACAAAAAGCATAAGTGCAATAGAACTAGTCTCATATAGCCCACCACAGTATACAAAGCTAAGGATATTTTTTCTTTTTTTTTGATAGAAAGAGTAGAAAAGAGATCTAATCGTCAGGTGCTGATGGAAGAGATGTGTTTTCAGCCGATTCTTAAAGATGGCTACAGAATCTGCTGATCTTGTAGCAGCGGGCAGATCATTCCACAAATGGGGAACCGATCCAGAGAAGGTTTACTCAGAGGTTGCGCTAGGCTCGTAAAAATCCGTCATAATCTATTTTTACCCGTCACAATGGTGCAAGGTGATATTACGTGCCAATTAGCATGTTTGTGACATCATCGCGACGTACATGCGTTATTTGAACTTACTGTATTTTAATACCCAATGAAGCCAAAGTCGTTTACATATTTAATGTTTCTGTTGTCAGACATAAAATAATAATTACAGACAAATGTTCATGTCCAGTCAGTAACAATGACAGGTGCGTGTGCACGCTGTTTTGTAATAATTCATTTATTCACTTACAAGTAACTTTGAGCTGCTGTTAGGTCATGAAAGGAGAAGACGCATGTAGGGAGACTTTTCTCCACTCACTGAAAGTTAAAGTTTATCCAAAATGATGCTAGTCGCTTTCACTCTCTGAAGGAAACAATTCTGTAAACACCACTGGTTTGTGTGCGCCTGTGTGTGTATAAGAGCATGCGACGAGAGGGTCTTATTGAATGACAGATGCACCCTTTGCAGAATCAGATCTAGAAACAACGCCACAAAAAACGTTAGAGATCGCTAGAGCACCCATTCTTAGCACAGACTGTTTTTTTTCGTAGCACTGTTTTTTGTGAACTTCTCTCTCACTTGCCCACACAAACCATTTACTTGTCCCGGACAAGCCTTACTGTCGAGCCCTGCAACAAATCGTTTATTTAATACAATTATTATACGATAAAAAATACAAATGAATATTAACATAAATTAAATTACATATTATTACTCATATTATTAGACACTAGCCAAACACAAACCGGAAGTTAACTGGAGGTCAGGCGCGCATCCGATGAAACGGTCTGTTCATCATCGTCAGTTGTTGATACCTGACCATCAACCTCAGTTATTGATCTGGCCAAGTATTCTTGACACCTAAGCCTCTGAACGTCTGAATCTTTCATGTGTCATTAAATTTGCAAATCGGGTACTGCTACTATACATGTTACAAGCATAAGGAATGCATATATTCAATTTAAAGAAGTTTCTTTGGCCTAGTCTTGACCATTTAACCAACCTGTAATGCCCTATTGATGGATGGTCAACACCTGCCAGGTATTGCTGGCATTGTCTGGCAGGTTTATTAGCATTACACATCAGTGTTAATAGGGCGGACAGATGTTTGTGACCAACTTTCCACTGTTTTGCATCATTCTTTGTTTATGGTTGTTTTGTTTATGGTTTACATAAAATGTGGTTTTCACTTCATGCCTCATACGTGAGATAAAATATTCCTTTCACACTGGAAATTGTTTGTTGCTGCCGTGATCTTTCCTCAGGTTTGTCTTATTTGAGTGGGTCACATCTCCACTGGTTGTTTAGCAACAGGTTTCTTATGTACATCCCCAAGCTTAACAAGAAAGTAGAAGGGTTAGATCCTAAGGTCTCCTAATAGTTTAGGTGTGCAAGGGGCACGGCTAGAGATCGTAACCCTTTTCTTCTGTACTCTCACTCTCATTTTAATTTTGTATGAAAAATCCACTTTTTCGTGGACAATTTTGCATGGACAAATCTATTAAGTTTTGATCAATTTAAATACAGAACGTTAAACAGTACACCAACTTTTTTATATTGTAATAGAATTATTAATAATAATAATAATAATAATAATAATATAGCGCCTTTCAAGAACCCAAGGACGCTTCACAAAAAGGAACATTCAGACAGACAAGGTCAAGACAAATATCTACAAATAATTGACAGACAATAGATCACACAAATAGATAAAGATATACAATTACAAAAAAAACAGTCAGTTAACATATAAAGGAGAAGTTTGCTATAATACACACCTTTGTGCTGTGTATTATAGCAAATAACGATTAAGTCCTTCCTCTGGTTATTGGAAATAATCGCACTACTGGTGCAAGAGCTGTGAATCTTCACCTGCCTCACCATTCGATTCGATTACGATTCAGAGGGTCACGATTCGATGCATCTTGTTTGCCATTTTTTTTCGACAACTTGTCTGTAACAGTATGTAAACACAAAACCCCTTTATAGTGCAAAGTAAATATATTATCAAGAGGTTTCAACCTAATGAACATACAATTCTATAGCACTCTAAATCACTTAGAGTAAGGTTAATTCAAATATAAAATAACTTAACAGGCTGCTTTTTTCCTGAAAAGACAACTAGCAATATAGTGCAATGCATTGCATTAACTGGAAGAACATGACTGTGACAAGCAGAGCGGGACGAGGGCCGTGAGATGCGAGACCGGTGCAACGTGCAGCTGACGCTCGCATCACCGGCCTCGCGCCGTTCCCTCACAGCCCTCGTGCCGTTCCCTCACAGCCCTCGTCCCGCTCTGCTTGTCACAGTCATGTTCTTCCAGTTAATGCTGTCTCTATTGCTTGCTTTATTGTTGGCTGCACAGCTCTGTTTTGCGGGGTTGCTAATAGCTCTGAGTGAAAACGGGAGATGTGATTACTCATATTTGTTGTGTTTCCAACGTATTTAATCCTGGTTAGACATTTCTTGCACACTGCATACCTTTTATCAAGTAACCTTTCTCGTTTTCATAAAATCGGAAATGTGTCCAAATTAGAGCTGAAGATCTTTGCCCGAACCCGACGGACCCGACGTGAAACGGAGGCTTGCCTCTGGCGATTATGTTTTGGTTGCACCAGCAACTAAAGCAAAGTCTGAGGTGTGGAAAAGTTTTGACCATGTGCATAATGAGAATAATGAGCCAGTGGGATATGTGAGATGTTACGATGTTACAGAGGACTTATTTTATTTCTTTGTTCCAACTTCCAAGTGGCCTATAGCCTACGTTAGTCATTAATAAATTATGTTAAAACGTATATAAATGACGCATTCTTGACAAAAGCTGTGTGTGTGCGTACATTTGAATAGCCTAATGTCGGGCTGTAAACAGGTTCGGGCTTTTAAAAAGCTGTCAATCAAAATGTACTTGTCGGGCTCGGGCCGAATTCTGTCGGGCTCGGACCCTGTCGGGCCTAACTTTTAAGGCCCGATAACAGCTCTAGTCCAAATGTCAGCTTTTAAAACGGCGGGCGCATTTTTTAGCACCGGTCGCTGCTATGTCTCCTACTGTGTGTATACGCACATCTGACGTATGTGCCGTTTACTTCCGAAGGTCAAAGGCCATTTTTATTAATATTTTAAAAGTACTTTATTATTAACAGAAACAACAATGTGTGGTGTTATATTTTATTTACATTTTTAAGAATCGATTATTTCATTATATGCATCGATGCAGAATCGTTTTACGTCCGCCTCTGGTACCAAACATTTGAAATAGACATATATTTGTAACATAATATAACAGATTTTGCTGTATATCATCATATCTGGAAGGTTTTCAAGGTCATCCATCAGTATGGCTCCTTCTAAACTTGTATTGAAGGCTTCCAAATCCATTTCCATGAAGAAGCCTGTCTGTTCTCACATCTGTCCTCGCATCACTGTCAAAATCCCATATTAAATCTGGGGTTTATCACAATCACATCTTATAAAAGAGAAAAACAATATCACTGCGGGTGAGAGAGAAATCGGCGGACTGGAGCGGATCACGAAACTACAGTCTGAAAGAAGGTCAAAAGAGTATTTGATTTGTTACTTTGTTATGGGTGCATTATTTGATGTTTTTTTCATCGTAACGGCCAACTTGCAAGTTAACCACGTTTACTTATTTACATTCCGCGGAATACAAGGTATAGAAAAATCTCTTTCGGTTGACATTTTATTCCGCGGTAACGGAAATTGTGAAATTTTGTTTGTCATATCTTAAATGTAGAATAACCTGACCCTGTTTGATCAAGGTATGTGACTGTTCTGTTTCATGAATACCCAAAAATAACGTTTAATATACAGGTTTGTGGCTCTTCATTTCTTTTTTTAATTCACCATTGTAATCTGATGTTTACCGATCTTTTTTAGAAATATCTATAGGATTTGTATTAAATCTGTGATTATTGACAAGAATCGAATCGGAACATCAGAATCGATACCCAGCCCTAGTCCTATCATTGCTAGTGTTAGTGATGTGACATTTACTATGGCTGGAGATTATGGCATGCATCCATGACAGCTAATTGCGCAAGACAAACTACTGTTAGCAACACCCCAAACACTCGCGCACACACCCAGCACGTATATCACATCTCATCTGATCTCAGATCTGTTACCGACCCCTCGTGACTCGAGTTTTTGTTTCCCTCCGCCAATTATACCGGCTGCTGTTGTGAACCCCAGAGAATTTGTTTTGTTTTGATGAGTGGAATGGAGAGCAGTGTTAATGGTAGTGTGGTGACAGAACAGGTGCTGATACACATCCCACCTTTCAACACTGAGATCTAAACTGTTGTCTGAACCGTCCAAAGCTGAATGTTCAACAAGCGGTTTGGCTGTAGGCTGCTGAGAGATGAGAATCCTGTTATCCTTTAAAGGAAAACAAGTATAAGGTTGTTGTTTTACTTTTTTATTGACAGTAACAACAATATAACAGAGACATAAACAACAGGAGGAGTTTACAATAAAATATTAAAGAAATTACAAATTTCCAAAGTTTTTAGTGCCTTTTTCGTTTGAAAGAAAGCTATAAAGTTAGCTTTTTTCTATCATTTATACTAAGTGTTGTGACAAATTAACAGTGGGAAATAAAGTGTCCCTTTGAAATCCTTCTTAATGAGTGCAAAAAATTACTTCGAAATATGTGTTTTTCGTACAATAGATTTTTTTAAAAGCGAAGATTTGTTTTAATTCAGGTTTAGTCATATAGCCCGTTTTAAAATGTTGCTTCGGAGAAGCTTTACGTGAACAAAACAAAAGAGTAAAATGATTAAATATATAGAATACACTAGGGGTGTAATGGTTCTCGGTAAAAAATTGAACCGCACGGTTCATCACCAACGGTTCGGCACGCCGCATTTATAATAGGGTTCGTTAGAAATTATAATGCGTAAAACAGATTGACAAAGTTCAGCTAATGTATGTTTGTCGATGGATACACATTTAAAACCTTCAACAAGTCAAATAACGTAGACAAATTTCAATAGGATTGACGTATGCTGTAATATGACCAGTCATTTATGCTTTTGTCACCCGGGTGTTGTGAGCGCGCGAGTGCAGGTGACCTTGAACAGCACATGTTGCTATTTAAACGACACTCATTCAAGCCTTGCCAATTTAAACATTTAAGTGCAAGATGATGCACAAGAAAACTTGCTTGCGTGCTGTGAGAAGATCCGAAGCGCACATAATCATAATCATATCATAAGTCTCAGACAAGTCGAGTATCTTGTCTTAAGTGAATGGACAAAACAGACAAAAAACAACGCATGTGTACAGTATCAGTGTACTGGATCGGTTTTATTCCTCTTAAAGCGACAGCAGCATATTCCGTCTGTTAAAATTATGATTCATCTTTATTTCATTTGTACATATGCAATGTTATGTTTTATTTGATTACTTTAATCCATTTCTACCTTAAAAGGTATATATATACAGTATCTTATTTTATTTTCTACTTTGCTCTGTTGTTTTATTAGTGCTGTTACTTGTAGCTTGATTATTTGTTCTTATTTTTATTTGTCAGTAGTCCCTTTTCCCTGAACATAGCACAAACCGAACCGAAACTGTGGCCCTAAAACCGCGTCACAAACCGAACTGTGAATAATTTGAACCGTTACACCCCTAGAATACACAGAGAATACAATACAATACATGGTATCATTGTAAAAGGTTTTTCTGAGACTATAGGATATACACAGTATATATAACAGCAGTGTTACTTCATTGTTGTGCAAGCATGATGTGATGGTTTGGTATTGGTCCACCCTTGAGATTGGATGCTGCGAAAACATTTTTTTAATTCAGCGTGGAATAAACGTTCAGTGTCTCGTCTGTGGTTACGCTGCTGGTGGATTTAGGGGCCATTCAGACAGAACGCGTCTCTGCATTTTAAAACGCGAGACACAGCACTCAGATATGGTGTTTTAAAAAGCGCAGCCCAGAACGCGAGGGTCTCGAGACGCGGGTATCCGGATACAGCCACTATGCGCCTCCTCCGCCATGTTACCGTCAAATAAAACCGTTGTCATGCCAACTTGCTACTGTAAACAGCTCGCAACGCTTGCCGCTCTGAATTCTTCTGATTGGTTCACTGCTTTTGGAACTGACATTGATGAGCAGCGCTGCATTTTTAAAAACTTTTTTAACGGTCATGCACGTCCGTCAAACACGTGTTTACATAGAAAAACAATGGGAAAGTAGCGCATTGGAATGGAAAAATGCATTCTGTCTGAATGGCCACTTAGAATGGTAAAAAAATGCTTAAACAAGGCTCAGTGTTGATGACAGTTTTGGTTTGAATACGTTTGACTTTGAATCTTTGTTTTTGTGTTGCCAAATAGCATTGTTTTGTTGCCACACTGTTGCTGTAAATAGACCATCTTTGTTTTTTTGTTTTGTTTTGTTTTGTTTTGTTTTGTCTATTAAGACTAAGCAGCTCAGTGTCCTAAGCACACAAAGGATTAAATTGATGTGCGGTCTGGATGAGTGAGAACACCGCTGCTACACACAAGGGATTACTAATATATCGTCATCCAGCCGGTATATAACACATTAGGTTATAATCTTGTGTTTGTGTGTCCAGGAGTGTCTGCTGGAGACGCGGATCTCTCTCTGAGTGTCCTGCTGCTCTCGTCTCTGGCTGTGCTGCTGGCCCTCGTCGTGTTGCTGCTCAACTGTGTTTCCTGCTGCAAAGAGCAAGAGATCAACTTTAAGGTGAAGTTTATACGTTCTATAATTTAAGAGCATTTCTTCATTGCGTGTAGTATCCGAAATCTCATTTCTACTGTATATGTTGTATAGGAGTTTGAAGACCACTTTGAGGATGAGGTTGATTTCACACCCCCAGCGGAGGACACGCCCTCTATGCAGTCACCTGCAGAGGTTTACACTCTGGCTGTTCCACCCGTTCCCCTCCCTGGACCCCCTCACCTCCAGCTGCCCCGTATGGCAGGTCAGAAACATCACAGCTGCATCCCGTCGCTCACTGTATAAAAATAAATCTGCTCGTCTCTTGTTGCTCTAACTATGCTAAAACTGACTGGGTCACAAGCACCTGGGAAAGGTGCTAAATACATGTAAGGAAATGCAATCAAAACGCATAATGGTGCATAGTAAAGCAGCTTTTCCCATACAATGCATTTACTTGGGCGGCCCGCCCAGGTATATTTATGGCCGCCCAAGTATATTTGGCGTCAAAATGTTTTTTATCCATCCGTGCTAATGACTGTATCTGTGATCGAATAAACAGCGCTTACGCGTCTTCTCTACTTCCTGACTTGTTTGGTGTGAGTCACAGCATGTGAGCGAAGCGTTAATATTTCTCGTGGAGCGGAGAGCGCCTTTCTGAAATTCCACTCCGCTCGCTCAATATACGCTCAGTCGCTCGCTCTGCCCTCTTGGTGATTTACTTTTTTGCTGCTGGATTATTGTCCCATGTACACCGCATGAGCCTGAATAATAGCAAAACGGCAACAGCATGCGCGTCAACTACAAATGTCTCATCCATTTGCGGAGGTGCGCGGGCGACAAGAGGTTTGATACAGGCTCGTTTCAGTTAAAAAAACATTATAAAATTTATATTTATTTCTCTAAAGACATTGTGTCACTTACCCAATGTAACAATGTTGCTTTTCTGAAATAAAACCTGAATAAACCTCCGGCCTCAGCCGACAAATGTGATCTCCGGAGGACGCATGCAGCCTTCGAAGACGCAGCTACTTTGTCCAAGTTTCTAAAAGTAGGCTACATTCTAAAATGCTGTAAGGATTGAGGTTTGACGTTTTAAGACCACATTTCTCCTTGTTTTGGTCTATTTTTCTTTAGAGCCTGTTTCTTTTATTAACCCCAGTAATAATAAAGGTGTCAATAGTGCATTTCATCTTTTGTGCGTTTATTTTGAATGTTGCACTATGGCAGCTATATGTTCACAGAAATAAAGTAACGAAAATCAAATATACTTTATCAGTTATTATACAGTTATTTTAGGCACTCTTTAAATAAAAAATGACAAAAAATATTGTCTGTAATGTCACAGAATGTCGGGCTGAAACATAACTGCTCTTTTTCAGCCTACTACTTAAACTGAGCCATTTATTCAAGATGTTTATTATAAACTGAAAACAACTAGGCTTACTAGACACATTTTATGTCGGAGCGGGATTTGGTTTACCGGTGAGCGTGAGCGTAATGTGAGCGGAGCTTTTGCTTCGTCCATGAGCGACTGAGCGAAGCGCACAGTCATTGAGCGAAATATTGAGACACACCGCTCCGCCTCGCTCGCATGCTCTGGTGTGAGTGGAGCGTGGCCGCGTGCGCGTCCTCTTGCGTGTTCGCATACTCTCTCTCTTTGGATGAGCTCCATGTGTGTGCGCGAGCCCTCGTCCTCTCATATTTATCTGTCACTTGCATTTAAAATCAAAGAAGCGTTCGTAATACAGCAACACATTGTGGAGAAAGGGCAAACAGCATATAGCCGCTCTTTAATGTAGATGTACTGTATTGTGATTTTGTCCGATGATGTTGCGTTTATAAATCAGGATTTTAGCAGCGGTTAAAGTGACTGCTGGTGGCATCCCATTGTAAAAATATGTGACAGATAAGCCAGTAGAAGAAAAACAGATAAGTGCTAACACGACGGGATGACGTCTCAAATATGCTAATTAGTTTGTGACGTCACCAGCGCCACAAGTCTGTCAAAATTCTATGGGAAACACTGTAAAGATAACACAATTAGATATAATTATTAACAATTCAATGTTTTTACTCTATATCTTGTGTTGTGTTTAATTCAATTTGTTTTTTGTTTGTTAAGCAGATGTTGACCCAGGCTTGTATGTTACATCAAGCTTGTATGGTCATATGTTTTTCGTAAACTTCAATTTTAACATTTCATTTTAATGCTTTTATTTTACCCTGCGTATTAAGCTAGTTAGAAGCTAACGCAGCTTCGGTTAGCTATACAACAACATATCGAGATAACAACTTTGTGATCAGGTATTACAACTGCCTACTAGATTGTGTCCTAAGCGGACACAATTCACACAGGGGCTGAATTTTTCATGACACCGGAAGTAAGCGTCGCGTTGGTTCCCTCCACCGAAAGCCTATGCATTTTTCCCATAAACTTTTGGAAGATCGCAAAAAATATCTATCAAGATAATCTTTACAGATTTACACAATATTTGCTATTTTTGAAGCCGAAATACAACAAGTAAACGTAAACCTGTGGCTTTAAACAGACTACACTACGGTCGCTGGATATCAACGTCACCACCACCAAGCCTCCGACAACTTTCTCAAACTTTATTAAAAACGTGTTGCCATGTAAGTAATTACTCCGTGAATGAATCCCCAACAATGATTTTAGAAATTTGCGCCCATGTTGCATTATTGGTGAGATTTACTGTATATGCGCGATGGTGTCTAAAGTCCCCGCCAAAGGAAGTAGTTGCTTTTAGCAACTTGTTTGCAACCGCCTTTTTAAAGACACAAGAAAGGTTTGAAAATCAGAAGTTCAATTCAATTCAATTCAATTTTATTTATATAGCGCTTTTCACAATGTGCATTGTTCCAAAGCAGCTTTACAGGAGCAAATAAGAAAAACACAGAAAGGTAAAACACAGCACAGTGCATGGTGTTTATAGACCAAGCAAGATCATTATAATAAATAATATCTAATAAATAAATGAATAAATAAATAAATGCAGAAGTGGGTTACAACTGGTGTGTTTAATGTCATAGATTAAAATGTGAAAATGTTTAGCGGATTTCTTAACCACAGAGCTTATTTTAGCCAATTTACCAAAAACCCCATTAAAAAACTCAGACTTTGTGGCATTAGAACTGGAAGTGCTAAAATGCTCACTCGCTTCTGGGGTTTGCATACTGAGGTACTCTATATGGCAACATGATGGACGTCAATGTTATGATGTCAATAGCAGTCCAGTTCTTTATTATAGATCAGTGGCTTCATGAATTTATATGGCTTCAGACATCAGAATTTGTCTTACATGGAGGTGTCCTGTGAAAAAGTCAATGTTTAATTGTAAAAGACTGTATTGTGCTGTTTGAAGCGACCGATGACTGTGTGGTCTGGCATGTTTTACAGGCAGTAAACACTGCGTCGTATTAAACCAGCTTGAATTGACTGGCCATAAACGCACGGCGTTGAACAGCCACTGGACAAAGTAGATTTGAGTGCTTTGAAAATGCAAGCATATTTCTAAAGGAAGTGAAGTATTGTACTGAAACAAAGGTTTGACTTACGTAACCTCTTTAGGAGTCATAGATTTTCTATGGACATTGTTGTTCCTCTGTATGTTTTGCATTTTTATAAGCAGCACTATATTCAGACTACAGCTTTACATCGAGTTTCATTTTGTATTTGCTGTTTATTTGCCTTGACTTTTGCATGCATTAATCCAGTCGGATGTTTGCTCTTGCAGACGTCTCATCGGGTCCTCACGTGGCGCGACACTCTCTCAGCTACATTCAGGAGATCGGGAGCGGCTGGTTTGGAAAGGTAAGTCTGTGTTTCTGTTTCACACCGAAAGTGCGAAAGCGTACTGATAGACTAATGTGGCAGTCGCTCAATTGCATCGTGTGAAAGCAGAGCCCTGACCTCTCTCTGAAGTGTTTGTTTGGGACAAATCTACAATTTCTCCCGAGGATTCATCTGAAAATCGTAGCTATTGTTCTTGTTGGTACTTGCTCTAGTCTCTATGCCGACGGTCGAGGTCCTCAGGGGTCAGGCTTTGACGTGTATAAGGGAGTGTAATGTGGCACTCCAGCTACCCTTATGCTGTGGGTGTGTGGATGTGTTTACTAAGATTAGGGCTTAAGGGAAAACTTGTTTCCTGGTTCTTTTTCCTGCCCGGCTGAGCCACGGGAACATCCTCATCTGAGCCACCTGCTGCGTCGTGTTTAGACCTTGTTTTCCAGGACTTTGTTTCTGTCTGAAGCACTTTTCAGCATTGGTCAAGTGTAGTGTTCTCTGTTTATCCGATCTGTTTGTCTGTCTGACAGGTTCTGCTCAGTGAGATCTATGCTGAACCTGGATTCGCCCGAGTGATCGTCAAAGAGCTGAAGGCCAACGCCAGCTCCAAAGAGCAGAATGAGTTCCTTCAGCAGGGAGACCCGTTCAGGTAAATACTTGAGTAATGTGACTTGTGATTGGTTATAAAGTTTTATTACAGTAGATTTAAGACATCCCGTAAGCGTATACTTGTCTTTGGAGTCACATAATAGAGATTTAAGGCCTGTCCAAATACTGGCACCTCTGATCTTGGCCACTTGAGAGCATGCGCATGCAACACCCATTGAAACACTTGGGGCAAATACAGGAAATACCTTGTGTAAGTGGACAAGAGGTCAAGTTGAAAGTGTGGGTATTTGGACAGGGGCTTAGTTTGTGGACTTTATTTTGTTGTCATTGACATCGTTTGTGTCTTCACAGGGTTCTTCAGCATCCTAATATATTGCAGTGTCTTGGTCAGTGTGTGGAGGCCATCCCTTTCCTACTCGTGTTTGAGAACTGTGAATTGGTGAGATCATCAATTTGTGCCATTAGGCTTCTAAAAGCATCAAAAAATCGCCAGAGTGGAGGCCGTGTTTGATGCACTTATTGAACATAACTTCGTCTTTCCCTGAAAGCTTGGTCTATGTTCACATCAAATTAAAAGGTCCACTTTGACTCTAAATGAACAAAACATTTTGTCATTTGAAAAGTGACGAATCACATATGCACATTTAGAGAGAAGTACCCCAATGTAGATTACTGAAAGAGCGTTGAATGCAGTGTTTTATTTCCCTATCATTAAACATAAACCTCACTCATCACTGGCCTGAAACAAACACTCGCCAGACATCAAATGACATCCTACCAAGCGGCTGAATCGGATCCTGGGATCTTGTTTTTGTTTCACGGCCATGTCCGGCATGTCAAATTTGTATCATACAAGTCTGATGAAAGCACAGATAACCCCACCACACCTCACTTCTTCGTTTGTTCCTAGAGCTTCAATTAGTGCTGCGTTCGTCATAAGTGATCGAGTCGCTGTCTGCCCTTTGATTTACTTTCTGTTTTTCTTGATCTATTTCGGGAGCGCCACTTGTGCCTGAGAAGGATACGAGCGGCATAACAGCTTGCAGTAGGTGGCTCTCCAGTTCCCTCATATCCCAATAAAGCAACAGGATTCTTTTACTAACACCGTCACTCTCACATCTCGCTGCGTTGGTGCATTTTATCAGCATGCTGCAAACGGTACTGCGAGGAAAAGAGCACTCTAAAAAATGCTGGGTTATTTTCAACTCAGCGTTGGGTCAAAAAGGACGAAGCCAACCGTTGGGTTGAAATTTAACCCACGGTGGGTTGTTTCAACCCAAAATGATGAGATGGTTTAAACTATTGTTGGGTCCAATATAACGTTTTCAGGATGAACATAAATGCAGTCGGTCAACTTTTGGTGTCCCTTTAAATTCACATATCAAGAGCTGTAATTCGTTCTAATAATATCACTGGTATCTCTATAATAGATATGTTTGTGTACATGCGTGTTGTAACAAGTCGCAAAGTGAAACAAAAACGGCCGTCATCATTATCAGATAAGTTCCTCGCCATGAGAGTCAGGCACGCTAAGCTTACAGATGCTTAAAAAGGTGTGTTTTATTTCTTTTCAAACTGTTAAGAAAAGGATGATGAAGCCTGATAGTTCACAGCTGTTGGAGTTTGTGCTGATGTCGACCGTGCTCGGTAATGAGTTTGTTGTATGCTAATCCCACAACGCTAGCAGGTAGGAACACACTGCACACCTGACCAGTTGTTGGTAACAATGCCTGTGGTCTGTGGAGTCCTCTGGGCCCGAGCAGGTGGATGGCTTCGAGCCATACCGCCGAGAAGTCTCCAGAGAGCGTGAGCTCACCGCGGCCCGCTGTTGCGTAATGCAGTCTGGGCCTTTCCTTAGTCTGTGTTACTGCTCGGGTTTCGACCCGAGCCGATCCTCTACGAGTTAAAGCGTAGCTTCATGAGAACCACAGGATAGACAAAGAGACATTCTTACAGGAGTAAAAGAGAAGCCTGGATGATTCGATGGCGGCTGTTTGACTTCAGGTTCAGTTTTGATTTTGATGTAAACATTCCAGAACAAGTGCTCTTTGTGTGTACTATGCATAGGTTTTCCGTATGTACTGTATGGAGTGGACAAAATGCGAAGTATACAACAGACCTTAATACAAAGTCCACACTCCACATCTGATGTTACAACCCGTTCTCACTCCCAACTCGGTCAGCGCCCCTCTGCGTCACTTTTGAACGCGCAGGGTACCCCTTTGGTGTCGTTTTTCGACGAGCGGGGAACTGCGTTGCTGTTAAACTAAATACCCCAGAACCGAGATGCATGCAATTCTTAGCATTTCAGAATTATTTGTGGTTTTAATATTTTGGAGCACCTTTGCTCAGAAATTTGCGTGCCCTGCACAGCGAAAAACGACGCCAAAGGGGTACCTTGCACGTTAAAAAGTGACGCTGAGGGGCGCTATTTGACGAGTCGGGAGTGAGAATGTGTTAATCCGAATGAATATCAGTTGTGATTTTTACAATCTTGGTATTATTTAACGCATCAGGCTGACAAAATAAGGAATACTAACAATAACAAGAAAAACGCTAGTAGACTTCTGCCCGATTAACCAAAAATATATATCACGTGATTTATGCACAACTTGTGAGTGAAGTACGGTAAAATGCTGCTGCATCCGAAAGCCAGAGGGCGCTCTCATGCAGAAACTCCAAATACGCACTGCAGAAGAAGACCATAACACACGTAGTTCTAGGAAATGCCTAAGGACATGTTTTTATCACCGATCCTCAAGCCTCATCAGGTATTTTTATGATAATAAAGTATATTTATAATGATCATGTTTGATGGGTGTTGCTTTTTCAAATGCACGTTAAGCGACTCAAACTCGCACTGCTTTTAGATCGAGCAGCATTTCTACTGATCCCAGAGCCGTGCTTCACAGACAAGCTACGCATCAATAAAATAATCGATACCTTGCATTATCGCAGCCAGCACGGTTTCAGCAGGATTTAGTGGTGACCGCGATTAACCGTGCACATGTCTAAGTAGTATACACTGTGTAGTAAGAAGTAGTCTAGTGGTCAGCACTAATAAAAGCTTCTCTAATAAAATGCAGTGTCATGCAGGAGGAAGAAATCGCATCGCCATCTAGATTTTGGTTTTTATCGTTCACTTTATATAAAAAGGCATCGCGTGTCATGTTTCAGTGTAGTAGGTCTTCAGATAGCTGGTGTTCATTGTGTATGACTCGTGACCAATGGTAACCCTGACACAGTGCATATTAGACAGAAATATAGCTGCGGGGTGCAACTGGAGCTGGTTTACAGAATGCCAGTTGCTCCCGGAGTGAATGACAGTCTCTTCTGTAAGGGCTGTCTTCAGGGAGAGACCACCAGTGTGTGTGTGTGTGTGTGTGTGGTCATGTTTGTATATCCCGGTGGGGACCTAAACCTGAATACACACCAACACATGGGGACTCGTGTCACTGTGGGGACCAAAATTGAGGTCCCCAGGGGCAAAACAGCTAATAAATTGTACAGAACAATATTTTTTACAAATCTAAAAATGCAAAAAGTGTTCTATGATCTTTAGGTTTAGGGATAGGGTTAGGGATAGGGGATAGAATATACAGTTTGTACAGTATAAAAAACATTACGCCTATGGACTGTCCCCACGGGGATAGTGGGGGAGGACTGTCCCCAACGGGATAAGTCACCAGAGAGCTCAACCAAAGCGTGTGTGTGTGTGTGTGTGTGTGTGTGTGTGTGTGTGTGTGTGTGTGTGTGTGTGTGTGTGTGTGTGTGTGTGTGTGTGTGTGTGTGAAGGCAAAATATATCTGTAAGATAAAGTGGAATTTAAATGCTGGAAAGACTAAAGGAAAACTACACAACTTATGTCAAACGTTAAAGCAAAACCCTTCTGATGACAGTGACTCTATTAATGTGTATTGCATGTATGTGATTAAGCATCATTGAAATAATGTCACTACGAACATGTTTATTATGCATTTCATTTTATTCAGACAAAATATCGTTTTTCTTTTGATTTGGTGGGTGAAATATGACCTGGGTGGGTTTAATGAGACTGTATAAGTCTTTATTCATATGCTTCCAATAGCTTTTATAAAACAAGAAAATCATTCAAACGTGACAGTTTGTTTAATGAAATTATGATTCAATTTACTAGTTGCGTCTTTATTTTTAAGCGCTGAAGCACTGATAGGTTGCAGCATCAGGCACACTTACATTTAGTACACATGTGTATAGGAGTCATTGCAAGGGACAAGGAGTCTGTAATATGGAGGGTAGTTTATCATGTCAAGTTTAACGTGTTTATGAAACGCATCATTTCCCCTTGTACATGTACATAAGTGCATTTGCATATCAGATGGCGTGATTTTACTAGAAGTGAATAATGTGTCTGGCAGTAGTTAACTGTAGTGGTTTCTCCAGAGGGAATGCTTTGCCTCGTGTCGCTAGGAGTCACAGATATCCATATCCTCTGAGACCCAGCTTGAACCTTCCCTCTGAGACTCATGTAATGAAACTCAGTCGTTGAGCGAGTGCTCTTGAAATCCTAGGAAAGGTCGAGCAAATCCTCCTACTAATCTTTAACTTTTATGCATATAAGTTACATACATTTTTCTATCCATTTTGTTATTAAACTGTTTTAAAGCTTTCTTGTAGTTCAGTGATTAGAGCATGGCGTTAGCAACGCCAAGGTCATGGGTTCGGTCCCAAGGATTGCCCATACTCAGAAATAAATGTAGTATAATGCAGTTTTCAGACTGCAGTTTTAAAGACTTTTAAAATCTGAACAGATTTTTTTAAACTAGACATCACACACTTGCAGACTTTTTGAACGTTTCAGATAGAAACACACCAACTGATCAACTCTGCAGACTGGCACAGACTTTCTGCAACAAGTCCAGACTGAAAACCTGGGCAAAATCTGAGCAAAAGTCTTGTAGTGTATTTTTGCCTTAATGCCAAATGCATAAATGTAAATGTGTTTTTAATGCACCTTTAACAGAATTGAAAATACACTGCATTATGTCTCCAAATGCATTTTCCCATTATTTTCTCTAGGCAGAGCTGTACGATTTTCTGTTTCGAGCAGTTGAATTTACCCAACCCTCCTGTTCAAAGTGGTCTCAAACAGGGACAGCTTGGCTGTAGTCCTTGGGTCCAGAAACCCAACACAGCCAGCCCTGGTCTGCGTGTCTGACCGCTGCTTTTTTATTTTTAAATTAATGTGACACAGCATATAGCAGTCTCTATTAAACAGCCTTTCCCTTATTTGGTCGAGTCCCTGGGTTGACAGTAAAGGATCTGTACACCGAGAGAGTACTGCCCCCCTGTGGCCGCCTCCGTATGCAAACCGCATCAAAAACTCCATCGCTGTTGTCATCTAAACGCAGTGTGTTTTCTATTATGTGCTTCACACAAGAACATGATAAACATGTTTCACCTGATCATGTAGTCTTTATTCTGTTATTCACTGTGGCTTTAACACACGCGTGTGTTTTGTTGTTGTGCAGGGTGATCTGAAGAGTTACGTGTCTCAACACGATTGGCTGTACAGGAATGGAGAACTCCTGCAGCTGCAGAAAATGGCCTGCGAGATCGCCGCTGGGGTCACCCATATGCACAAACACAACTTCCTGCACAGGTTAGCCCTCCAAAAAAAAACACTTTTCATTTTCCATGCTGTTCACCGGTGCCATTTGACACTTCATGCAAATAAACAAGGTTAAAGCCGCAGTGCCCACTGCAGCCTGCACGCGCGAGCGCCTTTGTTCAGCTTTGCTCTCTGCCACTCTTTCGTTTTTCCAAAAAAGGCCACGGGTGTGAGAACGGCAAACTTTCATTCTCACCCTTCCAGTCTTATGGAGCTAGGCTGGGTTATGTAGTGTCTTGCCATGCTGAGCTCGCCCGTACCCTCCCGCGCGCTCAGAATATGCCGAAAGGTGTCCGATTGCACAGCTCCCTTGGATTATGGGGTGCTGGCTGTCCTCCGCCACTGGGATATGATGATTCTGCGGTTTGAGCGTAAGAGGATCCTCGCCGAGCAGGCGGGGAGGTGGGTGGTATTCCGTGCCTTGATGAAAATTGTTTGGCTCTTGGATTTTCGTTGATTTAATGCGAAATCTTGTTTGCCACTCCCACAATAACCATCTGTTTGAGCAAGTTTACACGAGTGTCATTGAAGAAAGGAAATATGGGCATTTCATCAGCTTTGCTTGTGAAAGCCAAATTAACTTTTGTTAGTAGGGCGGACAGTTTAATATCAGATTTTATTTCATTTTTTGCTTTTATTTGGTTCATATCAGGTATGACAGAAAGTGATAATAACATAAACACAGTAAGATAGTATAAATAATCTAGAAGCATATATCAGATTTTTTTTATTACTAACATGTACAAAAATACTCAGTATATCCCTAATTTTCATGGGCGTCACCGAGTATCCTTTAGTCTAGAGTGCCTTCAATAGATCAAATTTCTGTTGATTTAAAATGTTTAATGCTCAATAATATGGAAAACAGCAATCCTTATGTTATTAAATTGTAATAAATATGTGAACAGGCTTATACATTTTTCTTCCGCCGGTTTATTTTCGCAGAGCTTTGGTTGTTTCTCTTAAAGTATTCCCACACGCAGCGTCCACACTCGCAAATTTTCCATGTACGGCCAAAACTTGAGCTCCCCTCCTCTGTGACCCCCAACAGTACTGTATTTGCCCACTTTTGCCAGGGGCTGGGCGCAGGGTCTCAGATGTCTGTCCGTTTATCTTGAGATGGTTTTATTGAGCATGACAGTAGACCAAACAGCTCTGGTGTCAGCGATGTCCCGGGAGAGGGGGTAAGAGAGACGAGCTCTGAAAAGAGTGGCACAGCTGAAATCAGAGCTCGGTCTGAATGACACACCAGATGTCCACTCGTGTCACTTCCTGCCCCAGTGGGCATTTTGTTCTTCTCTGGGAACAATATCTTGATGCTGTGGGAGTGTGTCGGGAAAACCTTTGGCATCAGTGATTTTGTTGTTAGGGTGAGCTGAAGCCACACGCACACATCTGCTCATCTGTTCACAGTAACCACAACACAAAACACACTCACTCAATCACCAGTGAATAATGTGTCAGCGGGCATTTATACTGCTTGGATGCTAATGTAAGTGATGACATCTTTATTATGAGTCTGTAGATAATCGGTCGCATTAAGCAAGTGTAAAAAACAAAAACACGATTGCTTGTAATTGCCTTTTGTTTCCGAGTCAGGATTTATGCTAGTTTAAATTGTGAAACCAAATTAAACTAATAAACAAAACTGCACTCACTGCTGTTTATTAATATAGCAATATTTTGTCATGCATTCTGTTAGCCAGCATTTATGTTTTAACTATATAAAATTGTAGAAATCATTCTAAGTGTAAGACAACAGGGGAATGCACATCAAAACTATAAAAATACTAAGCAGTTTTTGTGGGTTTTGTAAGACTATGGTGCTTGATTACATCACATGCTAATTAACAAATTTGTGTTCAGACTAATGTTGACATTTCAGATTTGTTTCACTTCTACTGTCCTATACTGTATTTTAATACAACTGATTGCCTAATACAGTTGTCCTCATGGACCTATTTTATGTTTCTGTGTCAGAAATGAAACAAGTATAAAAATAGTGACTAAACATTAAATAATACTTACCTATTAAATAATACTACAAATTAGTCAGCGGTCACTGGTGTAGTCAGAATCAAAAGTGCTGCTTCAGCACAGTTTGATAACTGGGTGGTCGGCTGTGAAGCGTCAAATTAAAGATGCCCTGCTTTCTTATCCAATACATACAAGCACAACGCCTGTGATTTAACGAGAAAAGACCGATATCCTGAGAAGAGAAAAGTTGTTTTAGCGGCACCGGTATCTATTCTGGGTGCCCTGTCTAAGTTGTGGTCCAGTCCGTTCTACGGGAATCCCGAACAGGCGTACCTCATCCATCATGGCGGACAAAATTAATCGTAGATGACGGTTTAAATACAGGTTAAAGATTTAATCCACGATTTGTTAATCTTTGTTTAAATTTAAGTGATGCAACACAACTCTAATTAAAATAAAACTAGGATCAACAAACCCCAGTTACTTTAATCCTTGTTGGTGCAACCCACCCATATTAATGTGTTTTTGAGATGCATGCATTTTCATATTTTGGTTCAATCTTTCTTTACAGTGATTTGGCTTTGAGAAACTGCTATCTCACAACAGACATTACTGTCAAAGTGGGAGACTATGGGATCGGCCCTACAAGTTTTAAGGTACATTCTACAACATACTACTAGACAAAAGCATAATTTAGCTTAAGTATTGTCGTGTAGCATTAATGTGGTAAATAAGTAAGGTTCAGCAGCTCAGGACATGGCAGTTGTTTCACATACAGAATATTTATAGCTTCTGGTCTGAGCAGCAGGTGAAATCAGATTTTTTTAAAAACTGAATCACATTTCATAAAAGATAGATTTAACAAACTCTTGCATGCATTGTTTTCCATAGGAGGATTACATCACCACAGAAGATGACCAATGCGTGGCTCTGCGCTGGCTTGCCCCTGAGCTGATTGGTGAGCTGCATGGAGGCCTGATTACATCAGAACAGACTAAACCCAGCAATGTTTGGTAGGTATCTGAAGAGCTTTTGAAATGGGTCAAATGATCAGTTAAACTCGAAGATTAGGAAGCGGAAGTGTGCGCATCAACATATCCGTAACATTTCAATTTGTGTTTCAGGGCATTGGGAGTGACATTATGGGAGCTGTTTGATAGTGCAAAGCAGCCGTATCCTCACCTGTCAGATAGAGAAGTGCTCCACCATGTGCTCAAAGATCAACAAATCAGACTTCTCAAGCCACAGCTGGATTTACCCTACTCGGAAAGATGGTTAGTCCTTCGTAGGAAACATCCATATTTTATATACAAGATCTGTTTTGTTTGTCAAACAGTTTAACTTAGTGCTCTGGTCTACAGGTATGAGGTCCTGCAGTTTTGCTGGCTGCCTGTAGATAAGAGAGCCACTGCTGAAGAGGTCCACCGTCTGCTCACTTACCTCCGTATGCAGGGCCAGAAAGACGTGGAGGATGACTTCGAGCAGCGCTGGAGCTCTCTAAAACCCAATCCCACCACTCGACAAGCCACCATCAGTCACTCCTCCTTCCCCATCCTGGAGCAGTTCGATGACGGCCGAGAACCAGACGAGGTGCTCACAGTCACCGAAACAAGTCGAGGACTGAGTTTCGAATACGTGTGGGAGGCGGCCAAGCACGACCATTACGAGAGTCACAGTCGGTCCTCCATGGACACCACTCTGAATTATCACAGCATGTTCTTTCCAGTGCCACAGCAGGATATTCATGCTCAGTTCCCTGACACTGAAGCTAAAGTCCCAGGGACGTTGCCAGTGTTTGATCCACATAAAGCATCCTCTGGAGATGAGTACTTTATTAAGTTAGAGGAACTGGACGAGAGCGACGTTGGGATGGATGAAAGTCAAGGTGCTGAGGGTACAAACCCATCGGAGCAGCAACAGTACATGGTCTTACGGGATGTCAGGCTGGATGAGTCCAGCACAGATGCAGATTTCTTTCATCAAAGCATTGACTCAAAAGACTCATACCTTCAGGATAGCCACATCTGGTCCTCAAGCGAACATGAAAGCCCTTACCATACAAACATTTTTGGCGAGGGTGATTCGAAATTGGAAGATTCTCATTCATTCAGGGGAGGTTTTATGGAGATGAAGACAGATCCTGAAGGAGAAACAAACGGTACAGAGGCGAGCAATACATTTCACAATTCTTTTTTAGGGTTTGGACCAGAAGCCATTCATTTGGAGGTGTCTGATCAAGAGAGTGCAGATGTGATGAAGCTTCTGAACACTGACAAACTAACCGAAAACTTTTTGTTCCTCAAAGATAACGGCTTGCTAAAGGACCAATCTGCTTCGTCTCTCCCCGGGCCCATCATAGAGACCCATGTCTCAGATAGCGTAAACCTTACAGGTGCGTCTTTGAAATCCGCTGAGAATTGTATGCAGCTTAAAGATGAATTCTTGGACTTAGTCAGCCCAATTCTAGAAGATTTTCTGTCGCCTTTGAAAGGAAATGAATCAACAGTGCCTTTAGACAGATTCATAACAGGAGAAACCTGTAGCAACCTGCTGCCACATACAAATGGCTCTTTGCTTTCTCCAAAAGCTTCTTCTTCCGAATCTACCTCTGAGAGTGTCGAGGTCATTGTTGACAGTCCATCCGACAGTAATCAATCCCTTGAAAGTGCCACTACAGTTACTTTGTGCATAGATGCCAAACCTCCCAGCTTTGAAGAATGTTTTGAAACCTCAAACGAAAATGGACAGGATTTAGGAATTGTTGAGTCGAGTCAGCTTAGCTTTACTGCTACTGAAAGTGGCCTCACTGATGGTCTAAGTAATGAATTGATGAGTGATATCATAATGGAACTGGACAAGACGATGAGCAAGGATATTCCACCACCAGAATCCATCCATCAAGATGAAACTTTACTGGCCAACCGTGTAACTCAGGACATGTCCTCAGTGTTGATGTCCGAATCGTCTCTCGACCAATTAAGTCAGGACAGCCTACTGGAGGATAGCACCTTATCCACTCTTCCAACCATTGAGAACTCGGCCGAAACACCCGATTCGTTGGATTCTTTGGACATTCATAGGGACGTGGTGCAATCCTTGGCAACTCCTGTTAATAAGCTTCAACCACCGTACAAAGCTGCTGACAGTGGGTATGAAACTGAAAACTTGGAATCACCCGAGTGGAACTCTCAGATTGGCGTGAGGGATTCGTCTGAAGAGAGTTCAGTAGGTGTTGCTGTGGAACCTACAGCACTGGTACCTCCAGAAATTGTCGTGTTTGAGGTGGATAGTGTACCTGATGTTCAGGTTAATGGTGATGACCAGCGACAGCCTGGTGACGTGCCCTTGAGTGGAAACTACAGGGACTCTGCTTACTTCTCAGACAATGAAGAGCTCGATAGGAAGAGTGATGACGTCAATGGAAGTGCTCCGGCAGATGAAGCTCTTGTTATCGAGGAGCATTCTGCGTCCGAGACTTCATCTGAAGACCCTACTCCAGAATCAGCAAATGGTGATGCACAGAGGACTCCTCTTCCCGAGTTGGTTCTCGGCACCGAGGAGGACTGGAGCCAGGATAAACTGTTGTCTGGCTCTGAGTTTCCTGATCTTCTATCAGACCAAACTCATTCCCATGAAGACCCAGAACATGCAGCGACCTTCTCTACCTCAACGCAGCCCTCCGCAGATCTCCGGGTCCATGCGAAGCTAACAAGAACCTATGCTGGAGAGGGAACGAAGAAGAAGGAGTCGGATATGGAGGGGAGGTATCTAGGCAAGCTCGATGGATCCTCGCTGGAATACGGGCCAGAGGATGGGATGGACGCCGATGAAGAAGACGAGAACAGTGATGAATCTGATGATGACGTGCGTGCTTACCGGTTGCACAGTTCCAGCTCTGAGTGTAGCGAGGACGATGTCGCGCACCCGGTCCCTGTTATCATTTCGGACGACAGTAGTTCCCTCAACCTCAAAAGCTTGCTGAAGCCCAGATCCTCCCAGAATGCTAAAGCAACAACAGAAGAGGGCAGTGACAGACGTGGAGTGTCTTTCTTTGATGATGTAACGGTCTACCTTTTCGACCAGGTCTGATATTTTCCTTGTGTCTATATTAAACATTTCATCTTTTTTTAAACACCTTGATGTGTATTGGGAGAATCTGTTTTTTTAAGAATCCCTGCATTTATTCAAACAGGAAACCCCAACAAAGGAACTTGGCGAACATGCCCTTGACCCCAGTAGCCAAGTGTCTGATTTCAGCAGTCCAGTGGCTTCTTCCAGCTACCTTAATAGATTTACAAACTCCGAGAGCTCCACAGACGAAGAAGGTGAGACGTTCTGAAATTGTACTATGCAATCAGTCAAATTCTTTCATTTTGTTCGTTTTAGTCCAATGGATTGTACCAAATTTGAAATACTGTTTAGTCCGAACCCATGATTATTGTGTTAATGGAATTTAGCTTAAGGTACCATTAAACCTCGACCACCTGTCCTCTCTGTAACACGTTTTGTCTTCATAACCGTCCCCCCTCAACTGCATTTAAACTAAACTGGCTTTAAACCTGTGTGTGACAGGTGGTGCATTTGAGTGGGATGATGACTTCCCATCTCCAGAGCCCAATTTCCTCTCAAAGTCAACCAGTGATCATTCTGTTCAGACAAGCGCGTCCTCTGCAGCTTCAAAGTATTTCTCTCCACCCCCAGTGAACCGCACCCTGGAACAGAGCTGGAACAGCCCCTCCAACTACTCCCGCTTCTCCATCTCCCCGGCCAGCATGGCTAGCTTCTCCCTTACCCACCTCACAGACTCGGACATTGAACAAGGAGGTGAGTCAAACATAGCAAGACATAAGCAAACGCTTTACATGAAATAAAACCAGACCACAAGAACTTCATTTCTGCTCTTATCTTTTCTAGGAAGCGGTGAAGATGGAGAAAAAGATTAGATGGACATTTTTATGTTGAAGAAATAGACATGTGGTTTGAAGGCTTTTGAGGAGTATTTATTTGAGAAAAGGAAGGGGACTGCACAGACCGAGCTGTCGGTGTCCATGACCGCTTCCTTTATTCAGCAGATGAGTTCCAGCCAAGTCAACTTTCATTTGCAATGTTTTTCATTTGTGCTGTTTGGAGGAACTTTGCTTCACACGCTTCCCAAGTGTCCTGCCTCACTTTTGTTGTTTGTAATTGTACGCAGATCTCCTCGCTGTTCATTTTAGTCTTGAGCAATGGAGCTGAAGTTCACGGTTCAACCGGAGGACCCTCTCTTAAAAGCTACAGAGCCCACGGGCTCATTCGTGCAATTTAAATCAAAAGACACTTGCATTTTACTTTAACACACTGGATTTTAATTTTTTAAGGTAAAATCTAGTGTGATGCTTATTTATATGATCACGTGATGGTTTAGATAGTCATGTCAGTATGCCTCTCCATGGATATGTTTGTACAGTGTTTGCGTCACATTTACCCAAACAAAAACATGCATAGTTTTAATGTTTTATATAAGATGTAGAAGTCAGCATGTGGGCAGCTGAGGATTTGGGAGATGAAACGCTAAGAAGTCTTAAAGCGAGCGGGTTTTTTCCTCATGGCAGTTTATTTCTAAGGATTATTTTTATCTGACGAACAGCACATCAGAGCGTTCATGTGATGCATTGTCTGCTTGTATGGTGAATGGATCATTATCATCAGTGCCTGCAAGAGCCCTTGATCAAGATCACATTAGGACGCCCAATGCTCCCATTAGCAAAGATTCAGACCCATCCTCTGAATCCTCTCTGAACTTCAGGTGTGTGTCTGAAAGATTCAGTACAACGGTAAATCTTACGAATTTCAGCGTAGTAATGCATGAAAAAAATTAATTAGGATTTTTGCTATGTGATATAATTTTCATGACTTTATCATTACTGTAATATAAAAACAAATAATGATAATAAATTCTCAAGTATTTGTACATTATGGTACTGAAATACAGAAATCATGTCTATGTGAAATATATTTTTATTTTGTGGTATATTTAAATACGACCCAAATATTTCATAACAAGCAGAAATTTATAGGATCCAAAGGTGACGGCTGCTTGTGGCGTTACTTCGAAAAACCACTAAAAGAAAAACAAAACTCTTTAAATTCCTGATTTCAAAATGAGATAGGAAGTCTTTTTTCAGTCAACCTCAAAGGTAATTTTCCTAGGTGATGTGAATCATATTTGCCAATCTGCTCAGATGCTTTTTTGGTTTGATAATAGCAAAGATGAAAAGATCAAAACCAATGTACATAGACGCATCAAATCACGAGAAAACGACAGATTGAGCAAGAATAACTTTTGATACCACTGATGTTTTCTTGATTCGATAATGAAGAACACTGATTTTGGTGCAACAGCAGATTGTATTGTGTCTTTCTGGAATGATGGGATACATCGGCGTCCTGTTGTAATTCAGTACATTAATGCTGTATGTTTTAGAGGAGTTGACTCTCTGTATTACCAGCACGCAATTTCACTTCAGTTTGAGATTTTATGGAAGTAAATTTGTTGGTTTTATTTGACAGTATATTTTGCTTAATCTTGCACATCTTTAAAGTGTAACTTAATGTTGAATTGTACTGATGTATATAAATGTTTAATTTTTGTCTGTAAATTGGGAACGACGTAAGACGTACAGGTACGAGGGTTCATTTAGTAATTTAAAGCTAAAATGAGACATATCATGGGTGTGAGATGATTGAAATAAATGGGGAAATGCAGGTCATCATGTTGTTATAATTTGTACATTTTAAAAATGGTGATATTTTTACTTCATATTGATGATGATCATGCTTGGTGTCATTGAAGGAATGGTTTATAATGAATTACCCTGTTTATTATGGAATTAAATGAAAATCAACTTCTATGGCTCCTTGTATGAATTCATTTCTATGTTTTTATGGATGCTTTGTTTAATTCAGCAACTAGCAGGTGGTCATCAACAGATCTTTATTGAAAAACAAAAACAAAATGGCAAGATCCTGTTTGTTAACTTAGATTCAATTTGACCAACATTTATGTTTTGTGCAGGATTCACGAGTCCCTGCCTCGTAATATTTTCATCCATAATCTTGTAAGTCGCTCTGCATCTCTGACACAATTTTTATGTTTTGCTGATATCACCGGCAGTTATCGGGTTATTGAAACAGTCCAGGCCAAGTAGCTTTTTAGGCTACTGTTGTAGGTAATGCAGCGTTTCTAAAATCTCAACACATTTACTTAGTGCTTAATGTCATAACTGCAAATAATGACATCACAGTATGAACGTTAAATGGGATGCAAATGTTGTTTCATGCAACCAAAATCACAAACACAGATGACAGTAACAGAAATATGACACACCACTAGAAAAATGTGACGTGCTCATAACATTAAAAATGACAAAACAACAGTTTACTTTGACCAGGCTACTTAAATCATAAATGTACACCATTCAGATTCACAACTCAAAAAAACAAGGTTTGTTGTGCAGGCAAGTGGACTGAGAAAAGAAACAAGTCACATGTGGTTAAAGGACACGGGGACGTACGGTCTATGTGAAGATGATGCTGTGTGTGCACGATGTCTAGCGGCTCATGGCATTCCCGTTCACCTGGCTCTGTGTCCGGCAGGGAAGTGGACTGCGGGGAAGCATGCGCTGGGCTTCTGTGGGGTTTCCCCTCACGGACAGGTGCTCCCATCCACCCTGTTCAATAACATTTGACATAGTAGTGACTCAGTCACAAATTGTTGCCAAAAAATGTTTAGTCCAAGGTTTGCCATGTTTCACTGGTTCAACCCTGCTGTTAGATATCAACACTACACCGTTATTGGTTCTAAGAACCGTGATTTCTTATACATGGTCATTCTGCAGTATCTGTGTATTTATTTTTATTATATTGCAAATCACAGATATGCATGCAGATAGTAGATTCACCAGTTTTTAGAGGGCAGTGTGAATTAATGTTTGTCTTCACAAATAGTTTCTATATGAATCGACTACAGGGAAATGAAAGGACTTACTCCTATGCCAAAGTCCCAGCTCAGGCCTTTTGGGTGCATGGGTTTCACTCCCAGCCTGTGGCACACAGTTCCTGAACTCTCTGATGGAAAACCTGGCATTTTATCAGCGATTACCCACACCTGGACAAATAAAACACAAAGTCCACTTTACATTCAGCAACTAATTTACTGAAACGTTATGGTGGCACAGTATAGAGCTCCGGCAGTCACGTGACCTATTCTGTTTACACCGCCATACTGGCAGGCAAGGACAGACGGGAGCGAATATGAAATGAATGGCGCCAGCATGTGTTTCAAGGCAACAGAGTTCACTGCGTACTTTAATTCAAAAGACATAGACCTGCGCACAGGGGCGTCATTTCCACTGGGGACAAGGGGGACATGTCCCCCCTCCACTTTTCAAAATCCCGTTCGTGTCCCCCCCACTTTCAAATTGGTTTGTTATGATTTTTAACCGCACGCCGTTATCGCCACGGAGAAGTAGATAATGACATCAACGTATGAACGCGCTCAGGCAATTCCATCCCCAACCAAGAGCAAAGATGGACTACTTTTCACATTAATGCTAAATTTACAATGATGCTAAACTTACATCACATGACTGCAGTCTGAAGTTATAGCTGTTACATTATGCCATTATTATTTTCCCTGCTTATAACATTCCTCTGTTGCCTGATATTGATAAAAAATAAGACCAAATTAGACCCAAACAGTTTCAACAAATGAAACTTCCTAAATCACAACCAATAAACTCTCCCTATTCTTCATAAACATTTACTCAGTAACTTTTAATCAAAGTCACTGAGTGCAGCTGTGACACGTCAGAGGAGATTTGGCCCTCCCGGCTGAGACTGGTTTCTCACAAGGGTTTTTTTTCTCCATTTATTTATCATCGGAGTTTGGGTTCCTCGCCACAAGGCCGTGTTGGCTGGCTTGATCTTGCTTGTTCTATAAACACCATGCACTCTGCTGTGTTTTACATTTCTGTGTTTTTCCTGTAAAGCTTCTTTGAAACAATCCACATTGTGAAAAGCGCTATATGAAAAAAATTGAATTGAATTGAAGTAGGACCGAGCAGTCTGTCTGTGTCGATTTTAACAGTAGCTAGTGTTTGTTACAATTAAGGTTTAATAGAAATTTGGTTTTGTGTAGTCGTTGTTTCGGTAGAATGTTAAGCTGTTTTCTTATAATGGAAGATTAGACTCGTTCATTTAACAGCAGTTAGTGTTTACGACAAGGCTTGACAGAAACGTGGGCTTCTCTGGTCGTTGTTTAGGTAACGTTACGTTAAACCTCGTTAAGCGTTTTAGAAAGTCATTCGTCTTGTCTCCTCCTGACTGCAGATTCAGGTTTACAAGCCATTTTTTCCTCCGTTTCTCAGTCAATATTCGCATTTTCCCCCTTCATAAACATCAACGTTTTGCTACACAATAAAAACACTGTGTGGTTTCATGGTTTAATCAATTTAAACAATCAAAAACGATGCAAAACAAAGGTATTTTGAGTTTGTGATAGTGAATTCCCTATGGAGAAAATCACTTGCTGCCCTCCATCCATACTTCCCTCACTTCATGCAGTAAATCCATTATTTCATGGATTTTGTATCACCGTAGTGCCTAAACGTATGTAAATGCAGGAAATGGGATTCAAATCAAAAACATTTTCCCCCTTTTTGTGTCCCCCCCACTTCTCAAACCAAAGTTACACCATTGCCTGTGCATAGCAAAACTTAATAGATTAAACATAACAGATGCATGTAATGCCCCCGGGCCGGGGTGCTTTTAACGTGTATCAATAAAGAAATGGATACATTTCCTGACCTGCAGGATCCTAATATCTACAACTACCTCATCAACTTTTCATCATCCTACTCCGATTTGTAAAGGCAAAACAGCTAAATTATTGTTTGACCACTGTCAATATCAATGCTACGGCCGCTCTAGCTCTCCTGAATGAGATCAGATTGCGTGACGACAACCTCCGGAGCTCTATTAAGCAGTTTGTTTTACATGCACTTTACAGTCTAAAGGGTTTGTTTACAATACAAACCACTGAATTACTGAAGAAAAACACATTTGAGGTGGTAATGAGGCCATAATGAGAAGCATTTGAATATCTTGTCGGGAAACAGCCCATGCCACCCCAGAAAGCAAAGATTTAATTAATTAGTTACATTTTTATCTAGCGCTTCTCTGGGTACTCAAAGCACTTTACATGGAAGGGGGAATCTCCTCAAGCACCACCAATGTGCAGCATCCACCTGGATGATGCGACGACAGCCATAAGGCACGTTCACACCGCCGCTGTCGAGAGCGTCAAAAATCACTCTGGCCGTCCTACCATCAACGCTGTAGAAATATTCTTGGACGCTCTGGCGCTCTGACGTAGACCAAAGTTTACAGGGCTGCGTTCTCTAATTCCTCACAAGCGGTGCATTTCTACGTTCCGATTGGTTGCCGCCGAACCGCATCATAGCTCATTAACCATAAAGTTGACCTGATTTCAACTCTACTCGACGCCCTCAACGGTGGTGGCGGTGTGAACCTACAGTAATGCGCCAGAACGCCCACCCCACACCAGCTCATTGGTGGAGAGGAGACAGAGTTACGATGCCAATTAGTCCATATGGGGATGATTAGGATTAGGAGGACATGATGTATAGAGTATTGATTTTGATTGATTTTAGAGTATTGATTTAATGTTGATTCAATGTTAAAAAATACAATGCATATATTCCATCAATTATCTTTGCTATATGGGCAGGTACTCCTGGAGTATATGAAACTGACAAAACCTGAAACTATTTTATTGCCATATTAGTGTAAAAGCTTTCAGACCTGGTCCAGCGGTCCAACAGACACCTTACACACATTGCTGGAGATGAGTTCCCATGCAGAGCCCTGAGGATAGCTGGGTGTCAAACCCTGTCTGTACCACAGATTACCTGCACAAACACAACCACAGCTCCTGTCGAAATGTCTTCGCAGTGAAACACGTGATAAACTTCCCAGGTGATATTGCTCAGTTCTTTTGTCACTGGAAATGGAGGTCAAGTCGAGCGCATTGCATTGTGGGATACAGTGTTCTGTGCAGTATGCAAACATGGCACTACATTCACTAGGGCTGTCACAACTATTAAATAATCGCTCATCCCAATTATTTGAAATCATCGCAATTATTTCAGATAACCGCAATTATTGTGAATCTTTAGAAAACAAGGGTGATCTGCAGTATCTGCTGTATTTTACATCCACTGTCCTTGATCTGCACTCACTGTTACATTCAAATGACATTACTCCATCATTTGACTTGTATTAGCTTTGTATTTTTTATTAGTTTTTTTCCAGACTTGCTGTATCTACACAGCAAGACCCTCATATCTAGTTTAAGTGCTCATGACAGTCTTCAACGTTAAGGTCACTCTATAGTAAATAATATTCGGGGTTTTTTTAAATCACATGTTTAAAATATCTAGTTTCTTCATTGAATAAAAAATGTATAGTTACATTGTCAAAGCCTTAAAACAGACAATTAATCGCCATAATCGCAATTATTTATGGAGCGATTTTAGTCTCATTAATTATTCACACATAAAACACGATGTACACTTGCGTAGCCAGTTTCACGTGAATGAAACCTAATTCACGTGCAAAAATTATATATATACATTCACAAAAAAACAATTCACGTTCATAAAATAAAATTATATCCTCATAAAATATGTTTCACAAACGCTTAATACAATTCACAGACGTACAACTGTGCACAAATATTTAGAAAGTTTAAAATGTACAAGTTTATCATTGAATGTGAATGTGCAAATCGTCACTCACGTGTGAATCGCCCTGGATTTGTTTGTGTGTATTTTGTGACTGTCTTGGCAGCGCTGTCCCTCCCACTTGAGTTGTCATCCTGTTTAGCCAATCAGATTCAACCTTACCATTCAACCAATCATAATCGTGGAGAGCACAGAACTCAAGGAGCACTAATGTTAGCACTAAAGGCTCGTTTGTACAGCTTCCCTAATCTACTCTCTGAGCTGTGATGCTGTATTAAAACATAATACAATAAATCTGTTTTTATTAACTTATTTTGTAGAAAAAAAGTATGAAATAGTGAGTGAACATGACCACTTAAAACTACACAACCAGCAGTCACTTCCACTGAACTGCTAAAATCCGTCTGGGTAACAAACTGTTCCTGATAGATGAGATGTGGTCATGTTTGTATGTCCATACAATGTATGTTTTAAATGAACAAGGGCAAACAAGGACAATAAATGACTAGTTCTTGGAAACATTGTTTTGTATGGGCGCATAGATTTGTAGCTAGCCGCCTTTTGGAAAATATCTCGCTTAAGGGGGCTGAAAAATCACTAAATTGGCAACACAGGAAGTGAGTCAAACTGCGCAAAAGGTGCGCAGAGCCGTTTTCCTTGAGTCCTGTGCTCTCCGCGTTTATGATTGGTTGAATGGTAAGGTTGAATCTGATTGGCTAAAGAGTATGACAACCCATGTGGGAGGGGGATGCGCTGCCAGGAGAGTCTCAAAAAACACACACACACATCCAAGGCCATTCACACGTGAGTGACGATTTGCACATTCACATAACACGATAAACATGTACATTTTAAACTTTCGAAATATTTGTGCACAGTCGTATGTTTGCGAAACGTACTTTATGAGAAAATAGTTTTGTTTTACGGACGTGAATATCTTTTTGTAAATGTATATTTATACTTTGTGGACATAAATTTTTATCATAAGGTTTTATTGATGTGAAACTGTTTACGCATGTGTGTATCTGTTTTACGCGTGAATAATTAATGAGACTAAAATCACTCCATAATTATTTAATAGACAATTAATTGTCAGCAAAATTTCATAACTGTGACAGCCCTATTTACAACATTTTCACATTTCTAAAGTAAATATTTGATCTTCATTGAAAAAATGTATTGTCAAAGCCTTAAAACAGACAATTAATCGCCATAATCGCAATTATTTAATAGACAATCAATCGTCAGCCAAATTTCTTCATCGTGACAGCCCTAACATTCACACATAAATGTAGTAGGGCATTTCATAGAAACAATATACTGCAGAATAAATACAAACAATATGGTCAAATGTTATTCTAAATATATATATATTTTACAATAAAACGTAATTCGAGTAAAAACCGGACTCACTGTTTTCATCCACAGCATAAACAGAGGTCCGGCCCACACACACCTGTTTGAGGGTTTGTCTCGGTGGAGAGGGAATGTGGTACCAGCATTCACCTGTGAAAAAAATGATGGGTAATGTGACTTCTAATGTATAATGGCATTAAGAGTCATGAAATCCCTGGTCACATTTCTAATTTGAAAAGGGTTGGAACGGGAGACTTAACGCCATGGCAGGGCGAGGGTAGAGAGGCGAGCAGGTGGAACAAAACAGAGGAATGATATGACTAGAGTTTTTCTTTTTTTGAACGATGAAACAGCCAATCAAAATTCATTCAAATTCAAGTGGTGTGAGCTTAGAAGAATAAACATAACATGATCGTCCTGTGGTGTGAAAGCTAATATAGGTATCATTCTAGGTGTGAACAGGTCTCTTCATCAGCAGGATTCTGTGCTCTCACCCGCTGGGTTGTGGGCAGACACAGAGCCCCTGTAGAAGATGGCACCATCCCTGGCAACGGCCCACACCTGATGACCTCCACCTATGGAGATGGACTTACAGGGCTGATCTGTCCCTACATGAAGCCAGGAGTTACCCTGTGGTTTCACAGAGACTTCTGGTTAGAGGACGTGCCGTACGCCCTGAACACTCAATCTTGAAAAACTGACTGCGTCCCCCCCTGATGGTCCCCAATGTGTAAGCCTTACAGTTTGTCAATTCTAAACAATTTTACAGTGCATTCCTAAATAACAGAATGTGTGAGCTCGATCCTCACGGCAGGGTTATCAGCTGTGACCCCCAGACGACACAGCACATCTCCCTTCTCACTGATGGCCCACAGAGGAACCTGCTCCACGCTGCACTGAGTCAGACACGGCAGGATGGTGATGTCACTCAGAGGGATGGGAGGAACTTTCTGCCAAGGTCCAGTGAGAGCGACCTGACACTTCCTGTAAGACACGACATGTGTTCTACATCATTTCCTGTGCAGATGCTGTAGAGCTGAAGTCCTTTAAATCTAAATGGATTCTAATTGAAAAAAAAAACACCGGGTTCACACCAAATGCGAATTAAGCGTTTTGCGCGAGTAAACTACATACAAAGTCAATGCAAAGACGCGTACAGCAGGCGGTGCGAACGACGCGAATCAGGCGGCGCGATTGCCGCGAAGGTTGAAAATATTTGTCATTTCGTGTCACTCACGTGAAATAACAAACTTTTCCCTCGAGTTATAAAGAGCGTGGAACGCGATTGTTCGTGTTTGGTGTGAACCCAGCATAAAAGTCATCGCAACAATATCATTCTTGTTATTGTTAAAGTTTTGATATGGATGTTGCTATTTTCTAAAAAAAAAAAAAAATGTATATTTGAAGAGTTTATTTCCAAAATGAGACAACTCAATGTTTCAAAAATCATGTCAAAATCATTCCAATTAATGTCAATCAAATTGCAGTTGGTTTGTTTTGATTTAAACCGTAATAACTCAAAAAATACAGCTAACTAACACCATAAAACACAATAAAAACATGATAACATAAAAACATTTTTTAAAACATTTCGTTATCTCGTTTTGGAAACAAACTTGTTGTTGGCCTTTTTTGGTTTGTTTTTGCTCAAAACTGACCTCACCCACCGCCTGCGTCGCACAAAGTCCTTCATCGTCTTATAACCGTGGAAGGTCCTGTACGATCAAGAGAAAGAAATCTAGCTCTCAGTTTGGATCAGAAGTACTTCTGTTTATATGATCATACTGACACAACATACACAGAGAAATCTGCAGCATACTGCCAGCCTTCTTTATCTGACCCTCCGGGTACATCGTAGTCTACGGCCCAATCAGACACCTGCGAAAATCACGTTCCGCCATCATTCAGAGACAGTGCAAAAGAAAAATACAACAAACTAGCATTTACACAAACAGCGTACCCATATCCACTGCGGTGAGGGAGGGTTGGTGTTCTCTTTGGTACACTCTCTTAGACCTGACGCATCGCTCCACATGTAGCGATCTGTTGGAAGACCCCTGAGAGAGAGAGGGGACGTTTGTAAGACATTGTCTGAAGGTCACACGTGAGTTAATGGACACTCACTTATCTGTGTATCCTGTCATCGGGTTCCACCGCTGGTTCTCATAGACGTAGACGCCCCTTACGTCCGTTATTGTCTGGTCAATATTTTCATTTCCTGAAATGAGAGAACTTTAAACGTTGATATTATTGTTTGAAACAGTGACGAGTGATCTTAAAGCAGGACTAGACGCAGGCGAGAGTAATGCAGTGTGAGCCACATGATGCAAAAACATCAACTTTACCCTGAGGCGAGTCTCCCCTGAAGCCCCCCGTGTAGACCCAGGCAGTGTGATCATGACCGATACCCCACACCACACCCAGACTGTTAGACTCCACACAGAGCAGGTGACCCGCAACCTGACGCCAGAACCTGACAGCCATCACACAGATGCTCATGACGCATAACAAACACACAATCATGATACAACATTACAATAACAAACCCAATGCACACACAGCTTTGAAGAAAAGTAAACGAAGAGCACTTCCATGGACATGCGAGCCAACACATGGGTAAAGAATTAAAAGATCAGAGATAAGCAAGAGATCAGCTCTGTTCCAACAACCAGAAAGATGTCTAACTAAAGTGCATTTTAATGCGATATCAGTGCAGTGTGAAAGAAGAAAGGCGTTATTTTGCTTTGTAGGATTCGAGAAGATTTGCGTGTGTCCTCGAATCCCAGAATGCAATGCAGCACGTGGATTGAATCAAATGCGATGTCGGCTAAATACACAGCCGCGGAAAAAATTAAGAGACTATTCCAAAGTTTCATTTATTCAGTATTTTAGATGTATTGCGTCCAGTCCAGTGTCTGTTGAATTTCAACAAACATCAGGATTCATCCAACAGAACGTGATGAAAATCAAGGTCATCACATAAAAAAGAATGTTTGAACTTTTCCTAAACACATGTAGAAATACACTGAACAAAATTATAAACGCAACACTTTTGTTTTAGCACCCATTTTTCATGAGCTGAACTCAAAGATCTAAGACTTTTTCTATGTACACAAAAGGCCTATTTCTCTCAAATATTGTTCACAAATCTGTCTAAATCTGTGTTAGTGAGCACTTCTCCTTTTCCGAGAGAATGCATCCACCTCACAGGTGTGGCATATCAAGATGCTGATTAGACAGCATGATTATTGCACAGGTGTGCCTTAGGCTGGCCACAATAAAAGGCCACTCTAAAATGTGCAGTTTTACTGTATTGGGGATCTGGGGGGATCCGGGTCCGGGGGATCCGAGAACCAGTCAGTATCTGGTGTGACCACCATTTGCCTCACGCAGTGCAACACATCTCCTTCGCATAGAGTTGATCAGGTTGTTGATTGTGGCCTGTGGAATGTTGGTCCACTCCTCTTCAATGGCTGGGTTAGGGTTATGGCTCACCCACACGACGCCTCTGCCATCTGCCCTGTACAGTGAAAACGTCTTGGTTACGGATGTAACCTCAGTTCCCTGATGGAGGGAACGAGACGTTGTGTCGAGCCGACAGATGGGGTTTGACTTGAGAACCTATCATCTTCTGATTATTTTGAAAAGGCCAATGAAAATTGGCAAATGAAATTTGCATGCCGGACTCTGCCCCGGACATCCAGGTATAAAAGGAACACAGCATGCAGCATTCATTCACCTCTTGGTCTGAGGAGCCTGAGCATCTGAACTGCTCCCAAATGAGCTGGACTGCACAGGGATGGAGTCGCCACTCTCCGCGAGGCGTCGACTGACGAGAGAGCGCATCTGCTGTCTGGTTCAAGACGCCCGGGATGTGTGTGGCTCGCAGGGAGCTGATCACCTGCTGACTCCAGAGGAGGAGGCGTCGGGCGAGTCGTGTTAGCTGCCATGAGCAAATGCCACCCTGACGATTGATATACGCCACGGCAGCTGTGCTGTCCGACCGGACCAGCACGTGCCTGCCCTGCACGAGAGGTTGTAGCCTCCTCAGTGCAAGTAGCACAGCCAACAACTCTAGGCAGTTGATATGCCAACGCAGGCGGGGGCCCGTCCATCGCCCCGACACTGCGTGCCCCTTGCACACGGCACCCCAACCCTGCAGGGAGGCATCCGTCATCACTACTACGTGCCTTGACACCTGCCCCAGGGGGACTCCTGTCCGCAAAAAGGTCATGGAAGACCAGGGGGTTAGGGTGTGCCGGCAGAAAGGCGTGATGACCATACGCCTGCTGCCGGTGTGCCACGCTCTCCAAGGAACTCGACTCTGTAGCCAGTGCTGGAGCAGTCACATGTGCATTAACCCGAGGGGGACCACCCCCGCCGAGGATGCCATGTAACCCAGGAGCCTCTGAAATTGTTTCAGGGGGACCGCTGATTGTCTGATAAGCTTCAGGCAATTCAACACTGACTGGGCACGCTCTGTAGTCAGTCGCGCTGTCATGGAGACAGAGTCGAGTTCCATACCGAGAAAGAGGATGCTCTGCACAGGGGAGAGCTTGCTCTTTTCCCAGTTGACCTGTAGCCCCAACCGATCTAGGTGCCGGAGCACCAGGTCCCTGTGTGTACACAACAGATCTCGCGAGTGTGCCAAGATTAGCCAGTCGTCGAGATAGTTCAGTACCCGCACACCTCTTTCCCTGAGGGGAAGGAGGGCGGCTTCCACGATCTTCGTGAAGACACGTGGAGACAGGGACAGACCGAAGGGGAGGACACTGTACTGATATGACCGCCCCTCGAAAGCGAACCGTAGGAACGGCCGATGACGAGGGAGGATCGAGACATGAAAGTACGCGTCCTACAGGTTGATTGCCATGAACCAATCCTGACATCTGACGGATGACAGGATGCGCTTCTGCGTGAACATCCTGAATGGCAGCTTGTGTAGGTGCTTGTTCAGGACATGCAGATCCAGGATGGGGTGCAGCCCCCCCGTCTTTCTTGGGGACAATGAAGTACGGGCTGTAGAACCCGTTGGACATCTCGGCTGGTAGGACGGGCTCGATCGCTCCCTTCGCCAGAAGGGTGGCGACCTCGGCCCGAAGCACGGGAGCATCCTTGCCTCTGACTGAGGTAGAGAGGATGCGCCGAAACTTGGGCGGCCGTCCTCGTCCTCCTCAGCCAACCTGACGGCCTGGGAAGCCGAAGCCAGGCTCCCAGGAACCGAGACGGGGGACTAGGGGTACGATCTGCCTCATTGCCCCTGCAGGGGGTGGTTCGATGGCCAGCAATGCGGATCCCTTGCCGGGGGAGAGCCCCGGGGAGGAGAACGGCTGTGCTGTTTTTCCTGCCTGGCGTTTGTGCAGCTCAACGAACTGTCTGACTGAGAGTGCTGAGGGCTGGTGTTTATACTCAACATTGCGCTTCGCCATGACGCAACGTCGAGTTGCCGTCCACTGTCGTGTCGAGAGTGGGAGTGGCTGTAACGACCTAGAGAGAGAGGAAACTCTTTTTGTGAGAAAGTGGGCGCTGGCCCCCCGGAGGAGGCCAGCAGATGGTGAGACGGGGCAGGAACCGTCCCTGTCTGATCCCCCAGCGATGTTGCTGGGGTCGGGCCAGATGGTAGCTCGATCTCCCTGGGGTCCACCCCATCAGGCTGCTTCTGCTTCCGCGACGGCTGCTGGCGGGGTGGCGGTTTCCTCTTCTATGTCCTTTTCCGGGAGGCAGCCTGAGAAGGGGGCCCTGGAACCGGACCCGGAGTCGAGGAGGACCGGGGCTGCTGGGAAGCAGATTCCGCTTGGGATCTCGAAGGCCTGGAGGCGGCCGAGTCGCGGTGGGGCAGGATGTGTTTGATCGCCTCCGTCTGCTTCTTCACCGTCGAAAACTGTTGGGAGAAATCTTCGATGGTGTCACCAAACAGCCCACCCTGCGAGATGGGGGCAGCTTTCTCAGAGTCCCTCATCTGCGCAAGGTTTAGCTAGAGGTGCCTCTCCTGGACCACCATGGTGGACATCGCCCGACCCAGGGCCCGTGCCGTCACCTTAGTCACCCGTAGAGCGAGGTCAGTGGCGGTGCGGAGTTCCTGCATTGCCACTGGGTCGGTCCTACCCTCGTGGAGCTCCTTCAACGCCTTGGCCTGGTGAACTTGCAGGATGGCCATGGCGTGGAGGGAGGAGGCAGCCTGTCCTGCAGCAGTGTAAGCCTTCGACACCAGGGATGCCAAAAACTTACACGCCTTGGAAGGGAGTCTAGGCCGAGCCCTCCAGGTGGCCGCCGTCTGCGGGCACAGGTGCACTGCGACAGCACGCTCCACCTGGGGAAGCTCGACATAGCCTCTGGCTGACCCACCATCGAGGGAGGTAAGGGCGACAGAGCCTGTCTGACGGGAACGGGCCGTGAGGGGGGCGTTCCACGACTTACTGAGCTCCTCATGCACCTCCGGGAAGAACGGGACCGGGGCCGAGGTCCCCGAGGTACCACGTATCAGACCCGAGGTACCACGTATCCAGCCGCAAGTGCTGGGGAGGAGGCAGTGTGGTACACTGCAACCCAATGCTCGCGGTGGCCCGGAATAGCATGGATGACATCTCGACGTCCGCTTCCTCCTGGGCTCGACCCCCCGAGGGAGGGAGCTCCGAGGATTCGTCGGGGTGTCGACGAATCCTCGGAGTCCGCGTGTCCATAAAGAACACAGCCACCCGTGACCGCAATGTCTGGATTGCCATCCGCCCGCACTGCAGGCAGGACGTATCCACAAAAGCTGCCTCAGCGTGACGGAGACCCAAACACCTGAGGCAGACATCGTGTCCGTCCCCCTCCTCGATGAGCGCGTTGCACCCACGAGAGCAGCGGGCCATGCCACGCTGGAGAAATTTGCTCTTTTAGAAGGAAATTTGCTCTTTGCCACCTCCGGAACTGCCGAGACGCCCAGGGGAGAGTAGCTGCAGGAAGGGACTGTCCGCTGCACCACGTCGTAGATTCCAGCAGGAAGGTAGATCGTGAGATCGCAGGTAGATCAACGAAGATCCGCAGAAGATCATCAGATGCTTAGGCTCTGAAGACCAAAAGGTGAATGAATGCTGCATGTCGTGTTCCTTTTATACCCGGATGTCCGGGGCGGAGTCCGGCATGCAAATTTCATTCGCCAATTTTCATTGGCCTTTTCAAAATAATCAGAAGATGATAGGTTCTCAAGTCAAACCCCATCTGTTGGCTCAACACAACGTCGAGAGACCGATAGAAAGGGAACCAGGATTGAAGAGAACAGCTCTCTAAAGTGCCAGACGCCATCGAATGTGAGCATTTGCCCACTCAAGTCGGTTACGATGACGAACTGCAGTCAGGTCGAGACACCGATGAGGACGACGAGCATGCAGATGAGCTTCCCTCAGACGGTTTCTGACAGTTTGTTCAGAAATTCTTTGGTTATGCAAACCGACTGTTGCAGCAACTGTCCGGGTGGCTGGTCTCAGACGATCCTGGAGGTGAAGATGCTGGATGTGGAGGTCCTGGGCTGGTGTGGTTACACGTGGTCTGCGGTTGTGAGGCCGGTTGGCAGGGGCAGACTGACCAGTAGGACATTCTGTCAAAGTCCAGAACGGCCATCCCACCGACAGCCTACGGCCGTGACCAGGGACAGAATGGCCATCTGGAGTATCGGAACTTTTCCCGGTGGGCCGCTAATGTAAGGGGTCAGAATGGACGCTTGGACCGGACAGACGCAAATGCACACACGTTACATACACCCCCCACCCCCCGTGAACAGAAATGGTGGAGGGCCGATGCAATCAACCCCCCCCCCCCCCGTCGACAGTAATGGAGGAGAGCCGATGAGGACCGAAAACTCCATAGGCCGTTTTCGCCTCCCAGTCCACCCCTACCGGTTGGATGTACTGTCAAATTCTCTAAAACGCCTTTGGAGACGGCTTATGGTAGAAAAATGAACATTCAATTCACGGGCAACCGCTCTGGTGGACATTCCTGCAGTCAGCATGCCAATTGCATGCTCCCTCAAAACTTGCGACATCTGTGGCATTGTGCTGTGTGGTAAAACTGCACATTTTAGAGTGGCCTTTTATTGTGGCCAGCCTAAGGCACACCTGTGCAATAATCATGCTGTCTAATCAGCATCTTGATATGCCACACCTGTGAGGTGGATGGATTCTCTCGGCAAAGGAGAAGTGCTCACTAACACAGATTTAGACAGATTTGTGAACAATATTTGAGAGAATAGGCCTTTTGTGTACATAGAACTTTGAGTTCAGCTCATGAAAAATGGGGGCAAAAACAATTAAAGTGTGGCGTTTATAATTTTGTTCAGTGTCTGACTGTTGTATTGCTTAAAAGTGAATCTGAGGTCTGACTTGTTTTCTTTGCAGCATTTGAGGTCTGAAAAAATACACAGAGCATCTTTTCAGTTATTTTCGCCTGTTTCTCCAGTTTTCATTTTCTGCAAATAAATGCAAATAGAAACAATAATTTTATTTGAAATTTGGCAGAAATGTTGTCAGTAGTTTACAGAAAGAAACAAAAAGAATCATTTTACCTAAACACACACCTCTAAAGAGTAACGTCAGACAAATTGAAAACAATTTTCAAATGGTCTCCTAATTTTTTCCGCAACTGTATACATGATCACCTTTTTCTTTTTAAATTCTGAATGTGAACTAGTAACAAAATGTTTGTTATGTACGGTATGAGCTCACATCTCAGTAAAAACATGCGCTGTCTATGAAGTCTACATTAAATTATAAACCAGTCAGTTCTGGTCCTTGATTCTGATTGGCTGAGCCGAGTAAGCCTGTAGCGAGGAAGGCGGTACGAGAACCATGGAGGCGGCCGGGGGTTCGGGCCGTCCGCGGGACGTCCAGCACCACAACCTAGCGCCGCGAGGAGGAGCCTCGGCTGGGCTGAGGACCGAGTGGCAGTGTGTCAGGGAACCGGACCACATTTTCTTTTTGTTTGTTTTTTTGTTTTTTGTTTTGTCCTCTCTCCCCTCTCTCGTTCCAGTCGCTCGGGATGCTCCCGGCTCCGTTCTCTCGCCTCGTCCGTGCATGTCCCAGTCACTGGGGCCCTCATGGGAGAAGGCCCCCCGGGGGGGGAGTAAGCACAGGCTCGGTGCTGCCCCCTGGCCTGTGAGGGGTGATGGGGGTATGTAGCGAGGAAGGCGGGGCAAGAGCCGTGGGGCGGGTAAGGCGGGGCCGGTCCCCACATGCCTCACGGGGGAGCTCGGGAGCATAAGAGGACGAGCGACCGGACCATCGAGAGAGAGGACCCGGGCCTGGAAGTTAAGTGGAGTTTGTTTGTGTTTGTTTGGCCGGCAGTCGGCCGCGAGGGGCTGCCGGCCTGTTTTATTATTGTTTATTTACTTTCACGATTAAAGTTTATTGTTTGAATGATGCCGGTTCCCGCCTCCTTCCTTCCGTTTTATTGAGCTTTGCTACAAAGCAGTAATAAAATACCCCGATTTATAACGGCTGACTGCATTACATAGCCTAAATATCATTTTATTTGATGAAACCTTGCTGCGCATATGGAATAGCCATTTTATAAAAGCAATAAGCTCCGCGAAGTAGTGGGTTACAGTGCATTTTATCGTGACACAACGCCCTGAGCTTAGGGCTGTCACGATTATGAAATTTGACTGACGATTAATTGTCTAATAAATCATTACGATTATGACGATTAATTGTCTGTTTTAGGGCTTTGACGATTACGACGATTAATTGTCTGTTTTTGAGCTTTGACATTTAATTCTCATACATTATTGACTCAGCGATTGAAACGACCATATTGTTCTGAATACAAGTTCTGAATTTCCAAGTTTTTTTTCTTGGAAAAAATTGGGTCATCATATATTTAAGGTTTAGGCTTTTACCTGTCAATAATACAACCGCCAAATACTTGTAAATTAAGTAAATTGATCAGGTGTAAATTGAAGCCACCATTAAAATACTATCAGTCATAGAAAAGCTTCTAGTCTGTTTTTTTCTCACTTGCAAGACTACAATAAAATTTTACTTGTGTGTTAATGAAATTTTGGTAGACTGGTTTTCACACTGAGATTTGCTTAAATGATATTAAATTGTACTGCAGGTAATTTGTATATGTTTTAGTGTTTTTTTTAAGTGATTGTGTTGTGGTGGTACATTTTACAAGTATTGCCATGCTTCAGTTACAATACATACACTAAAATATGCAATATGCAGATGCACTACAGCTCCCCCTAGTGTCTTCTATAGAGATGTGCAATAATTGCGATGATCTGAAACCATCGCGATGAGGTCAAACAATCGCGATGAGACGATTATTTAATAATCGTGACAGCCCTACCTGAGCTGTTATAAAAGGCACTGTAACCCACTGCTTCGTGGGGCTTATTGCTTTAACAGCTCACCAGGGTATGGAACAGAGCTCTGATAAGACCACCGAGAAAAGTGAGATGATGATGTTCTTACATCTGTTCACAGGGTAAATACTGAGCTGAAGCCTCCAGGCTGGGGGACGGCTCATGGACCATGATGTCACCTTTAGAGGTCACAGCCCACAGGGCCTGTTTAGACAGATGATGTCCCAGACCTCTGGATTCACAGCACGACTCATGCAACAGAGAAAGCTGCACACATTACGAACAAAACAACACCAACAACATGTAGCAGCCGAGTGTGTAGATCTACACATCAATCACGGACACGTTCCTGATTCCTGAACATCATTTTGTTTACAGTGTGATTGTCTTTAAAACAAAGGATTATTGAATGACTGTGTAAATTTATTTTACCCAAGTATTGAAGTCTTGTTGAGAGTGAGTTGCCAGTAAAATGGGACGTCTCTGTCGAGTGCGTTCAGCCGTGTACACAGCCGTCGTGTAGAGAGAGTCTCTGAACACAGGCACCAGCGCTGTCACTTCCTTTATCAACGCGTGCACGTACTGAAACACACGATACAAAAAAAGCCTGTTTCTGCTTGTTTTTAGTGTCAGTCACCACCAGTGTTGGGTAAGTTACTCTGAAAAAGTAATTAATTACTAGTTACTAATTACATATTCAATAGTGTAATTAGATTACTGTACAAATTACTCTCTCCAAAAAGTATTTAATTACTTATTACTAATTACTTTCTATATCCTATATCAACCTTGATATGTTAAGTGATTCAAGGATAGGCATGAAAGGGCTCTTTTAATTCATTCAAATGAATAATATAAAACTACATAGAGTGGTATTATTAACTGATCAAAGTATTACAAATGTGAGAATTATACATTAAAGCATGGATTTTAAAGTTAGACTTTGAATTTTGATTGCAATTCCACTATTACACACACACATATATTACACAAAGTATTTAGTTTAATTACATCAGAAGTAACTGTAATTAAATTACAGAAAAAATAAGAGTAATCCCTTACTTTACTTTTTCATGGGAAAAGTAATTAAATTACAGTAACTAATTACTCAGTAACTAGTTACACCTAACACTGGTCACCACAGTGTCAGAGTGGTTTGAGGAGTATGCTTTGTGGTGTGACGTTAGGAGTATGTCCAGAAACCCAGTTTTCATTATATGTCCCATTTAACGAACGCACAAAGCATTGGACTGCTTATATACCAGAAGCTAACGTGTGATTGCACATGTTTACCTTCTTCTGGTGGTTGTGAGTGTAGTAGAAGTAAAGGATGTGCTCTGTCTGATCTCCAGCACCTCTCACCTGCTCCAGCATCAAACTCACATCCTCCCACTGATGAGGAGACCAGTCTCTCCACCAACACATACATCCTCTGATCACACGCACACACTGACACACACACACATACAAGTCCTTCACCTCCTGAGTCAAGCAACTGTATTTAAAATTACAACGCTCTAATCACAAGCATTTCTACATATGAACAAAAATCTGGTTTCAAACTACCAAATATATATAAAAAGTCTAAGACCACAAGGGAAAATGTAACATTTATAAATTTAATGATTTTAAAATGTGAAGAATTGCTAAAGTTGTTTTAATGTTCGTATGGAGCTGGTGTTGAGAATAATCTCATCCCATCTTTAATGGGAGTCATGAAATCCCCCCTTTTACTTGAAAGAGAAACATGAGTGATGTGATTTTGGGTATGACGGTTCTGAAAAATTCTTTTTCATTTCAACTTTTTGTTAAAGTCTTTTACATTTGCTTTCAGGGTTACATGAAATGAAATATCATATTTTCAGTGTAGTGTCAGAGTTTATGTGTAAAACAAAGTGCTTTTCTACATTTGAAGAGTTTATTTCCAAAAAGAGATCAGTCTGTTTTTTTTTCCAAAATCATGTTTTTTTATTGTGCCTTCCAATTAATGTCAATCAAACTGCAGTTGGTTTGCTTTGATTTAAGCCATAATAACTCAAAAAATAAAATACATTTAGGAAATAAACACTTCATTTATTCACTCAGCAAACAACTTGTGAATAAGGGAGTATTAAACATTTTACACATGAATTGTTTTTGTTTCCTGTAGTGTGGTAAATGCATTAGATGTGTTAAACAGTACCGTGTCTCCTGATGAGTCTCTGTCCTGTGAAGTTTTCTCTGTGGGTGTGTGTGTAACACTGAGAGCAGGTGTGATGGATGGAGAAATGGGCCCTGCATCTGAATCACACACACAAATACAAACGATGAGGAAACAAACATCTAATACTTGAACTTAAGCAATCACGTTCGTGTGCTAAAAGAGCTAATCATTAACTTTGTCACATTGCTGGAAAGTTATTTATTAAAAAAAAACATAAAAATACTTCATTTAATTTATAAAATGATAATGACTGAATATTACAATCCCGTAGGCAATTTTAATTTTTACATTTAGTAGTCCATCATCTTACGGAAAATGTGCAAGTATGCCATCTTAATATATTGCATTTTATAACTGTCCTGTTTTATTTCACTTCTTTTGCTTATTTTTTGTTCTTTTGCTTACTTTTATCTATCTGCTAAAATGTAAAACGGAAGCGCCTGGCCCAAAGCAAAGATGTTAATATTAAAGTCCCCGTGAAATGAAAAATGACAATGCCTATTTATTCATGAAATATTGCAGCATTTATTGTAAATAGTTTATCAATGTGGGTCATTCTCTCGTGTGCCCTCATAATCTTCAGTTAAAATCTGAAAATGCACCTCTGCCCTGTAATGACTATCGGCTTGGGCGGAGCATCCGTTAACTCCTCCCCTTCAACAGTCAGTCTGCTGCCAGTTCCATTTCAAAATGCAACGGCTGTTTTTATACATCCAATCAAATCGCAGGGAAAGACGAAAGCCACGGCCACAATTTTTTCTAATTAGAAATTCCATTTCACTCAGAAATGCATCAAAATACGGAAGTAAAAATTATCGCAATTTTAACAAGATGCGCCTCTGCCATTACAATGAATAGGGAGGAATGCAACGCTCAATATGGCCGCTGTAGCGAAGGAAGTCCCGCCTTCCAGTAAAACGAGCCAATCGTCAATCAATATTGACTGACAATTCTCTGGAGCGGGGCTCTCGTGAGGCGCTTGCCAGCTTGTGCACATGCAGAGTAGATGAAGCGATCTTGAAAAAGGTAATTTCTAGTGCAATTTCAGCTTAGCAAACCCAAGTTATGATACAGTTCATGTCAGGTATTATTATTTGATATTTAATTGTGATTTTTGTCAGCAATTTAAAAAATATAAGTATAAATTATAGTAGAAAATATTATATAAGTAGATAGGACTGTGGATTTGCTATGACGTAAATAGCTGCCCAGAAGCATTGCAAACATGGCCACCAAGTGGCACGACTTCCGTAAAAGGACTTTGCCCAAAGTTAACTTCGGTCTGGCTATTTAACAATTTGTTTTATATTTAATTTACACTGCTATTAATTATATTGATATTTTATTGTATTAAATTAAATAAAAATTACTGATTAGTTATTCTTTGCGGAGGTCTACCGGAAGTTAAGTTTGGGCCACATAACATTTGTTTATGTTGTTGTCGCTGAAACCGTCTATAAACGGAATGTATTTGAGTTGTTGTTGTTGAGTCTCTTTCTCTCAGCAGGTATTGTTCTGGCTTTTGTGGAAACTAGTAACTTGGTATTAGCACTTATTGTATTATTGCTCCTGTGTGACATGTCGCTTTATTGCTCCCTGAATTCTCTGTAAGTTGCTTTGGATAAAAGCGTCTGCTAAATGACTAAATGTAAATGTAATGTGTGACATCTGTGATGTTATACAATATTAACACCTGAGGTGTTCAGCCAGCTGATGGGTGAGCTGGAGTCGATGTCACATCCTCCTCCGGTGACCCAGGCCCAGGGAGGCACGTCCTCCTGCTCCACCGTCTTCTGCTCCAGCTCAAAGGGGTACGTGGCCACAGAGCTCCGGGCGGTGCTGGGTACGGATCCCTTCATCTCCTCCAAGTCAACATTACTCCACGGTGTATCAGCGCCATCCGCCTGGCTGCACGGAAGTGTCGGTGTCATGATAGAGGAATCTGGCCCTTGACTCGTCAACTGGTTTCCCTCAGGTACAGTAGAGTCTGAGCGATCAGACACTAGGGCAGAGATGAAGCTGTCACTTGTGATCTTGGGGACTCGTGGCTTTGGAACGTCCGTGTCCAGAACTGAACCCTGGGAAGGAGCCGTGACCTCACTAGCATCATTGAGCGTGCAGGCACTGAACGTAATGTGAAATAGAGGCTTTCAGAACTACGACGCCATCTATTGGTTGGAAATGAAAATGCGAGATGATATCGCAAGACACATGAGAAAACTTCACACCTGGATTGGCTTGTGATTCCACCGCAGTCGAGCTGAGCAGACATAGCGACCCATGACCTGCCCGTCACCTCGGTGGCCGTCACACCATGACGAAAATACACCATCCGGTCATCGCTACCAACCCCCCATACCTGTGTTACAACAAACCTTATCATATCTATTATACGATTTCTTTTTTCATATACTATAAGCCTATTCATATTCTAATGACAAAATGTTAAAAATAATTTATAATAGTGTTAAAGAACAGTTGGGTCATTAGTTTTAGATTTATTGATGTGAACTGATTTATGAGCATAAACAACAACAGACATTTACTGCAGGTCAAACTAGCATCACATGAGTATTTAGATTTATGTTTTTAAATAGCTTCCTTCAGCTGTCCAGGGCTGTAAAGTACTCACGTACGTCAACTTCTGTATTACACTGAAGTGATTGGGAGGATTTGTTTTAAACGTTGTAAAATGTTTGTTTATTCCAAGTATTCTTGCTCTTTATAGTCCTTACAAAACACATATAATTGGTCAGAATGATAGAAATAGACTCTCTTTAAACCACTAACATACTTTTTCTGAATACTAAAAGCATAAACATGATCAAATGAATGATCAATGAAAATTCTTTCATCATTTATTCACTCTCATGTCTCAGAAGATGTTCTGAATATATTAAAACCAAAACCATGAGACATGTCATATACTGAAAGAGTCATATACAGTACTGTACATGTTTTGAACAACATGAGGATAAATATATGAATTTTTGTTTTTGGGTAACTCTATTGCTTCAAATACATTAAACTGTGTAGAAAATCAGTTGCTTGGAAATATGTTTTAAGTAGGTGATGTCAATGACATCGTAGTAACGCTTTTGGAAATTAAAGTTGACATCTGTTAATGATCATGTAACACCACCTGTTAAAAGTTCAGGGTAAATATTTTTTTATTTGAAGGCATCTGCTTAAATGTAGACATCTGCAGACAAAACTATAACTGTGCAAACATATTAGTTTCTTTAATTAGAAAACTACAATTTTTGCTTTTAAAATGCATGTATTGAAATAATGAGGAAAAACCAGCCAATAACAGCTTGGAATTGTTGTAAATTCTAAGACCTTCAGAAGCTGCTTCATAAAACGACAAGAGAAACAAAAAAAATTTAAACAAGTAAACAAAGAGACTGTAGCGAGGAAGGCGGGACGAGAGCCATGGGGCAGGAAGGCGGGGCCGGTGGCGTGAGTGATAATGAGTATCAGCTGTACGCGCACCGGTCCCGCATGCCTCACGGGGAGCTAGGGAGCATAAGAGGATGAGCGACGGGACTGCCGACGAGAGAGGACCGGGCCTGGAAATGTTAAGTTTTGTTTATGTCCTGTTTTTACTGCTGTTTATTGTTTATTTATTTTTGATTAAAGTGTTTGAATGTTCGCCGGTTCCCGCCTCCTTCCTTCAGTTTTATTGAGCTTTATTACAGAGACAAATATAACAGATCAAATATAACAGTTTTAATGATTTGGAATTTCCTTAGTAACGACATCATTCTTGAGATTAATGCAAGTTATCCTAAAGTTTTGATGAATTGACAACTATTCTGAAATGTGTTGAATGACTGGTAGTGTAGTTGTCATGTAGAGAATTTTCTTTCTGATTAGCCCAAATTAAAGAAGATCAAATATAAGCAGCGCAGCTGAGTTCAACACACAGCCCGGGCGGTCAGAACTAAAATGTAAAGAATGGAATGATGGAATGCAGCCAAACTCAAATTAGATGTGCTCCCAAATGGCTGTGCGTTGGACAGTGAGAATTGAAGGTGTATATATATGGTTGGGCAGAACGGGGGTTGGAGGTCAAATTGCAGAGAGAGAGAGAGAGAGAGAGAGAGAGAGAGAGAGAGAAGAAGTTTGCACCGCTTGCAAACTCCACACAGAGACTCTAAAAATCAACACCCACGGCAATCCGACTCCTCCAGACCTTACAGTACATGCCGGTCCTGGCGGTGTGAGGGGAGGGGCCAGTGTGAGCTGGAGATGGCGATTGGATGGCGGGTGTTTGTGCACATAAACATGGACAGTGGATACACTGCCTCTGGTGCTGGATGAATATATTGGTCTGTGGGACTCAGGATCTAATGATGGTTAATCCCCAAAGTTGCATATGAGAACGCGAGTGTAATCAGAACTGTCTGTCCCCACCCTACTGTGGATGGGCGTTCCCCAAGGGCCAGTACTAAGGCCACTAGAGTTGTCCATGCAGGAGAAAATTATTATTCCAGATGAAATACGATATCAGCGAGAGCGATTAGAGCATAGTGTCAATGTTATAAACTTATCCAGGTTCATTCATCACTGGTTAGTGGTGTTTTATAAGGCAAGCAGCACTACCCTATTGCTAATATTTAGGCTGAAGGATTTGAAAGAAACTTTGGTGTGTAACTGTGTCCTGCACCTTTTGTGAATTAATCAATGATTCCTAAAACCAAGCGGATTGTTAAGGAGAGTCCAAAGAAAATATTTTTGTATTGCTTGAATGAAAACAATACGGTACACTGATACAGTATATGCCATAGGGAAGTATTTGATCTCACTTGGTCATTGGGCCCCACACTTAGCATCACCATCTCTCCACCAATACTGATCCAGCCTGAGCCAGTGGGATTGTGGGAATCCACTCCCCTCCTGAACCAAACCTATCACACACAAATACACACATGAAATGGATATGTTCAGAATGGAATACTCATGTAGTGGTTACTGCACAGTGCACCATACTGTATACTGTAAACAGTAGTATGCTCGTTTTAGTATGCAGAAGCACCGTTTTGATAAAACATTTTGGTAACACTTCACAATAAGGTTGTATTTGTTAACATGAGTTAATACTGTACATTGACTAAGTAAGGGATAATGTACAGGCAGCCGGTTGTTATTGCAAAAATAAGCCCCAACAGTGTGATCAGGACGCGATGCAAACTGGAGGGTCTTATATCACACTGAAGGGGCTTATTTCAACCAGCTGCTTGTACATTATCTCGCTTATTACACGGCTACTTGCCACATGAGAAAAAAACTGGATTGAAATTTGAATATTTTATTAGCTCATTTTTACCGAATGCAGACCTTCTGCGAGGAAAAGTTGTTTACTTTCGGTTTTAAGGTGAGAAACGACGTTCAAATGTCACGAACAGGCAATTTGGTTTAATAATTTGTAAATATAATGTCATATACTGTATCTTATTACAAGACATATTTATATTCAATTTGTCAAAGAAAAACATGTCAAAATGATTTGCTGCATCCCGGTTACCGTGTGTTATTAGTTTTGAGTGGTTGTTATCTGGGAATAACGAACCTGCAAATGTCGCGACTGGCCAATCAGAATCAAGCATTCCAACCAGCCGTGTATAACATGAACTAACAGTGACCAATACTACTTAGTATATACTTCATGTTAACTTCAACATTTACTAATACATTTTTTAAATCAAACGTTGTATCTGTTAACATTAATTAATGCACCATGAACTAACGAGAATAATTGTGTTGACATGAACTAAATTTACAAAGATTAATACATGCTAGAAAACTGTATTACTGTTAGATCATGTTAGTTAATGCATTCAAAATAACCTTACTGTGAAGTCTTACTAAACAAAACTGTCATGTATCATCTTACTTTGTTGTCCTTAGTAACAGCCCAAACCACACTGACACCCACTGCGACATGAACAACTCCTTTCTGATTCGGGGACTCTACCACCTCCCACGATGAACCTGAGAACATCAAAACCTTTTAAAGCTTAAAGAAAATCTTGACAAGATACAAGATAAGACACACCTTTTTACACCCAAACCACACCGATAAATGTGCAAGTCACTACTGCTTTATATAATGAAACATCAAACCAAGAGGCATTTCTAGCTAAAGCCAGTACAAGCACGCTCTCAAGTACAACATTTCACCCAACAAAAAAGAGTTTACTATGCTTAGAAATGATATGAATCAATAGACACATTTAGAGTTGTCGAGTTACTCATGGTGAAATCAATGGCATTCACAAGTGCGACTTTGGTGTCCAAATCAGGTTGTATGTTCATGCCTCTGTCATGATATTGGCATGAAGGTTTCACCATAAATAACATCGAGCTTTGAGACATTTCAAACATGTACTGTATGTGTGAATTCAACGCAGGAATTTCAAGTCCAGGAATAAATCTGTCGGTGTCAGACCTTTAGGGCAGTCTTTGCTGACGCCCGTTCTGACCAGCAGTTGTCCATCCCAGAGGACGACCCACAGCAGGTCTTTTGGCCCCGCGCTGACCTGAGCCACCTCTCTGGGCACCTGGACAGACTCCCAGCCGGAACCCTCAGGGCTCTGGTGCCTGATTCCCTTGCAGAACCACACCTGCGAACACACTTTGAATCTGTATAACATACATCACAAACAGATTCAGTGACCTTTGGGATGGGCGCTCACATTCTTGTGAGCAAGTGGTTGATCCATAAGGAGGTGGTGGGGGGTGGTCGAACCCAAATATAAGACGGCAGGACTGGAGCACTTCGGAGAACAACACTGAACTCTAGTGGTCAGAAATGTGTACTGTAACTGTAATTTCATCTTAAAGTTTATTGTGATCATTAGCTTTTAAACTAAAAAAGCAAAACACATAAAAGTAGTACACTAAGGTCCCCCAGGCTCACAAAATCTCTCTTACAAAATATATACAATGTACATTAACAGTGTTTGTTGTTTGGCTTTGGCATCTGATAGAGTGTTTGGACCCGTAAGCTGAACAAGCGGATCAACAGATGAAATGCTTCCTCTCACCTTCCCTTGTTGGGACACGGCCCACAGATAAATGTGTTTTTCAGGACTGTCACTCATGTCCCATCCTCCACAGCTGATGTCAATGAAGGGTTCTGGAGGGGGTCTGCCTCTGTCCAAAGGCACCTGCACCAAAAAACACACCTTCTGAATGACCCAACATAGATGACAATGAAATCAGGTGTAAAATACATTACAGTAATATAATGTATGATATTTGGAAGAATGCAGATTTTGCCCCCCATTGATGTGTTTGCTGTCCTACATTCTTCAAAATGTCTTTTGTGTTCAACAGAACAAAAAAATGATAAAGTATTTTTTCCTACTACGGGAGTCAATGGGGGGCAAGATCTGTTTGGTTATGAGCATTCTTCCAAATATCTCTCTCTGTGTTTCATCAGAACAAAGACATTTATACAGATTCGGAACAACTCGAAGGTGAGTAAATGATGACAGAATTTTCATTTTCATTGCTTAGAACTTCAACAAGTCAGCTGGTGTTTAGCTGTTATACCTTGGCCCATGATCCCAGCGCTTTATATCTCCTGTAGCGAAGCCATCGCCTGCGACGGACACATGAGTTCCATTTCTTCTCTTTGGTGAAGGTGGCAGGAAAGTCCACTGCATACTGCCATCCCTACAGTGCATTAGATCCACCAAACTCAAATTTATTCTGACAGCACAGGACTAGTTTAACACAGCCCTCAACAATGAAAATTCTGTCATCATTTACTCACCCTCAAGTTGTTCCAAATCTGTATAAATGTCTTTGTTGTGATGAACAGAGAGAAAGATATTTGGAAGAATGCTTGTAACCAAACAGATCTGGGGCACTATTGACTACCATAATAGGAAAAATGACCATTGTTGTCCAAGGTGCTTCAAAGAGGGTTGCTTTTCTACATTTTTCAAAATATCTTCTTTTGTGTTCAACAGAACAAAGAAATGTTTTCCTACTGTGGTAGTCAATGGTGGTTACAAGCATTCTTCCAAATATCTTTCTCTGTGTTCATCACAACAAAGAAATGTATACAGATTTGGAACAACTTGAGGGTGAGTAAATGATGACAGAATTTTCATCTCTTCAAGTTTGGGATGGGTTGAGTTTTTGGATTGTGTCACTCACCCCAGTCTCAGTGGATTCTCTTCCACAGCTTTCATCATCCACATACCAGTCACCCTCCCACTCCCAGTTAGCAGAAGGCAACACAAAGCTGTGAAGAGGCTGTTGATTCAAGCCCGACTCATCTGTCCACTGCCAGCGATCTGTCGGCAGAAGTGTGTCTGTGTAACCTTCAACTGGGTTCCATCTCTGTAAAACAGACAGACATGAAGTGATGCTCAACAGGACAGTAGATACTGGAGTGTAGTAGAAGCACAACATATGATCTGACATGACCTTGTGTTTATCACCACATTTATGTTGATTACTATGAGAACACTTTAAAATAATATTAGTAAATTCTGAAATGAATATTAACTCAGATTATTAGTAAAGAGTGTTGTTCATTGTTGGTTTCTTAACTAATGCAGGTAAATAATGTTAACAAATAAACCTTATTGTAAAGTGTTACCAATAATACTATCCTAAATTTGGTGTATTTAGTATGTAGTAAGTATTAAATATTGTATTATAGTAGTGTGTACTGAATGTTTACTATAATTTGTCTATTTGGGAATTTCTAAATAAAAGTAAATATTTAGTAAGTAAATATTTTAATATACTACGGTATTTTAATGTGTTGATTGTTACTGTCTTTCTTTGCACCACTATTATTTTACCTTTTTTAGTTCAATATTAGCAATAATATGTTAAATATTCATTTTAATCTTTTAATTTATTGACGTATGAGGCTATTATAGTACTTTGCAATATATTTTCACATATTTCGCACATGCCTGGTTTTCATAGGTCTCTTGCAGGTGTCGGATAGGCACATCAGAGGGGTAGACATTGAGATAAAGCTGATGGTCGCAGCCAACTCCCCAGCAGCAGTGCTGGCAGCCTGACACGCGCTTCAGCTCGAGCAGCAGATCAGATGCGCGTGTCCAGCGCCCTCTGACGGCAGACAGACTGAACACTCGCCCGTACACATCCACTGCACACAGCATCATCAACCCCTGTAGATTACACAGAGCAGAACTACACATCTTTACCTAATACTAGCAACAATTTACACTTACAAAATACAAAATGCAATGTATATACGTATATAAAACTATATGCAACTATAGTAACACCACCAATAATTTACAATGGTCTCATTGAATAAACCCTAGTTTAACCATGACATGTGAAGTAAAACTATATTGTCATATTGATGGTAATCAATCTGCCAAAAATATGCTTACTAAATTACTATGGCTAGTAATTTTCTCACGGGTGTTACGTGCAACTGGACATTTATTTGCACGTTGCTAAAAAGACTTCTGATTGCAGCTGTATTATTCTCTAATAAATGTAAACTAAATGTAAAAATATTTACGCATGTTGTTCTTTTTTAAATGTCATGTTAATTTTACAAATATGAAAAGAGACCTGACGAATATAAATTCCGACACTTAACCTCTTTTGCCATGAAAACCTACCTTTATACTCTCGTGTGATGCGAGTCTTCATATATTCCGCGCATTATAAACACGAGTCAGACGTTTATTATCATTCCCTTCATTATTCTATCACATCCCAAGGGCTCAGAGTCTCAGAGCCGGAAGTTCAGGGTATTTGCGCTCTGATTGGTCAGTGCTCACGGAAGTGTAGCATCCCAAGCTTCTGATTGGACAGACAGCGAGCGCACGTATGTTTTTCCGTCGGACGGCGCTCTCATACACTTTACACGATCAATTATTCAATGCACTTTCAATTATTAAAACTCAAGGGTGATACACGAGTAGCCTACTAACTTTATTCTTAACCTGTTACTTCAAACTGACGATGTCTTAAAATGTCACATATACATATAACATTTATTTTTATCTAACAATGTTTATCTAACAGCTGATATGTCTCACGCTTGTATAAATTATTAACGCTTCATATTAATAAACCCTGTTATGAATTTAATAATAAAGTTATATGATACATTTCGTCAGTAATTGTCGCATTCACATATATTTATCTGTGGTTTTATATGAAGTTATAAGAATGTCTTCTCGTTTATTAAAAAGTTAGAAGGTATATAACTGTGTATTGAGCATCTCTTATGGAAATCACACATGTTATAACTATAGGCTATTTTTTATAGTCATAGTTACCACTTACTATTTGTCGTAAACCTATGCTAATACAAATGTCTAAAACATGGTTACAACAGTGTTATTTTAATAAAACCATAATCTATTTTACCAAGGGTTTGCAGTTTGACACAATATAGGCCTACGCATTGAATAACATGTTTTCATTCATCCAAGGGCATAAGTGTTTATCTCTCATCATTTTAAGTGGTTACACACCACTTATCACAGTAACCAAACAACAAGAAAATGATGTATGATGATCCAGAAAGCATCTGTGATAACAAATAGAACTCAATAACTCTAATAAATCATCAGCTGCACTACAGCACATTGAGGATTTCAATTCATTCCAGTCACTCGAATCATTTCTTAACAAGAGCCGGAACATTTTATCCAGATGCATAGGTGGTCATGAATGAGTTATAATAACACCTGTTGAATCTAGTTCTAGTCAAAGTCATTACTTCACACACTGTTTTAGCACTTTATCTCCTGCCTGCTCTTCTTCCCATCCATCTCTTTATCTCTGCCTCATTGTAGAGTAAAATGTGTTAACTTACAACAATTAAAGATTATTATACACTGCAAGAAAATTTTCAGTTTTGATTTCATGGTGATTTTAACTCCCAGGGCATCACTGACAAAGCAGTTAATACACGACACAGCAGTATATGTTGCCATTTGCTGGATTGTCTATTCCCGATTTCTCTTCCTATCAACTGATCTCTGTCTTTCCCATAACCTGCTGTGAAATACCAGTATAAAAGTAGGCTATGTGAGCATTGAATGAACATGATAGTATCAGCTGAATGATTAGGTTAAAGGGAACGTTTTCGCTTGAGTGATTTTGCGTGTTTCTTTGATCATTGTGAATCTGTGAATCTCTTACTAAAGGAGAGGCAGACATCTCTCTATTTTCATCTACACTGTGACCTTTGTTACAACTGCTACTAACTTCTATCTTGGGTTTCCCCTTTTTAGTCTTTATTTTAATGTGTTTAGTTGATTTGAGATATTTGTATGCGCATATCTTTAAAACGAGCACTTGTCTCTTTAAGACGTCACCCCGCCCCTCCGCCTCCGCAGGTGCGTCCCACTCAACTCAATCACATGACACGAGTCTCGTGACAGTGCAGCCAGCTACTGGCAGGAAAATCGTCGCTTTGAGTTCGAGGAGTTTTACTTGCGTAATACATCAGAATTCTCACTCAAAAACGAGAGCGATCGGGAAGAAACAGCGATGGCGCATTTTTAGGACACTCAGTCGTGTAAATAACCCTTCCGGTCCCTGACACGCACGCTTTCGGCGTAGGCTGAAGTCGCATGGAGAGAGAGAACTTTTCTATCTCGCATTTGTTTTCCTTCGTGCGTGAACTTTACTGACGGCTCGCGCGAACAACGCTGAAGAGGATTTGATGTCAGTTTGGTGACGTGACATCGGACATGGATAATAAACCTCTTCTCCAGGCCAGACCCCCGGCGTATAACGCAGTCCCGGGAGCGTACGCGTACGGCGCGATCCCCGCGGCCGCTCCACCCGCGGCGGGCTTCCAGCCTCCAGCGCCCCCGCCGCCCTATCAAGGCAAGAGAAGCACACATACGGTGTGACGGACTTCGCACGGCGCTGCGCAGACCTATCGGCGAATGACATTAAAGTATCGCGAGAGCGATTCAGAAGCACTTATTTTTAATCGGTCTCGCGGCACTTCGAAGTCATACGTCGATCGGTCTGCGCAGCGCTGCATGAAGTCGAGCACGCACTGTATTTTATAACGTATGTCAGTGAGCTGTTGCGTTGCATAAATTAGTGTACGTAATAGTGTTACACTGCACTGAAGAGATTTCTGAATTTGATTGGGTAACGTAATGATTTTACTATAATGCGAATATTTACTATAGCAAACTGTTGTAAATTGTAGTATACTATTATTGTAATCACTAATCACATCTAAGACTTTAGTATTTTGTACTTGTAGTATTGACTATAGAAAGTGGAAATACTATACAATGTACTATAGCAAGATTCAAAAACACCGTTTTGCAGTTTACTATAGTAAAGTTTTTCATGTCGGATAATTACCATGGTGTATGCAAATGTAAAAGAAAGTGTTCATCTATACTGGCTAGTTTATTGCTGCATAATCAGATTATTTTATCTGAACATGGATTGAATCCATTTCCAAATTCAACATTTGATTGAATCGACACGTTTTACTCAGAATAACATTCACATCAATTTTGATCCATTTCATATTCGAAAACATTGGGGTGTGTGACTGGCACCTGACGTGAGAATTCATGAGGATGCATGTAAAACGGGTGTATTATTGTCTCGCGCAGGTTTTCCAGGTGCAGCGGCAGGTTTTCCTGCAGCTCCGGGTCAGCCAGCGGCAGGTTATCCGGCAGCTCCGGGTCAGCCAGCGGCAGTAGCAGCTCAGACGGCCTACACCAGCACGTACACCATCGTCCAGCCCTCTGTGGTGGTGGTGGGTGGATGTCCGGCCTGCAGGTGAGCTTGTAACAATTCAGTATAAGTCGTCATGAAAACAAAATCTGTTTCACTTTGTCCCGGTGTTGTGTAAGTTTAAGATAGACTGTTTAAAATACCATCAAGGCATACGTCAAAATGCCCTAATTTTTTTTTAAAAAACAGCATATGCTGGGTTAGGCATGTTTTGATGCTGGTTTGACCAGTTTAAACCAGCTGAGGACCAGCACATGACCAGCTTAAACCAGCACAAACCAGCATATGCAGTTTTTTTCAACAGGATGTGCCTCTGTTAATCAGTATTTCTACTATAAGAGACACATGTCAACAGTATTTGACAGTGAAACTTTACATCATGCATGTTTTGTGTGAAGGCAGGGAAATCCATAAATGCAGTAGAAGCCGTTTCTAGAGAATTGACTGTGACCGCGCTAGTTTCCGCCTGATCTTCTCTGTTCTTCTTTAAGCACATGACAGATCACTGGCTGAGACATAACGGTTGCTAACTCGCTCCTGGAAGTTCACAAGCTTTTTTTCTCTTTCCTGCCAAACCATAAATAACACTCTGTTTTGCATTAGTTTCAGGAAGATGCAGGCATATCACAAAATAAAGACAGGCTTTATTGATGCCTAGGTGACTAAAATCAAAAGAATGACAATGTGATATTTACAATTTGGATTATATACTGTACGGTGTGTATAAACCAAAATATGTATATAAATTAGGGCTGTCAATCGATTAAAATATTCAATCGCGATTAATCGCATGATTGTATTGAGTTAACTCGTGATTAATCGCAACTTAATCGCACATTTTTATCCGTTATAAATGTACCTTAAATGAATACTTTTCAAGTTTTTAATACTCTAATTAACATGGGCATGGACAAATATTGATGCTTTATGCAAATGTATATTGTTTATTATTAGTGAAACCATACTCAACATAGAGCATGAAGACTAGACATGTTTCAAAGGTCATAGATGTTTTTCAAAGAACTTGTACATGTCTATTAAACACATGAAAAAAAACTGGAGAAACACATGTTCCCATTACTTCTTTCTTTGCACTGAGCTATTTTCTTACACAAGCATGTTTACATTTTCGCAACTGTGATAGCTCGGTGGAGGCTGTGTGCAATGCAAGGCATATGTTCAAACGGAAGCTGCCTGGCCGCGGCAATCATGTTGTGTGCACTATCGGTGGTCAGTGGGCTAATTTTGAATAGTGCCTCTCGTCTGTCTTCATGACGGTCAAAGCGTACGACCGTAGTTTCCAGTGTGTGTCAAAATAATGAGCCGTGACCCCCAGGTAGCTATGGTTACTGAGGGAAGTCCAGTAATCTCTGGTGAGCGCAACCGTGTTTGTCTGTCTTATCGCCTCCGCGACTTTCGCTTTCTCCTCTTCGTAAGAGTCGTGAATCTTGCTTGTAACAGTGGCTCTCGAAGGTAGTTCATATGTGTAATCGTTAGATGCGATGCGAATAATTTCAAGTAGACCCTCGTCCTCCACTACATTAACTGGCCTACATGCTGTAGCCACCCATTTAGCTATCTATGTGGTGAGTCTGTTGCTTGTGGAGTTGTCCATCCGTCTCTGCTGAAAACAATCTAGTGTGGTCTGCCGCGAGGAGGAGAGCTCTCTGCGTCAGTTGTATGCTTCGCCATCAAGTGATATTTTAAACTCGACGTGCTGCGGAGATAACTTAATTCACATCGACAATAAATGCAGATCACTTTAGTCTTGTCGACAGAACCATCAGACATCGTTTTATATATGAATTTTACGTTCAGAAGACCTATTTATTTCTCCATTTCTATTTGCTGCTGCATCGTTTACTTTCTCAAACTACGGGCAAGGCCAAGGCTCAAACAGAAAATGCGCGCTGCGTTAATCGCACGTTAATAAAATTAGTGCCGTTAAAAGGAATTTGCGTTAACGTGCTGTTAATTTTGACAGCCCTAATATAAATATATGTAACTTGTGTTTTAAGGACAGTATTTTAAAGTACTGAAGCTGTTTGTTCATGTCTCTGGCCTTAAACTGGACTTTGACCTGTTGAGAGATGTTGACACAGTTTTAATATACAATCAGTTCCTGCTTGGGCATGTGAGAGAGAGAGAGAGAGAGAGAGACAGAGAGAGAGAGAGAGAGAGAGAGAGACAGAGAGAGAGAGAGAGAGAGAGAGAGAATTGAAGGCCTGTTCTGGACTCTGTGGAAAGATGTTGGCAGAATTTCTGAGGAAAAACATGGAGTGCTTGGCAGAGAAGAGAATCACATATGAGACCTCTTTAATATTTCAATTATATCTTTAAGAAAGAGTTTGAATGGAGAGCAAATTGAGACTTACTGCTGAGGAACAAACGTTTGATTGACATCATTCTTTATAGCATTCTACTCTTTCTGTAAACTGACTTTTTGTGTAATGAGTTTTAGAAGAAAGTGTCCTGATGACAAAAAATGTGTTTTTGCTGATGTTTTAGAGTGTTTGTGCTTTTGTGAGATAAACAAACACAACAGGAAGGTAAAAGCAGCAGCACGCTGATTCTGTCCAAACCACAGACGCACACAGAGAGAGAGAGAGAGAGAGAGAGAGAGAGAGAGAGAGAGAGAGAGAGAGAGAGAGTCCGGTCACATAACAAGAGTCACGGTCAGGCTTATGACTGCAGTGATTTCACCATGAACTTTGCCTCATTCTTCAGATCAGTGTAATGACCGGTTACAGCAAACGTCTTCGCAAAAACAACACATTGTGCTCTTAAAATATCTCATTTTAGGGTTTAACAAAGTGTTTCATGTTCTCATCTCATGAATAAACTGAATGGTCAGAATTGTCTTAAAGGGATACTTCATAAACAGGACTCCACAGGCTGACAGTCATTTCTGAGTTATCCGGAGAAGAGTTTTTCGACAGAGAATGACTTTTGACCTTGTCTGGCAATACATCTCACTGTTTTTTTTCACATTTTCCCAATCAAAGCTGGATTTGTTTGTCAGTGTGTTGTTGATAAATGACTGATGTGATGTGTGGTCTGTGCAGGGTCGGTGTGCTGGAGGATGATTTCACCTGTCTGGGAATCATGTGTGCCATATTCTTCTTTCCTCTGGGAATTCTCTTCTGTCTGGCCCTGCGTCAGAGGAGATGTCCAAACTGTGGAGCCACATTTGGCTGAAGGGACCAAAAACCCAGTCCTCGTCTTTTTTTAGAGTTCAGTTTTAAGCATCAGCGTCATTTACTGTATATGTAATCACCGCACATCTATAATGCCAAATGTCGCTTTCGTACTATGATAATCGAACCATCACAAGAGTAAGCAGCCTGTCAAGAAGATGTGACACGCTGCTCATCCTCATTTTTAACTTTAATATGCCTTGCAAGCACTATTTGCTGATTTTTGTTTTTCTTTTCTTTATATAAAACTTTGGATCATATTAAAGCCAGTCATCGATTCACTAGTGCCTTCGTGATGGCAGAGAAACCATGAAGCGAATGAGGTGGACTCGCTGGGAGTAATTCCCACACAGCTCTGGATCACAACAGACTCGCTTTCCAGTAATGTGTGCGTCACATAAATGAAACCGAGCCGGATGATTTATTTCCTTGGGTGATTTTCAGTTTCATCACTGAATGTTTCAGGCTTACGAGAATATGTTCAAACTTTGCATCACCCGTTTTCTTCCTCATATTTTTGTTGAGTGTTCCAGCCATGTGTCTCATCACATCACATCACATCACATCACATCACATGTCTTAGTCTTGATAAGATCAAAACGTCACATTTAACTTCTCTTTTATTCGTACTTTGTGCTTTCAGTAGACACTGTGGTATTTGTATATCTTGGATTTCTTTCTTCATGCCGTCTGTTGTTTTGGGGGCCATGTTTTTCTTGTACTGCACTGATTTTCAATGTCATACCAGTTGAGGTCTATTGAAAGAAAGTTGTGCAGATTCACTCGAGGTCCTCCGTCTAGTTAAAAATGAAACCTGCAATAAACAAGTCAAGGTGGCACCTAAATATATAACGTGTCACCCGAGGACACGTAGAGTTACTCTGACAATGGAATTGTTTTTCTTCCAGTGACCGACAATCAGTCTCGGCCGTGTTCAAACCAGTGGGATTTTCTTCATGATGTAGGTCGAGTCGCACCGCACAGTTGGCATGCTGTTATAATCGCTTCTAACTTTTTTTACATTAAGAGATTGTGAATAAATCCTACAAGTGTTGCCCTTTGTCTCTGTGTTGATGATAATAGTAATGGATTTCTTTCAAAAGCCAATTCAATAATTGTGTTGAATTTCCATGCGTATGGAATATGTTTAAGGGCCAATACCACGGCAACAAATGCTGATTTTTTTAATACCATTTTGGTAAACCTAACAGACATTTTTTTCAATTCCAATTTTCAGTAAATAAAACGATCATTCCAGCAACATTCAACAGTAGGCTTAAAGGGACAGTTCAACCCAAAATTAAAGTTCAGTCATCATTTATTCACCCTCATGTGGTTCCAAACCTGTATGACTCTTTCTTCAGTGGAACACAAAAGAAGATATTTTGAGAAATGTCTCCGTGGTTTTGTGTTTATACAATGGAAGTCAATGGTGTTTTTATAATATCTTTTGTGTTTTGCAGAGGATGCGTAAATGATCAAATAATTTCCATTTGGATTAACTGAACCTTTATGAAATATTCTTTGTAATGTGTCGTGTGGTCTAATGTGTAAGCGAGTTGCAGTTTGTTTGGGAAAGCTGAGCTTACTGTAAAGTCTTTTCAAAGCATGTGTTCCTGTATATCATTAAAAATGGCTGAAATTTTTCCTTTGAAAACCCACACAACAACATTATGCATAAACATCCTTATTTTTAAAACTAGCTCTATTCAAACTCAAAAATGGAAAAAGCTATATTAATTTTTGGGTTCTGATGGTTACCTAGTAGCTGTTTTTGGGCTCTGTATGCTTCATTGGGAGCTGCGTTAAGTAAACAATTAACATGTAAAATAAAACAAAATGTAGGCGCAACATGCAAAGTTCATTAAGAACAGGAATTGCACCACCGAGCGCCCACTTGAGACTGCAGCTTTTGTTACATATTGTTATCTTTACACGTTAACTATGCAAAATCTTGATCATTTTACAACCTAGTTTGTGCTTTATAATTTCAGCATAAGTACAAGGAAAAAACAGCCTATTTAAATATTGACCTCGCAGATAAAAGCCTTGTAGATACAAGGTTTGATAACCACACAGTGATACTTGCACCTATTATTCCACTATTATTCCTATAATTCCAACTTTAAATGACTTATGTAAATCATTGATTCTAAGCAAAACATAATTAGACATAAAATATTTTTTATTTTTATACAGCAGTGATGTAGAAGATTAGGTCAATATCAACAGGAAGGTGCATTGCTACAATCAAAGCCAAATAACAGTTTCCCCGAAGCATTAAGAGAAATAAACCGCTGTCCATTAACCAACAATCAACTCAGTTTTGAGACAAACTTGATAAAAGCAGTTTTTTTTCTAAAAGAATTTGATCACTTGCTAAAAGACAATTTCAGCTAAAAACTCTTTGGAAGCAAAACTTGTATTAGTGAGGGCCAGCTGACCGAGTTAGCCAGCTAACTCTAGTAAACGGCATTACTCAAAACATGGCTGTGCTTTTCTACTTACTGTTCCCAAGCTTTACATTATATCTGGATCATAGCGCTTTAATTCACTTCCAAATACTTCAACGTTCTCACATATCCATCGGCTCAAGCCAAGCCCAAGTTCACGAAGAGTTTAAAGAGTAGTGTCCGGATTAATATTCAGACAGCATACACCATAAGCATCATTTTCCATCAGAACTCATGTCGGGATTTCAGTTCACATCACTATCATCAGGAATTTTCTGTAGATTCCCATCTAGTCGTGTACAAGCTCTTGACAATGATTAAAAAAAATAAAAAAGGCTAGCTCACCCAAAACTCTCTTCATCCTCACATCGTTCCAACCCTTTGATGTAACACCATACAGATTTTTCCCCACACGATGAAAGTGGATGGGGACTAGGAACATCTAAAGTCACCATTCACTTTCACTGTATGGGATAAAAACTGTCGGGACATTATTTTGGACATTTGTGAGTAAATGATGAGATGTTTTTTGGATGAACTATCCCTTTAAGACCACATTCACTCTCCTACTATTTACCCAATGATACCTCCAACAACTGGAAGTGGAACATCTGACTCTAGCGATCCTCACAATTGATTTCATCTCTATGTACACATTTTCTCGCACACACACACATATATAGAGAGAAAGGCCTAGCTCTAAAAGCAAGAAACATAAATAAAGTGGTTCAACAGTATATGGTGCATGTGTGCATTATAAACACAGCATCCTCAGAGGAGACGTGGTCCAGTCCCAGCCCTGCAGAGATGCATGTATGAGGGCGTCCAGTTGACTGTAATATGCACTGTGAATGCATGAAGGCCGTCTGTGGTGATGATCAGATGTTGGGAGCTGATCTGTCATTGGTCACTGTGGGTCGGAGTTTCACTGTAGCAAATGGATTTCCTCCCCTAAAGACATCAAAAAAATGTCAATCACACGCCTCAAACAAGTCGCATGATGTGCAGCACAAACGTTACAGGACAGGTTATGTGCCAATTTATAATCCTTATTTTGTTCCAATGGTAATAGTGATGGTTGACTTGGCACAAGCACCACTTCTACATTTTAAAAACATATCATCATCTACAGTTTGCAAACCGTTGAGATTCTCTCTGACGTCTGTATTCTTCTTAAGATGTTTCCTGATGTAAAACTATCCAAATCAAAAATTCGTCCTTGTCTGACCGTCTGTCAAGAATCTGTGTCACTGTGCACTTCTTTTGATCGGATTTATGTACTCGCAGGTTCAGCAAACTTTGATTTTTTAACTCACCGATTACAGCAACTGTTTGATTCATACTCACCCTAAAACAGGATGCTTCGGCAGCCCGTTTGACTGAGACACCTACAAGAAACAAAAAACAGAAATGTTACAAATCTACAGAGCAGATGACAGTGCTGCTTTCATCAGACAGTCTGGAATCGCAGAAATGTGTTCAGTTCAGCAGGTGAATACACAGTAAAACATTTAAAGCCCTATTCGGATAGTTCGGATTGTTTCTCATAAGGACGTCTGTAAAAATAAATCTGCATGGCTCCTTGTTGATGAAACTTATGGATTCGGACAAACATAAATTCACGGTGTAGGTGTGAGTTTGTAATCCCGTGAACCCGGAAAATGCACTTCTCACGTGTTCAGTCGCATGGCAATTCGCACGTATTTAATAATTATAATGGAATAAAAACGATTTTCGATCGAGACACTTTTCTCTTAATCATTCCCAAGTCACGCCATTGGACGGTTTAGTAAAAGCGCTGAAAAACAAACAAACGAACGAACAAAGTGTCGGCCCATTCAATTCAGCGCTGCCTTATGTTTATGAAACTTCAAGCTCATTCAGACTCCTCCACATTTGACGTTGTAATGTCAAAATAGGTTCTTGTGTGATTGTTTGCAAAAACACTCCGAACAATATATAAATTATGATCGTATTGCTTGATCTGCCCATGGTGTCTTCCCATTGGCTCATTGCTTGACTAGCTAAGGAGGCGGCGCTCTCCTGGGTCTGGCGAGGTGCTGTTTGGTGATATTTTTAGTAGGCAATCAGAAAAGAATTGTCTCACGAGTTCCGATTTGGGCAATAATGTGTATAATGAACCGTTTTGGACCCGCAAATCGCAGTTTTAATTAAATTATTTTGGACCATACCGTCACTGAAACTGCCTTGGCCATTCGGCACTATAAATACGGCAGTGGTATGGCGCCTGGCGGCAGCGAGCTGGCGGATGACGTCACTCGCTTCGGTCGCTCATGCTGGATTGGGTGGGGGATGCATGCGTACGTGTCTTTTGCATTCGCGTTGCATGCATTCGCATTTATAATACGTCCGTCTAAGTGGCCAACGCCTCCGTTACGGCCCCATACGTTAGCGGCAAACATGTCCGTTACGGCCCCATACGTTAGCGGCCCACCGGGAAAACGCCCGGTACGCCACATGGCCAGTCCGCCCCTGACGTGAAGGCCTACATGTTAATGTAAGTGTGTTGCTAAAATCTGAGTGTTTGATAGACTTCTGTTTAGAAAACCTCTCTCTTTCTTCTGTGTATCTAACTCGCACTTTAAATGATTGATTGTAAAAATGATTGTATTTCTGTATTTTCAAATGACAAATTACTTGTATTTTAATTAAATACATTTTATGAGTAAGTATTTGTAATTTGTAACTAAATGCTTTTTGGTGTATTTGTGCCCATCTCTGCGTCCCTATGAGACACAATTACCGTCCGAATAGGGCTATAGAGCTATAATTGGGAAGAGCCATTGTTCGCTGGTTGCCCGCTGCGCAGTTCATACTACACAGTCAGTAAAAACCGAATTGAACCTCGAAAGTCTCATGAAACATCAGTCAGATGTTGAAATGATCTCAAAACATTTCAACATGAAAGAACATGACAGCAGCTGTTCAGCTGTTCAGCTGTTCAGCTGCAGCTGTGGTGAAATGTTGCTAACATGCAGCAGTCATACAGGTCTGATGGCAGTCAAGGTGTGGAATGTAGTCCTGCAGGAAATGCTTGTCAGAGTATATATGTTCAAGACATTGAACACTGTGATGCATGACAGCCCACATCATCTGATTTCTTCAGCAGGAAGCAGTTAATCTGTTAACATGTAAAAGTTCAAACCAAAATGCTTTTTATTCAGATTCATGATAAATATGTATATGCACATGCAAACACATAGCACATAACAGGTGGTCATAGCAAGCAAAATAACACAAAAATGTGACTCTCAATGGGTCCTTCGAGTCTTGAGTGACCAGATTTGACGTTTCTCCCGTCCCCCCATATTTCACATTTACTGTGTTTGTTTTGGTACCAATTTCAAGGAATAAAATGTGTGCTCTCTCTGTTATAAACAGATAAAACCGTTTCACTTCAGAATATGTTTATTTACCCGCTGTAGACATTTGGATTACTTTAACGATGATGGGTGTGCTTTTTCGAGCTTCAACAAAAACAAAAAACAGTGTTATTTATATCAAATTATTTGAAATATTATCATAAATCATACACATCTGCATGGCAAAGAAATCAAGTATTTCTTCAGGAGGGAGGACTACAAAAGGAGGCTCCACGTAACCGAAGTTTGTAGTTGGCCATGGTGTGAACTGTAAATACTGTATATTTATATCCATTTTTTTCCACAGAGGTGTCCACATTTTACTTTGGGATTAAGCAGCAGCGGAGTTTATATCCTGACTCGATGCCTCACTGGCTGCCTATTTACCCTAACAATCCCTCTTTTAATGCAAATCATTGGCATTCTTTTTCAACCACTTTAAAACGTCTGATCACATAAAAAGTACTAGCACACCCCATATCAACATGTGTCATTTGTGGTACCACATTGCATAAATGTAAAGGTTAGGCTCAATCCTTTTCCTACAGGCATTATATTCTATGACTGAAATGAATCTGTACAGATGCACAAATGTTTTACAAGACAAATGTAAGTTGCGTAACTCAATATGAACAGTGATGCCACTGAACACTGTCAGGCTGAGATCACGAGTACTGACTCTGTCTGTCCACTAGAGAGCAGTAGTGTACTGTAACTCAACACAACTTTTCATTCATATAGTGGTCAGCTGACACATGCACTGCTATTGTCCAGTGCACATTACTCCCAAAACTTTTCACCGTGCCCACATAACCATCTACTCAAAATGTGCCAAAGATAACTAAACAGTAACTTTGTCATGTAAAATATCAGTCATTTTCTAAACTGGACTTAAGGTTCGTTCACACCAAGAACGCTAACTATACAATTGTTATAAAACCATCTTTCGTCGGTGTGGATCCCAATAAAGTTATCTTCACGGAGTTATCATTCTTGCTTTTAGACTGCACACTGCGATTCAAACTGACAGATGATAATCTCAAAAGAATGCAAATGCTCATCTGTTATCTGTCTTGCTTTCTCTTTCCTTCCTTTTGCTATCGTGCAAACAGAAAACCAGGCAGGGAGCATTTTTCACCCAAAGCTTTCAACGGCGAGTGCTCAAAACCCCTGACCTTCACTGTTCGGGGAAAAGTACAGCCCCTCCTGCCTGACGGCCAGGCAGGTTTTATGAAGAGCGTCCACGCGGAGAGCCAAGCTTTGCTGGAGTCATCCAATGGCACGGGTCCCAGGCTCGCCACAGCCATGAACCCACTCTCGGTGGGGAAGACAGGTGCCAAACAACAGGGTTTTACACCTAGAAATTTGGCTCGAGTGCCTCTGTCGTGTGCAAAATAAGAAGGGCAGGATATCGCCAGGGAGGTGCAGTCGCCGGTGCACGGCAGCGTAAACAAATGGGCGGGTGCTTGTGGTACGATCTGTCTGGAGCTGTGAGCCGGTTTCAGGTTGAAGTCCGTGTGGAATTCCATCGGAAAGGTTGAGCCGTGGCCCGGATGTGTACGTGTGACGGGAGGCGGGGGCTCGTCGGTGTGTTTGGTGAGCCATGAATATTTCACTGTGCCTAGAGAGGAGTATCCTCTTTCACAGGCCGGCAATTCAGCTCTGCTACCCCGCAAATAACACAAATCAGGGCTCCTGCAAACAACACGTGCGCTCTGTGCTAATGCTAGATAGCCAGTTGGTTCATTCAAACAGAATTAGAGCTCATTATGTTAAAAGGAAGGCTGGGATCGAGATCACGTAACCCATCAGACTAGCCCTTCCACAAACATTAGCATGGGCTCAATACAGCAGACGTGGAGCGGTACGGAGTTTTGGTATTGCGTTGCCTGACGAGAGGCTTTACCAAACGCCCTGCTCGGTGGCGAAAATCTCTGTACGTGCAACAGAACGCGGGGCGGGCCCTTCTGGGAATAAACAAAATCCTGTCATTTACATACATTGATAGGTTTTGGCTTGTGTTTTTGAATGCATGTAAATAAAGATGACGAGAGCACCAAGGCTGGGATGTTTCACAATATACAGTGATGTCACTAACACCATACCATCTATAATAGATCTATAATTCTGAAAAGCTGTGAGGCACGAGCCCACACTGATATTCAGCATAAAGCTGCTTTTAAACCACAATTCTGCTCACAAGATTATTGTGTCTTGAATGCATTGATCGATACGCTGACGTTATGAGAAATGTTAGCACTCTTGGAACAGCACTTATGAACAACTATAATTATCGCCATCCCTGTTTTGCAGGTTTCTCAAATACTTACATTTACATGGCTTCAAATCAAAAAACAACAAACTGACATTTCCTCAACATATAAACCATTACTTTAAGCTTTCCGTTGTGAAACGGGGTAGAACGTTTTAAAAATCCACTTGACCAACAATGACTAAGTCTAAAAAGCATACATGTGCAAAACTTTTAGGCAAAAAGCTGAAATAAACAGATTTGATAGCTGACACTTGCCTGCCGTCTATCTGTTTGGATTTAGCATTGCTCAACTGACAATCCACTTTAAAATGACCCTGATTCACTCACACACACGGACTGCAACTGCATACACGTCACTGTACAGCACGCTGACACACACGCACCCCTGTGCAAGGACCTCACGTGAACTTATACAGGAGGATAAATTAAGCCAAATATAAAAACAAACTAGTTTTAATGCTAGCATTCATTCATCTAAAGTCATGTTCACTTCAACATTTACTAATACGATTTTTTACTTTTAAAATGAGTTAATACACTAATAGTTCATTTTATCCCATAGGGCTGCTGACATAACCTAATGTTTACATGAATGTAAGATGAAAACCCCATGAGTCAGGAGTGTTAAAGTGTGGCAGAAGGAGAGTTCTGATGATAGAGACTGACCGGTTTCTCATATGCCGCTGTGTATGTTTGGTTGAGACTCTTGGTGGAGTTTCTCCTGACGGGAGAGTCGCTGTAGTCGGCCGGAGGCAGGGCCATCATGTCGTCGTCTGTGTTCTGCTGAATGAGGTTCACCACACTCTTACTGCGCATGGGAGGATTGCTAGCAAAACTACAACACACAATCACATCACCCTTAAACATCAACTCCATCTTTTCAGCACAACAAACCTAGATTTGAAATATTGACTTTACATATGGCAGAAATGATTCCACTGGATTTTGTTTTTCAATTCAAATGTATTTATATTTATTTCTAAAGTGCTTTTCATTTTGCATTAATGCAAACCAGCAGCGTTACAGTAAAAAATATTAGCAGAGGCAGCAGAGTTTACGAATTGATGTGTTGAAATGATGAATTGTTATGTGTTTTATGAAACAAATGGTTTTATTGCAATTTTATTGCCATAAGATGTACGTTGGTGATGCCTTGAAAATCATAGTCTGTAGGTTTGTTATCGGACTGTTACATTTTTATACATTAATAAATGATAAAAATGGATACATTTACATACATACTAATTGTAAAAAAGAATTGTGAGATCGTATAGGAAATATGAGCTATAAGAATGACATTACTTACTGATTTAAAAATCTGTTTGTTGTCATTTAGCATTAGCAAGCTAATAGTATTCTACAAAAACAATGCAGTCAACATTTAGTTTACTACATTTATTTTAAGAACCATTTGATTAAATTATAAATATCATACAAATTATATAATGATGTTAAATGATCAAAGGACATACAGCTCATGTGGGCATGTAGTATAACACGGGGTTCACACCAAACGCGAATTAAGCGTTTGGCGCAAGTAAATTACATACAAAGTCAATGCAAAGAGGCGTATAGATGCGAACTCGCAGCAGGCGGTGCGAATGACGGGAATCATGCGTCGCGATTGCGCGTCAATCTCGTCTTCTGCGAAGGTTGAAAATATTTGTCAGATCGCGTCACCCACGTGAAAATAACGAACTTTTCCAAGGAGTAATAAAGAGCGTGGAACGTGATTGTTTGCGTTTGGTGTGAGCCCAGCATTACACTGGGTTCACACCAAACGCGAATTAAGAGTTTTGCGCGAGTAAATTACATACGAAGTCAATGCAAAGACGCGTATAGACGCGAACTTGCTGAACCCAGGTTTAGACATAATCACAAAAAGACAGAATGTACCTTATGCTATAGTCCTGTTAAAGCATTTGACTGTTCCTCAAGCATACATTATTTGAAGCCGGTTATTCTTTGAATAACACGAGACGTATGTATATCAGCATGTGGGATTTGGCTGGGTCACTATAGGTAAGTCTTGTATCCAGGTCTGCACTCTGAACTCTACTGTGACTATTAACATCACAACTCTAATCTTTCAATCATTTCATTAAACCAGCATTAATTCAACATCTGCCAACGTCTGTTGATTTTGAACAGTGCAATAAATGCAGTTCCGGTAGGGGGGGATGCTTTGATAAGGGTGGTAACAGTGGTAAAATAAGGCCTGAGTGAGCTTGTGTTTCCTTCAGAGGTGCGGCGATGGTATCACAGCTCATCAGGGCAACAAAGAGCCGTGTTAGTGTGTGTGCGGTGTCTCATTACCTGTTATTTACCGCTGGCTCTGTGTATGCACGGCAGTAAGATGATGGAAACCAGCCCCGCCTGAGAAAACACAGACAGCACAAGGCAATTACAGGCACGAAGAGCTTTTATCAGGGCTAAAGCCTCGTAGAAACGTCTGCATTGATGTTTACTCGACGTCTGCCGAGGCCTGTCTAAAACTGTGGGACAGCATTTTGGAGAGTCGGATGGCAAACGGAGATCTGTTCCACCTGCCGTTTCCGTCACCTGTATGTGGAGCGGCGTAAGCTCACTGTTGTTGACATTATATCAGATCCACACAGGACGATCTGTCATTACATAAAACACAATGCCGGTGTTTGTTTTGGTGTGGCATTTTCCTCAGGACAGTGGTGCCTTGGTGTGCCATTTTACATTTACATTTATGCATTTGGCAGACGCTTTTATCCAACGCGACTTACATTGCATTATACTATACACTTGTTTCTAACTATGTGCAATCCCTGGGATCGTATCGATGACCTTGTTGTTGCTAACGCCATACTCTAACCACTGAGCTACAGGAAAGCTGTAAAAAAAAGGAAAGTTTTGTTCTACAGAGGAATGTAAATATTAATGGCATATACAATTACTACCCAAGAGAAACATGAAAAGACAAAAAACATGTCATTTTGTGTTTCATTTAGCGCATCTGTAATGCAAAACTACAGTAGTGGCCAAAAGAGCACTCTTTATTTTGCCAGCCAATCTCTCGCTGTTAAAGAAACGACTCAAGTCTTTGTTCTTTGTTCCAGAACATGTTTAATAATAAGCGATCCAAAGAAATGTTAATATTTGTCTATCTGTGCTTTTGTGTGCTTAACTATTTACTTTACATAAACCGACGTAAAGAGCCATTGAAGGAGTCGTGATAGTCGTGCGACAAGGATCTGTACACATTGGAAAGTTTCACCTGTGATTTGCCGTTCAGGAACACAACAGAATGCTTTAAAGGGATACTTCACCCAAAAAGGAAAATTCTGTCATCATTTCCCCCCAAGTTGTTCCAAATCTGTGTAAATGCCTTTGTTCTGAAGAACACAGAGAAAGATATTTGGAAGAATGCTTATAACCAGACAGATTTTGCCCCCCATTGACTCCCATAGTAGGAAAAAAACAAAGGTAGTCAAAAGTGCCCCAGAACAGTTTGCTGTCATACATTCTTCAATATGTCTTCTGTGTTCAACTGAACAAACAAAATGATCAAGTAATTTTTCCTACTATGGGAGTCAATGGGGGGCAAGATCTGTTTGGTTATAAGCATTCTTCCAAATATCTTTCTCTGTGTTCATCAGAACAAAGACATTTACTGTATACACATTTGGAACAACTCGGAGGTGAGTAAATGATGACAGAATTTTCATTTTCGGGTGAAGTATCGCTTTAATTCATCTTGAGATGTATTACTCATAATGACAGTCAATGAGTCTGAGATTTCCTTTAACTAGAAGCACTCAGTGTGTCTGAACAGGTCGCTGTAATGCTCTGAAATACCCCGTGTAGCAAATAGTGCTCACACATTATTTGGCACATATCAATGGGTTGCTAGGTGACGGTCTGACTTCGTAAATCGTTCCCTATGGGATTTGAACACATCTGATGTTGTTTTTTAAGGCAGAACACCACCAACATAACAACAAATAAGAGAGACGGTGAAAATAGAGATTAAACGGATAGTTAATCGAAAAAAAATGAAAATAATACAATGTTTGGCTTTTCGCACAAACCTAGAACGTGGCTTTAGTATGTTGCAATTGTGTGAGTTATATTTTGCTCACTTCTGGATCAGAACAGTGTTCGACAAAATAAAGTCAGTCAAGCGGGTTTGAAATGGCAGATGTTTAGTCATTTTTAGTTGACCTTAACTTTAAACCGTGCTTCTTATCTGATGCACTTAGATGCATCACATCAGCAGTCCGTTCCAACTAACTTCAAGCTCTCACTTTACTCTTGTGGCGAAGCGATGCAGCCACAGAACACGCTCTGTCTGCTTCTGCCATCTGGTTGGATTCGTTCGAATCAACATCATCCGTTTTTGGCAGGAACGCCGGCGTGTTCAGAGCATTTTCACCACCATAACTGTGTTAGAGGACAGCTTCTCCACCTGCTGAAAGTCCTCGAGCCCTTGGGGAGTTTGTGTTCTTTATCTCAGATAAGCTGTTGTCTTTAACCGGCCTTCATGTCGATTTGATTGACAACGCAATGATGCGAGAGATCTTCATCGCAGCTGCGATAGAGAAACAACACCAACAGCTGTGTACACATGAGTACTCTCCTGCTTCTGTACAGCTGAACTGACTGACCGATGTTTTTATGTCGGCTAGCCAAACTATATCTGTGTGCGAAGGTGTTTCAATTTATTACACAGATCACATGGCCTTTCCAAGAACTCAAATTTAGGCGTTGTGATTGTGAAACTGAGAAAGGAAATTGTGTTTATGTATGAAACTGAATGAAATACCATCAACAGCGGTTCAGCTTCAATCATTCAAAGAGTTGCACTCACAGTTTGTTCTTCTGCAGTTCTCCGTACAGCCAGCCGTCTCTCTCTTCCGGGATCAGCAGTGTGATGATATCACTCTCCTCGAAGCTTAGCAGCGTGTCGTTGTTTCCAGATTTGTGGGGGAATATGGTGCGCACTTTAGGTCTTTTGTCGACGTGATTGAGGCCAGTGGCCATCGACACAGACCTGGACAGTCCATTGTCTTCATTGTTGTAGTCTAGAGAAGACAAGACGGACATTCATCAACTGATATAAAACTTTCTTTGAATGCTAATATTGGCGCAATGAGCAGTCATGATGTCAATTTGTAGTGAAAGACTAACCCAGTATATAAGGTCGATAAGGTTTATAAAGAAAGTCCAACTCGTCAAGCACATAAACTTACACCCTTGCTGTAGCTGTGATCCTCATTTAGCAACTTCCATTTTGATTAAATCTTTTGAAAGCTTTCAAAGTTTAATTTAATTTGCCTTCCTGCACGTCAAATCTATGCACACCACTTAAAGGGGCAGTTTACCCCCAAATTAAAATAAATCCAAATACATTATCACTAGGGCTGTGCGATTTGGGGAAAATATCTAATTGCGATATTTTTGACAGACATTGCGATTGCGATTTGATTTGCGATTTTAACTTTTCTAATTCAAGCTTCAATTCAATATTGTTGTGTGGAGCACAGTATGGGTATAGTTACCCTGAAAGAAAACAACAAAAATAAAAACATTTAATTGTTTCCATTAAAACCATTACAAAATTCATTTTTGTAGTGTGTTTTGGGCATTATTCAAATAGGGCTTACTGTTGTTCAATTAGTTCCCAACTTCCAGATTACATCACACCAATAGAATCCAAATACCAGTGTACACTATTATAGTTTCCATTAAAACAAATACAACTCCCATTGTAACCCTTAAATCCATAACATTTTCTATTGTGTTAGTGAATTATTAAAATAGTTCATAGTTTACATAGGCTGATTTATTATTGTTTAAGTATGTGGTGTATTACTGTATTAATTTATTAACAAGTGTATTACTTGTGTATTAAAACAAGTACAAAATGTGCTGAATGTTTAATTTCATCCAAGTGAAATTAGCAAAACAGTTAGATAGAATTTACATTTGTTTGAAACGCGGAGCTAGGAGTGAGTTAACACAGGGTGCGCGCATGCGTCAAGCCTCGTCCATATTGCCAGATGCCCGAGCCGGACTCAAGTACTATAAACGTCATTACGAAACAGGCTGTGTGTGCGCGTCAAGTTTAAACGGCTCGTCCGCGAGACGCACAACGCGGGGAAGAGTCGCGCGAGTATGACACAGGCTGTGTGTGCGGTCTTCTGAATTGGACGGTTCTTTAGTATTTATTTGCCTAATGATCAATCTGACTCAAGCGGGCTTGGATCAGACGCGTTTCCTATTTTTCACATCGCTTCCACATCGCAGCCTCTTGCGATTAGCAAATCGCAACGTCTCACATCGCGATTTCGATTAATCGTTCAGCCCTAATTATCACCCTCATGTCATGTCAAACCTGTATGACTTTCTTTCTTCTGCAGAACACAAAAGACGATCTTTTGAAGAATGTGGGTAACCAAACAACTTTCATTTTTCAGACACAAAACCACTGAAACATTTCTCAAAATATATTCTTTGTGTTTCCAGGAAGAAAGAGTCACATACAGGCTTACAACCTCATAAGAGTAAATAAATGATTACAAAATTTGTATTGTTTTGATTTTTGTGGGTGAACTATCACTTACAGTAACAGCAGGTGAAAAGTAAGCAGTTTCAGATGTTGAGCAATTCATTACATTTGAATAAATTATGAAAATTATATTTTTGGAGAAGGTGTACCGAATTGAAACCAACGGCTCACTCCACCCCTCCCATCTCCCTTTCGAAGCACTACGGTGGACTCTCGCAGTCGTCACATTTTCGCTTCTTTGCAGAAGGAGATAAAGTATTTATGAAACACGTTCTGTAGAGCAGTTTGTCCGTTTAGGGCTACTGTAGAAACAACACGGTGAATTCCATGCGAGGGGACCAACGGTGTATCAGTGGCGATCCATGACTCCTCTTCAGGGGAAGCAGTAATGCGAAGCTCGCCAAAACATGTATTTAGCCCATCATGTGTGTGGCGCGTCATGTCAAAATACGCGTCGAAAGGGTTTTTAATAAAAGAGACACTCGCGTTTGCTAGATACTCGCTTAGTCTCATGCTCAGTCAAATGTTTACAATGGTGACCAAACACTACTCCAGCGGCTCTTCCTCTTCTCCAAGGAAGGCCTCGCCCCTTTTTTGGCATATTCCTTCGGGCGGAGGTTATTCAAAAACTCGGAATAGTGACATCACGTACCCGGGAAGGGCTGTAGTCCGGTTCCAGCCGTTCTCTGTAGTCCTTCAAAAGCAAATTGTGTTAAAGACAATATCTCGCTTGGCATTGAACTTTGAGCTTTATCATTTTGCAGGTATTATTTATGCTCTAACAGCAACATTACACACTAACTAAAGTTCAAAAATTGGCATCACGGGGAACGGCCCCTTTAAGTTGCACCAGATTTGTCTACACTACATTTACACATTTGACCCAAGGGATATGTTTTAGGAGCAGATGTGTACCCAGGGGTTTGAACCCATAACCCGTGTGCAGTAAATGCAATGCTCTATTGAGTTGCAGGGACAGGTAGAACACATCTGTGTAAGTAATGTTATTCACCAGACTCTCTCTGCTGTCTGGTGTCTTGATTGAACATGTTGGCCAGTGGACTCGTCTGAGGAGGCGCTGGAGGTGGGATCATTGCTTCGGAGTTGATCTGTACAGGTACAAAAAACACAGATAAGAATGGACTACTACAGATGAGCACACTGAGGTCTGTGTGGTATAAGAGGGCAGTGTCTTCACCCTGCTGTGACGCGGGAGAGCTGGAGACGCCTGAGGAGTGATGGACACTGGAGTGCGCAGACCTTCGATCATGGACATGATGCTCTCTGGAACATTAGAGGCATCAGTGCATTTGTCCTGCCAGCTGTTAATGTTCTCCATGAGAATCTCTCGAGCCTTTGAGAAGACAAGAAAGTGACCGCATTTATAGAAAAACTAAACAAATCCAGCTTAACATTGTAAACGGAGACATTTGTGTTTTTGAAATAACATCATAAACCTTGTCGTGGAAACCTCCCAGCTGATTCGAGAAGTTGCAGTGTTTGTCCACCAGGAAACAGAAGCGTCTCTTCTCCTCCAACAGAGCCTCGCGACAGCCGTCAGCGATGAACTTCTGCATGTCCATCTGACGGTGAGTGAGAGTCTCTATACACTGCAAGAGAGAGAGAGAGAGAGAGAGAGAGAGAGAGAGAGAGAGAGAGAGAGAGGTCACAATGGTCTTATCAGCTGTCCCACAGACGAACATGTGATTGTGAAGAATGCTGACATCATCTTGCTCTCCGCAGTAAAGATGTAAAGGCATTGTGAGGAAACAACGGGACCAAGTAAAGATAGTCCAGCTTAAATGTCACACATTGTGTTAAAGGGAGATGGGTTTCTATCAGTTCAGTTAAGCAGCTGTTCGTCATGATTTAACACTAGCAAATGATGTCAGTGATAAAACATTCACTGGAAGAGTCGGCTCGGATTAGTTTGACATCAAATAAAAGACTGCCCATTGAACTTCTTTATATGATGGTTGAATTTGAATCTTTTTAGCCACGTTCACTTTCTCTGTATGGATAAAAACCACTTTGAGCTTCTGCTTGATTTCTTTGATGTTCCACAGAAGGAAAACGTGGGTTTGGATTGTTATAAATGAACTGTAAACGACGACAGAAGAGGAAGTTTTGGAATGACAATCCCTTGAAAAGGTTCGGAAAGTTCTGGCAGGTGCACATCATGCTAAACATGTGGTCATTGGAAGCTGTTTCATTCAGGTGTGTTCACACGACACACCCGCCTGGCAGGTGATGTAAGCGAGCCGGTTTCATCATGTCTATAGTCTTGACTGTGATCTCTCTGATCACTGTTTACCCTCCTCCTCCTCCTCCTCCTCCTCTCACTGGTTGTCATGAAAAAAGGAGATTTGCTGGTTCGGTGCTGTAAAGTGCTATGGCTTCCTGCGTCTCTATCTGTCTGTGTGTGTCTCTCTGATTGAACTCCTCCCACCCACAGACTGGTGAGACAAGTATGACTCAATCGACTTCAAGTTCCTACTAAACCTTTTGTTCATCATGTTTGGACAACTTGCGTAAAGCCTCTCCCAATAGTGTGAAGACGATTTTCCAGTACATATGAATTACAGGCAAATGAGCGACATATTTCTTGTAGTCAAAACGAAACTATGCATATTTTAAATGTTTACATAGGTGAAGTCACAATACTTCAATTGATACTGTACTATTTAATAGTCTTTTAGGAGTCGTGACCCTCTTTAGTCTGTATTATGTGCAAGTGCAAGTGTTTTTAAAAGAAAATGTACTCATTTTAGGATACAAATAAAAAAATGATTACCTGCCACTTTTTTCTTTCACACCTCTTCACTTGTTTTCGGGGTAGTGTGGATAGGCAATATTGGGGAAAGTCAAAGGGACAGTACACCCAAAAATGAAAATGAATTTACTCACCCTCAGATTGTTCTAAACCTGTATACATTTCTTTGTTCTGCTAAACACAAACGAAGATATTTGGAAGAACCAAGCAGATCTCGTCCCCCGTTTACTGCCATAGTAGGGAAAATAAATACCATGGGAGTCAATGGGGGACGAGATCTGCTTGTTTACTGACATTCTTCCAAATATCTTCCTTTGTGTTTAGGGTGAGTAAATGATGACAGAATTTTCCTTTTAAAGGAGTAATTACCCCAAAATGAAAGAGAACGAGTCTGACTGTCAAACCTGTCTTACTTTCTTCTGCAGAACACAAAAGATATTTTGAAAAATGTTGGTTACCAAGCACCGTTGGTGCCCATTGACTAGCATTGGTTGTGTGTGCATTCAATAGAAGTCAATGAGAATCAATGTTTTTTTTGCAACCAACATTCTTCAAAATATCTTCTGTTGTGTTCTGCAGAATAAAGAAAGTCATACACATTTGAAATGATGAGAAGGTGTGTTAACGATGACAACATGATCATTTTTAAGTGAACTACTCCTTTAATAAAGGGACAGTTCACCAAGAAATTGTAATTCTTTCATTTCCTCGTCCTCGTTTCAAACTGTGTGTGTCATTCCAGACCTGTACGACTTTCTTTCTTCAGCCAAAGATATTTTGAAGAATTTTGGTAACCAAACAACATCATCCCCCATTGACTTCCACTGTATGAACACAAAACCACTGTGACATTTCTCAAACTATCTCCTTTTGTGTTCCACTGACGAATGAGTCATAGCAGGTTTTGAATGACATGAGAGTGAATAAATGATTTTTATTTTAGGTGAACTATCCCTTTAAAGCTGTCCAATCCGAACAAATCTTACACCTCTAGCTCCTCCCTCGAGTCGCTCGGGGTTAAACGTGTGATCCCCATTTAACACAAAACATCCCAGTCCTCACTCACAGCTGCTGACTTTAATCTACACATCACACCTGGCACCCCATTTCCCATCTCCAGCTGAACCTCTGCATGGATTGTTAATTCAGAGGAAGGTCCAGCCTGTTATTCTGTTGTTTATAAGCACAGGTGCCGGCTATAAATGACAAATGAAAACAAAGGCTGGTGGTGCAGGAAGGGCCGGGTGACGGCGGGTCTGGGGGGCAGTCCCTCTACATCAGCAGTCAGGGAAAGACCCAGGATCCATTTAATCCACTTCCTCCTTTGTGTGCCAACGCAGCGTGAAACACACGCTCATACCGAAATAAACTCCAACGTTGGTTACATGACCTTAATCCATTCTAATTACACAGGGGTGTGCAGTGATTCAGAAACCTTACTGTCTGATCCGTTTTCAATGTATGCAGTGTCCACATCTGTGTGTTCTGTGATGTAAGCGTGAGAGATGGACAGTGGTGCGAGAGAGTCGTTTGTCCTGTTTCTCATGACAGACCCCTGCTAGTGCTGAAACCTGTTGCTATGGACACCTTCACTCTCCCCCGTGGAGAAAAGTAAAAGAAAAGAGGAGGAAGACACGAGAAACACACAATTCTCACCTAAATGGGAAAACCTCCGAAAGACAGACTCACGCTACTGTCTATACATGGAGCTGCCTTTCGAGACCACATCTTCATCATCATGCCACCTCAATATATCGATGAGACAAGAATACTGCAGATAAATTACTGAATTGCTATCTAATACGTATGCTACTTGTTTCTCTTTCCTGTGCACTAGCCCCTCGTATGTTTTACCTTCCCACAGTTTTGCTTTGAAAGATGGTCAATCATCTATAATGTGACGTGAAATATCACAATAAGCCTGCCGTTTTCTATGTTACAGGCAGTTTTTAGCGTGCAACCACAACGAAGGCTTGTGGAGATGAAAGGGGTGAGATCAGGAAAAGTGCGAGAGCAGTTAAATGTCAAGGTGTCAATGGTGTGCTGTCTGGATGAAAGAAAAGAGCTATGTTTCTTATCACAGACGACACTGTTGCTGACACATCCATCCATCAACGGCGAGAGCCTTCTTTCAATAACCTCCACGCTGAGGTGAGACATTAGCCATTAGCGTCGACACGTGCAGAGAAAAGAAATGAATCACTGCAAGTAAAGCCTGTGGCATACTTCTTTTTTTACGTGTACAGCCGAATGCACAGCCTCGCAAAGTATACTGCACTGCTTTCCACTGGTACGCGTGCACACACGGGTATTGACACGCGCGCATTGCGACATATTGCAATACTTCTCCGGGCCTACAGAGGTCAGGTTTTCTTCTACTACCTTGAATCGATGCTCCCAGGACGCGGTTGCCACCTGGTGGTTAAACTAATTACTGCAAGAAATGGAATGCACATACGCGACGACCTGGGCGTACTTTGTACAAGAGGTAACAAAATTCAGGGGGTGCGCGTACAGTACGTGCATACTATTGTGATGACTAAATTTGCGTCACGTGCACTGTACGCTGTCCCTCGCGTACACGTAAAAATGGAACTGTAGACTGTTTCATCAGGCCTGACCCCCAGTTAACTTCCGGTTTGTGTTTGGCTAGTGTCTAATAATATAACAATTTATATTTTATTGAATTTATGTTACTATTGATTTATATTATTATTTTACTTAATAATAATTGTTTTAAATAAATGATTTGTTGAATTTTGTTGTCTGTTAATTTTATTAAATAAACAATTTGTTGAATGCGTCCTGCAGTTTGGTCGCATTTAAAGAAAACGTTTAGTACATTGACATCTAGTGGTTGAGCTTGGTATTGCAGTCTAAATTCAAAATGTTGGAGAGACTAGTTTAGCCAAGTTACGGTTCATTTCGGTTTCTATTGATTGTTATCAGAAATAACCTACAGGCACTCTATTGTTTGTGAATGTGTACCGGAAGTTCAGTTGGGGTCACAAAAGTGCGCATGCGCAGTACTGTTTGTTTATGTTGTTAAGATGAAACCGTCTATATTTCAGCCTTTACCCTGATGAACAGCGCATCATGTGACTCTTGATATTTAAGGTGACTTGTTGCTTTCACTGTAAAATCCAGATCAGATTTCACAGTGAATTTTAAGACATCATCCAGCAGGACAACACTGAACCGTACGGTGCATATGAAGGCGGTCATGCATGTGTATGTTTGTGAGGTATGCCTGTGTGACTGCGACAGGTTTCGCCCTCATTCACTGCTACAGGATAAGCAACAGTTCCTTCTTAGAAAAGAGTTGCATGTGAAAAACAACCTTCTATCTGATTTTATTAAGTGAAATATTTTACTATTGGGGCAGGGTGCGGTCCTGTGTAATGAATTGTAAATGTACAAACACGCATACCTCGTTCTCTTTGCTCTCGTACTTGGAGGCGTTCTTCCCTTGACTTTTCCTCCTGAGTTTCTTCAGGTCTGACTGTGATCTCTCCAGCGAGTCCTGCTTCATTCTGTGCTCTGTCTGGTATCTCTTGAACGTGGCCTGTGGACAGACAACACTAGATCAGCGCCTCTCGGGGACAAGGACGTGTCTACGCGAGTTTGATTTACTGTGCCGGCGCAGACGGGAAACAAGACAGTGTGACATGATGAGCCTGTCTGACATTCATTTTAGGGGTGTCCTCGACTAAGGATTTACATAGTTTAACCGTCTTGCATATATTCGACTGATAGTCGAATCGCATGCGTGCGTGCATGTGTGGACAACACACCACCAAACACCAAAGTGCAGCGCAACATTAATACACAAAAAAACAATCAAACATTCATTTACAGAATTTGTTTAGAACAGAATATACCTTTATAATAAATACAAATAAAAACGAAAAAAGCCAGATGATTCAAGTTACAATGTGAAAAATAAATGCGTTTTGGCAAAATGTCTGAAATGCAGGGGAACATACAGTATATTCAAAACACAAGCCACAAATAGTAAAATGAATGGACATTTTCCTTAAACATCACATAACAATGCTGTGCCATTACTAGACCAGATCTCACCTCAAAACTATTTCTAAAACTACTCTATAATAATTAACTATTCTTTACAAACGGGAATACAACACAATAAAGTCACTTTATTTACCGCATGTAAAGGTTCTCCATCCCCCTGACATGCTTTCCGTGCAGAGAATGACAAGTTCAGAAAGTCTGCGCTGTGATTGCTATATGACGTGATTTTGGTTATGTTCCTTTATTATTTTTTTGTACTATGCAGCGCAAAGTTCAGTCCAAGTAACGAACTACGTGCATTTACACTGGGTTCCAAATTATTATGCAAATGATATCTTTCTCTGGTTTTCCTAATTTGTCGATGCAAATGACAGTCAGTATAATTTTCAAGTAATCAACAGTTAGGGTACATTTGGAATTTTATTGAACAAACCTCCCACTGACAACAGTATTTATTTAAAAAATGAAAAACTCAAAATGCACTGTTCCAAATTATTATGCACAACAGAGTTTGAAAACATTTCATAGGTTGTAAAAAACTGAAAATGGTCATTTGTTGAATTTGCAGCATTAGGAGGTCATATTTACTGAAATCAAAAGCTATTTCAATCAAAAACATCCTAACAGGGCAAGTTACATGTTAACATAGGACCCCTTCTTTGATATCACCTTCACAATTCTTGCATCCATTGAACTTGTGAGTTTTTGGATAGTTTCTGATTGAATTTCTTTGCAGGATGTCAGAATAGCCTCCCAGAGCTGCTGTTTTGATGCTAACTGCCTCCCACCATCATAGATCTTTCGCTTGAGGATGCTCCAAAGGTTCTCAATAGGGTTGAGGTCAGGGGAGGATGGTGGCCACACCATGAGTTTCTCTCCTTTTATGCCCATAGCAGCCAATGACACAGAGGTATTCTTTGCAGCATGAGATGGTGCATTGTCATGCATGAAGATGATTTTGCTACGGAAGGCATGGTTCTTCTTTTTGTACCATGGAAGAAAGTGCTCAGTCAGAAACTCTACATACCTTGCAGAGTTCATTTTCACACCTTCAGGGACCCTAAAGGGGCCCACCAGCTGTCTCCCCATGATTCCAGCCCAAAACATGACTCCGCCACCTCCTTGCTGACGTCGCAGCCTTGTTGGGACATGGTGGCCATCCACCAACCATCCACTACTCCATCCATCTGGACCATCCAGGGTTGCACGGCACTCATCAGTAAACAAGACTGTTTGAAAATTAGTCTTCATGTATGTGTGGGCCCACTGCAACCGTTTCTGCTTGTGAGCATTGGTTAGGGGTGGCCGAATAGTAGGTTTATGCACAACTGCAAGCATCTGGAGGATCCTACACCTTGAGGTTTTCGGGACTCCCGAGGCACCAGCAGCTTCAAATACCTGTTTGCTGCTTTGCAATGGCATTTTTGCAGCTGCTCTCTTAATCCGATGAATTTGTCTGGAAGAAACCTTCCTCATTCTGCCTTTATCTGCACGAACCCTTCTGTGCTCTGAATCAGCCACAAATGTCTTCACAGTACGATGATCTCGCTTAAGTTTTCGTGAAATATCTAATGTTTTCATACCTTGTCCAAGACATTGCTCTATTTGACGCTTTTCGGCAGCAGACAGATCCTTTTTCTTTCCCATATTGCTTGAAACCTGTGGCCTGCTTAATAATGTGGAACGTCCTTCTTAAGTAGTTTTCCTTTAATTGGGCTCACCTGGCAAACTACTTATCACAGGTGTCTGAGATTGATTTCAGTGATCCAAAGAGCACTGAGACACAATACCATCCATAAGTTTAATTGAACAATATAAAATTAAATGTTTACGACACTTAAATCCAATTTGCATAATAATTTGGAACGCAGTGTACAGACAAAGTGTTCAGTCATATTTATATGCCCAGACATTCAGTAAGTGACAAATGTTTGAAAACGGTGTACACATTCATTTGCGAGTCATCTGCGGGTGCGTGCGGAACGTGCTGCTTCTCTTTACCGGTCTCACAGCACAGAAGATGCGGAGAGATGCGATCCTGCGCTGGGTCATAGCCAGACCTCGCGCTCATATGCGCCGGGGGTTTCGGTACCAAACCCCAAAAAACGTCCCATTTCTTTACATCATAAATAATATGTTTGGTAGCGCAGTGCGTGCCCGTCTGCTACGCCACTGTCCATATAACCAAAATGGCATGATGCCCATTGCATAACACCCCTGCGGAGGTTTGACTGTGACATTGCTAGTCAAATCAGGCTCCTCCTATCGAAGCTTCGAATCTTCGACTATTCGGGGTCACCCCTAATTCATTTGTGATGAAAATGCATTGTCTGCATTTGCAACATGTTTGCAAACAAACAGCAATGCAGCGTGATTCAACTCTATATAGGTGTGTTTTATGCTCTATCGCAAACTACACACGCAGCCGTATAACCAAGCAATTAGCAAACATTCCGTGTAAAGTTTGACTCATTTGAACAGAAAGGTGTGCAATAAATTGTATAAAATAAACAATGAATGACAAAAGTCATTCGTTTGAGTTCTTCCAGACCAGCCTGTTTTTAACAGCATTTTTTGAAAAAAAATTCTCATTTATTTTTATTTTTATGTAATGTTGATGTGTACAGTAATGTAAACAGTTTGCTTGTAAACAACCATAAAGCATTGCATAGTTAAGATAGGGAAATAAGTAAGCTTTTATATAAATAAGAAGCCTTGTAAAAAAGAGGAGAAAACACTCCTTGCTTCTTTAATGTTGACGTGTGTCCATGATATTTTGGCAGATTTATCTGTTACTCGGTTAAACCTAGCCAAATTATAGTAAGCAAATGCCAACATGGACAGGTTGTGAGACATCTTCTCATCCCTCATAATCAATCAGACATTACCAAAACAAACAAAAGTTGTTGTCTTAAAAATAACATGCACTGATAATTCACCCACAACAACAACAACATGCATTAAGAAAGCTTTAAGGTTCAATGTCATGTTGATTTCAAGCTAGATTTCAATTATAAAGTAGCTTCTCAACTAGGGATGTAAAAATATATAAATCTTACTGTATGATAATACCTCTGTATAAAGTCCACGGTACAATATTTATTGCAATATTTAAAGTGACAAATGATGACTTGGAAACGTGCCATAAGCATCCTCTTTTCTTTATCCTCCAATCATAACTGTTGCTTAGAGGTATGAGTTATAGTATGAGATGGGTCAAATGACCTAAAAATCCCTTTTATAAAATAAAATAACTGCACCAGATGGACCTTGACAAAGCTAACATCTATTCTTTTTTTTAACATTGTCTATGTTAGGCCCAGACAGGGCTCTACACTGCGACCATTTCAGTCGCATTTGCGGCTGGAAATTAGTCTGTGTGACCGTGAAAAAATATTGGTGCGACTGACCCGATCTAAATTCATAACCCATTTAAATACAATCAAATTATGAAACTACGACTCCCAAATGTGCCTCCATTTATATTACATGACATTATGCATTGTGATCGTCTGCATTTCATGCTAGTCAACTGAGCGGCTTTTCCCGTTGTGAGAAAGGATAATACGCTTACGCGCCATTTACTGCTTTGCTTTCTACTTTCGGTTCTGAGCTGATGTCCTCAGTCTGTGGCTGTGTGAGTGTGCGTGAGTGTTTTATCATTATGTTTTATTATGTTTCTGTGTGGCGTTTCTTTGAGCGAACGCCAGCTGAGCCCAACACACTTTTTTTAGTTATATGATGTTGCTTTTGGTGCTAATAAATAAATGTTTGGTTGCGTTGGCGTAATGGAACATGTCCCCACCACTTTTTGGAAGAAATTAACAAATGCTTGCAGAAGGTGTGTATTGTTTAGGGGCCATTAACATAGAAAATGCAGGATGCGCCACTTTCTCACCATGTCCTGTTGCTCACACTCGAGATATATTTGCGGAAGACAGAGAGCCGAGACTCCGGATGCGTGCATCATCCGCACATGACATTTTTAGTCATTGGAATAAACTTTTTTTAAGTGTAATGCACCGCAACAGCCAAGTGACCTTCCCCAAATGACCCAACTGTGAGAGCTGGAGTCGAAAAGCGGAGTAGCCAATGGACCGCCCACTATATATGATAAATATTCCCAACGAGTTATTACAGAAACAATTTATTAAAGTGCTGCGTCTGATCTCCCTCTTTTGTCGCAGTTTGAGAGCTGACTGTATCCAAGGCAAGACACAAAGTTCACACGAGACTATTGTGCAATTTCATCGTTTGTAAATCTCAAATCAAATGTTATTAATTAGGCATATGCATATTAGATAAACTGAGAGCGTATACATCTATACATGTCTGCGTGTACTAACAGTGGCAAACGTTAGCAAATGCATTTACTTGAACACAAACCTGACACATAACATCCTCTCCCTTTATACTAATGCACTTGTGATGACTAAAGAAAAAGAGATGACAAACCGTTTCCATTATGTTTAGTTTCTGGCCAGTAGTTAAAGGCGCAGTTCTTGAAAATCAGCGGCCACTAGCTTTGTATTATAGTTTTGCAACGAATCTCTGAGTCATTTGCCCACCCCCCCTTTCGAATTACGACGGTGGCCGCAACAGTAAAAAAAGATGTCGTCTACTGAGACAGCGGATAGTAGTGATACAAGCAGGTAAGGCAATATATGAACGTAATTAATCATTTAACATGTATTCTATTGCGAAAGTTACTGTTACAATTCTATAAGTAGATATATTTCTTGCGTGCTATCTAGTACACGCTGAGAGTAGTGAAGTAACTAAAGTTAGCTAATCGTAAATAGCAACGCTGTTCAAAGCGTTTGATCTGACAGCGACATAGGCAGTTAGGTGTAAGTTAGTAGACGTTTGTCTCCCCCTTTGTAAAGTCAGGAACAACCGGAGTACGTACCGCAGGGACGGAAAAACATTATTATTCGGAGGTTATATGGCCATTTGTATAAAATGCTAACGTTACCATTTCAACAAAACTTTTGTTTGGTAAACATTGAAAAAGTGGAAACATTGAAAATGTTGAATTATCTTACCAGTCTAGCAGAAAACAGGCAACTTCGGCATCGCCTTGAAAACATTTGTCTTTCAACAGTGCCTTCCATCTGGTAATAGATACACCGATGTTTATCCTGGATTTCTGCCGCCGTTTGTCTCTAATTCATCTGGCAGCATCACGTTTGCGCGTCTTTGATGACGGAGATTCACGCTCTGTCGGCGCTTGTGCACAATACGCATGGTCCTCCATTTTATCAAAACTTCTAAGACAGAACAATCAATTGCTTCAGCTAGACGACGACTACTCCTCCTCCTCTCCGTACTACGACTTACTACTTTGTGCGTCTTCAACTCAGTGATGAAGCAAGCTGCGTCTAAAAACACACACGAAGACCAACATATACGAAACGCGCTCTGTAGAGCTGCTTGTCCGTTAGAGCTTACTGTACAAAACATGGCTGAGCAACATAACAAATTCGATGTAGATAGGCCCGCTCCCTATGTAGATACAACTGGTTTATTCTAAGGTAATAAAAACATAACTTTTCATTACGTAAGGTTTTTATACACATGTAAAGACACAGTTTTGTATGTTATATTGCATTTCTGTTAATAGATCATACAAAACATCCCGCACTGTACCTTTAACTGCTAGTTGTATAACTAACAAAGTTAGCTAGCATACCCTATGTGTTCAAAAGTTAACGCTACGTGAAAAATAACTTTGTTCCCCAGTTTCTGATTTGGGCATAACGTACGTGAGATATTTTTAGACACATACCCAAATCATAATCCACAACAACAAAAGACAGTAGTTTTTTAATCTCAAGTGTTATGAAATGAAACGCAAGCATTTTTGATGATTGTTTCTGTTCAGTCCGCTCGTTTTGTTGTTTAACTACAGCTGTCGTCAGTGGTTTTGTTTGGCAATGGCAGCAGGTACATGTTAAAATATAAAATTGGAGACTGTGTTCTGTCGATTGTGGCACTAAACAACACAACAAGATGATATTTTAAACTCCTTATGTAGCCGAATCTGTGCTGGTTTGTATTGGCCGCCTCCAATTTTCCCTTTGTTTTGCCTCCAGCTAAGGCCGTGACGTCGGCGCAAAAGGGGTCTATATGGTGCCAAATGAATGTTTCTTAAAAAAACGTGTCTGTGCGCCTACATTTTTGACTGCGCTCCAAAGAGCACAAGTGCTCCCAAAAAAATAAGTTACCATAGAGCCCTGCCGGAAGACCTATCGGTTCATACAGTCATGTGACCCCAATAATATTGAGACAATTTTGCTATTGCGATAACACGATATCCATAATATTGTTACATCCCTACTGTATTCTCCACCAGTGATGAAGCTCACCGTCATGTATTTCACATCCATGTCCGTTTTCTTCTCCAACTCCGCTATAACCTCCCGATGAAAGCGTTTAAACTGTACAGACAGAAAGAGATCAAAAATGAAAACTGTAACTCCTCAACATATAAATAAATAATAAGTGAAGCCGTTGGCCCACATATACATAACAACACACATACTGTACATAAAGAAAGGCAGAAATAAAGCCCTTGAAGAGTCGACAGGTTGTTTACTGTTGTTGTGTAAGCTTAAGTGCTTATATCGAGGAGATGAGTCAGAGAGAAACCCAGGGATACCCACACACGCTAACCCATCAACCTAATGAACGAGAGTGCCTACATCAAAACACAAGTGCCCCCACACACCCCTTTCTCTGTCTTTATGGGCCAGTCATCTGTTTTTAGAATGAGATCCCACACTCGCAGTGTTCGCCTACACGTCCTGACATCTTCAGTAATGCGTTTATTCATTCAGAAACTCCTGATTTATTCCTAAAGAGAAAACTCACATTGCTGGATAAATCCGCAGGAATGGAGATGCTGGTTCAGATGCGACTCGCAGATATTACAGGTTTTTTGTTTAATGGCTGCATTGATCTTCAAGAATATTTTAGTGCAACATGGTACTCTGAAGTTCTGCAACCGAAAGCGTTTAAGTGTTGTTTATTATATGGCTCGTAGAAATGCTTGATTCTGATTGGCCAGTCGTGACATTTGCAGGTTCGTTATTCTAAGATAACAACCTCTCAAAACAAATAACACACGGTAACCCGGATGCAGCAAATCATTTTAACATATATATATATATATTAGCTTTCCTGTAGCTCAGTGGTTAGAGCATGGCGTTAGCAACACCAAGGTCATGGGTACGATCCCTGGGATTGCAGATACTTAGAAACAAATGTGTAGTATAATGCATTGTAAGTCGCTTTGGATAAAAGCGTCTGCCAAATGCATACATGTAAAGGTAAATGTAAATATATGACATTATATTTACAAATGAATAAACCAAATTGCCTGTTCGTGACATTTGAACATCGTTTCTTACCTTAAAACCGAAAGTAAACGGCTTTTCCTCGCGGAAGGTCTGCATTCGGTAAAAATGATCTGATTTCATGTCCAGTTTTTTCTCATGTGGCAAGTAGTCGTGTAATAAGCAGGATAATGTACACGCAGCCAAAATAAGCCCCTTCAGTGTGAAACAAGACCCTGGTCACACTGGCTGCCTGTACATTAGGCTTGTGCCGGTAGCACATTTTTATGTGGCGTAATTGATAAAGCTTTTATAACGGTAGACGGTAGTATCACGGTGATGAAATGCATTACAAAAACCGGTCAAAAACATAAGCCAATATCAGTTTTATAGTGTTAAAAACAAGTTTAAAAACTTTTTCAAATATCAACCAATAATAAGAAATAAAAAAGTACAGCTTATTGCTAATTTGTCAGGTGTTTAATTAAATATGATAAAAACATATTTTACTCCATACTAGATTTTAGTAAGTGAACTCATGTAATGGTGATGATTAAGCTAAAGATGCTCACTTTACTTGCTGTACAATAGTGTATTTAACACACATAGTCAAATACATATGTAACATAATATTCATGGCTTAATATTTAAATGGTCATTTTTACTGACACATCAATTCATTATAAATAATTACTTGTCAGTGTCAGTACAACAATAGTGCTAATTCATGTTTTTTGTCTGGATAGCAAGCAGTAGGTTAGCTTATATAGTTTATATCTTGCCTCTGTGGCAAGATACGATTGTGTTGCGTTTCATCTTCAACTTCAAATCAAAATAATTGTTCTGCCACACTGCCATTATTAACTAGATAACTACGATTAGCGAATTACTGTATTTTATTTGTTAAATTACGAGATGCAAACTTCAGCGTAGCTAGCAGACCAAGCTTACTCTTCAACTGTCAGGAATGCAAATGGAAATATAATCCATGCAATTTTGGCGCTTTAGTTCGGCTATTTGTTTCTATGTGGTATTCAGAAACACGTAAATATGAGAAGTGGCGTGACATAACTCATATTTCACCTTAGGTGAAAAAAAACGGTGCTAATGCATATATGGTGCTAATGGAATGGTCTACTGTAATCTATAAGGGGGGGGGGGGAGTGCCTTCGTACAGATGTAACAACCTAAAACGTTAACAGGGATATCCCGACTATTCTGATGATTCCTTGGGGCTCTACGTGGCTGCTGAAATGGCTTATTGGTTAAGTCCACCCCTTCCTTTTGGAGGCCCCTTGTAGCTCGGGCCCCAGGCGATTGCCTACCTTTGCCTAATGGGTAAGTCCGCCCCTGTATCCACTTCATGGTGATTTGACGTGCCCGCGATAACACTATACCGTGCATTTTCACTACCGTGGTGTACCGTATTACCCGACACCGGCACAAGCCTACTGTACATTATCCCTTACTATTTCTTGAAAGAGAGGGTTTTCTGTCATGCAGTCTTTTTTGAATGTACAGGCCAGCAGTCTGCAGCGTTGGATGTGCATGCGAGTGTTGCATTAGCAGGAACGGCCGTGTCATCATTAGGCGCAGGGCTCAGGTGCAGGAGCGGGCATGTTCAAACCTGCGCCCGTCAAAAATACAGTCCAACACACAGTATGTGTGTCCAGCTCATTTCTCTGTGTACTCCAATAGAACTGCCAGGAATGAGATCTGCATCCGTCAGGTTTACGGCAAATGAGATACGTTTGATATACAATTATGAGATTATGTGGATGGGGATAACTTGTTTGGGTGTGTGCGAGTCTGTGTTTTTAGGCAGCCTGAGGTTTATGTTTACAGAAGGAAACACACACACTGTTCTTTCTTAACAGGGACAAACTCACATTTTCTTCCAGCTCCAGATTGACTTTTCGGTGGACGTCTGAGATCTCCATCAGAACAACCCCTGAGGAGAGAGAGAGAGAAACACTTATCAACTAGGGATGCACGATAAATTATCGGCCATATCGGTATCGGCCGATAAATGGTCATTTTTAGTGTTATCGGTATCGGCCGATAATAAAATTTAGGCCGATAAATTGAAGCCGATAAATGATAAATCATTTTATCTGGTTAAACCACCTCAGCTGCACGCTGCTCACAGTTAAAACCCAGTACAGTACTGTCTTTCTGTCATGATCATTCACTTACTGTTATTAGCAAAACATTGTTAATGTAGGTACAGTGTGTACATATTTATGAATGTGTAAGTTATAGGAACAAAAGCACATTTTTTAAAGCCGATTACCAGTTAGACATGTGGCTATTAAGAACACTTTTCTGGGTTGCTCTGGAAGAACATCTATAATTAAATTATTAAATAAACATACCAGAAAAGTTTGAAAGTTAAAGAATCTTTAACTAGTGTAAAGTAGGCTTGGTACATGATTTTCTGGGAAAAAAGAGAACTAATGGTTACCTTGTTTTCCATGGTGAATGTTTTCAAATAAAAGCAGTTGTCCACTTTTAGCCTTTTGTTTCGGTCTCAGAAAATGTTATATTAATATTTAGATACTATATATCGGCCAATATATCGATTATCGGCTTCCAGTGATAAATAATTATCGGTTATCATTATCAGCCAAAATTTACATATCAGTGCATCCCTATTATCAACATCTCACACCAACACGAAGGGCATTAACACACGTGTTGTTTTTATTATATTAGTGCGCAGAATTCCCCGGACTACCGAACCCCCACAGACTTGTTTTCCAAGAACAATCGTCCCTAAGAGCATCTACTGTAATTAAAACACGCTCGGTGATATATCTCCCAGCATGCACCTACCCACCACAATCAAACAGGGATTACAGCAGGGCCTTATATAAAGAATCTGCCCATAGTCGACACTGTGATTTTCTGAGAAATGATTCTCAGACATGCTTTAATAAATTAATATGGAATGCATTGTGTTAGCAGAGCAAAGGTGCGGATTCGATTCCCCAAGAAACACACAAGTCATGAAGTGTACAGTATACCTTGAATGCAATATAAGTTGCTTTGGATAAAATACGTTTGTCAAATGCATGAATGTAAATGTAGATAGATAAAGAGACAGACAACGAGTTCCTGTTCAAGAGACCAATTACTCTGACATCTGCGGAAAGATCTTAGCTCTGCCCTGGGGAAAAACTGAGCGTGGATATGGAAGAAAATAACAACATTTTCCATAAAAACAATAGTACAGTCTCTCCCTGACTCACTAACCTTTGTCTCTATAATCGGTCCAGACAGTACCGCTCCCTTCACATAATTTTTTTTAATGTTTTTGAAAGCTTTGGTTATATTTCTGTAACTTAAATGAATAGGTTCAAATGAAAAGTAATGCCTTCACAGATGTATATGATGATTGTTTTCACATATACAGGGCACGTGTCATATGCATCTGGTATGTGGGAATTTTAGACATGAGGTTAAGTAAATGATAAGGATTAACTATTCATTTAATCAGAACGCCCCAGCCCCACTGGTTAGCAGGGTAAGTGGGCGCACATACAGAAATGATACGTAACTTATATGATTTTTGTAGGGATAGTTCGCCCAAAAATGAAAATCTCACCATTGTTTCAGATTTACTTTGTTCCAGATGCTCCACATTTACTCTCGAGTTGTTCCAAATCTGTATTATTTTTCTTTGTTCTGTTGAACACAAAGAGAGATATTTAGAAGACTGTTTGTAACCAAACAGTTCTGGGTCACCATTGACTACCATAGTATTTTCCTACTGTAGTAGTCAACAGTGCCCCAGAACTGTTGGGGTACAAGCATTCCTCCAAATAACTTTCTTTGTGTTTAGCAGAATAACAAATTATATATACAGTATATGTTTGGAACAACTTGAGGGTGAGTAAACGATGACAGAATTTTCATTTTTGCGAGGAGTAACCCTTTAAAGCGGCAGTCCGCAAGTTATTTGGAGTAAAAATTAGCTAAAACCAATTGTTGAGCAAGTACATGAAAGAACAGTGTTTAAAACTGTGTCACTACCCTTGCTGGATTCACCACGGAACGCTTGTAATAATGGTTTGTAATTTGCCCTGTCGGGTCGACTTTTCCGGAGATCCTTATATGGTGTCTTTCGTCTGTGCGTCATTTGGTCACATTCGTACACAGAACGAAGAGAATCCGGCTGCTAGCCCGCGCGTGGATGCTGCAAGTGACAGGCGGTTTATAGCGTGTACTCACAACTGTTGGGTAGGATTTCATACAACGTTTAGTATTATTTATGGTGGCGTTTAGTACTTTTACTTTTAAACGCCAAGCAGTGTTGACATCTGGGAATTCATCATTTGTGAAAAACAAGAAAGAATGAACTGAAGACGGTTTACAAAGAAACAGGGAATGTGATCGGACTCGTGCGAAAATTAATATTGGCAAGGCATTTCAAAGGTGGCGTGAACTCCGTGATCTGAAAGGATTGTAAACGGATGCAGACATGGCTTTATTTCTTCTGAACAGGTAAGACACATTTTTAATATTTCAATAGATAACACAAAAACCGTAGTGCACTTGTTGTGTTAATATAGACGGGTACAGTTTCATCGGTTGTTCTTTCTCTCTTTATGTTCATTATGATAAATGTAATTTAAGCCCTATTCGCCCGGGATTAGTGTTATCTGGTGTGATTTAGAAATTACCTCCCCACATCTGTATTTCATTAGCACGGACAAGTGAAGCCTGTGATTTTACTCAAATTTACGGACTTATATCCCGGATAAAGATGACTTTGCATATAGTATATATAGTTGTATCATGTACAATGATTTATGACCAGCATTTGAGACCCGCGTTCGGGGATCTTCTGTCAGGTTCGCGTTACAGGAGTTTCCATGAGAAATAACAAAATGACCCAGCACCCGAAATAATATCAAAACACTTCAACACAGCCTCCATTTGCGCTATTTGTGTCCGTTTATGTTCTTATTTGTTTCGTGTTATATCATTCATCTGCCATGTTATCTGTGTTTATTATGCCCTACTGATGTACAGTGAAGATTCTCACCGCTGCACTGTCACAGGCCACGACTCAAAACATCAGACTCATCCGCGCAGTTGAGCAGTGCCGAATCACAACTCACGTAAAGAAATATCTCCGCACATCACCTGCAGTAGAAATTACAAACTGAGATGGCGACAAAGAGGCCAATCCTACGGACTGCCGCTTTAACAAAACCTTTTATCACATGAATAACACTCACACACACAGACTCATAGATTATGCATAAAAACCGAAATTGCTCAGCAATTCTGACAAGTCTGACAGTAAAAGTAAACGTTTATGGTTAATGGCAGTGAATTTGTTATAAAAGTGCTATTTTTGCTGTAGCGAAGCTATAAATGGTATTTATTTATGTGTGCAGTTTTGGAAGATGGTTAGTTTTAGGCACTGAAGCATGGCATGCCAATAGCACGCAAAAGCTGTGAAGTTGCATGTTAAAACAAGATATGTATATTAAATAAACAAAAGCAATCTACTACCTTACTGACTGACTGACTCTTCATGTCTATCAGAGTTTAGGAACTGGTTGTGCTAAACATACTGTATTGGGAAATTATGATTCTGACAAAATAAAATGACTGGGGAACTGGGACCTTGCTTTTTTACAGATAACAAGAACCCAGTCAATCCACCAAAAATGCCCCAGCTATATTTCAATTCGATCCTATGCTACTTAGAGATGTTTCTGATAAGTTAGTAGAAGGCCACATAGCTCTTTTTAGTTAAACCTTTTCTTTAAATCTCACAGAAAAGTGAATTTACAACTGGTTCTGAGGCATGGAGAAACAGGCAGGGAGCACCAAGCTGTCATTTGATAAATAAATGAAAATAAATACAAATGTAAAAAATGGTGTTCGTGCGCTTACAAGAGTTTTTAACGTAAAAGTGTTTATTAAGATAAATGCCCTTCAAAATAAACTCAAGAGGGCAAATATAGTATGTTTATAAATAAAAGTAAACTTCTGATCACAAGTCACAAGGTTAAATGAGAACAGCAGATGTGAGTTCTCTACCTGAGCGGACCTACAGTACTTGAATATTATCTGCTCTCTGACCCTGATTCAGTCTTATCCACAGCTTCAGTTCAGGCATGTTTAAAGGACTTTTGTTTACGTGTCTTTATAGCAATGCCATAAAAGAAAGATTAGGGCATGTGAAGCATGAAGCACTGAGCCCTGTCCATCCAACATTTTCCTACTAATAAAAACGCTATTTTGGGCCGGGTTATTGCCTTATGGTGACGCTCACGTGGAGGGTTCAATAAACCTGCTTGCATCATCCTAATTCTATTCTATTTTTGAAAAAAAATCTTACAGGATAAGGATTTTCAGCGTTTGCCTTAGAGTAAATAATTTGTGATTTTTCAACTTTGGTTTATGGAGTGCCCAACAACAAGTTTACGTACATACATGGTGTAAAAACACTTTCGTTTTCTAATAATAGGCAGTTATTATTACCTTATTTCTTGACTGACTCTCAAGTGATTCGTTCAAGGAATCATCTGTCTAATCCCCTCCTTTCTGTCAGCCTACTCTGATCTGATTGGTCAGATGGTCTAGTCTGCTGTGATTGGTCTACCGCGTGCAGTGTCGCAAATGGAACGTAGGTGGACATTACACTGAGTGACGCAAATCTGTCCATTTTTGAGTCGACTCCATTTTTCCCAAGTTATTCGTTCACTTTCGGCTTTACAACTTGGCAGACTGCTTACATTCACACACAGCAACATTACACACTGCATGAAATGTCTTTTTAAGGACATTATAATATTTACTCTTTAATAAAAAGCTGTTTTTGCCAATAAACTATAAATATTTTGCCATGTTTTAAATGATCGATTAAAGTTCAATAACGCATTCATTAAAGCGATACTTCAGCCATGAATCTAAATTTCCCCATGTTTTACTCACCCTCAAGGCATCCTAAGTGAATGTGACTTTCTTCTTGAAGAATAATGCAGTCGGAGTTATAATACCACGTATCCTTTTACTTCCAAACGGTAGAATGGGAGTGAATGGGGGGCAATTTTTTGAAGCTACAAAAAGTGCATCCATCGATCAAAGAACGGCTCGACGCGGCTCCGTGGTCTTATCAAAGGTCTTCTGAAGCGAATCCATGCGTTTGTTTAAGAGAAATATCCATATTGACAGCGCTATTAACGATAATGTCTAACATTCAGTATTCTTCAGCTACACGCCAACGAGAGGCTTCGCTTCGATTCGCTTCAGAAGATTATTAACTTAGGATGCCTTGAGGGTGAGTAAAACATGGGGCAATTTTGATTCATGGCTGAAGTATCGCTTTAAGGTATAATAGCTAGTTTATTCCTGCATCATCAAATCATATTCACTGAACATGAATTGGAGCCATTAAACATTCAAGTCAAAAGGATAAGTAAGATACTGATTTAATTATCCCAGATAAAAAAATTACACACATTATATGACTCGGTGCCTCACTTAGTTAATAAATAAACTGTTGATTTGTTTTATCTGCCTTTTTCATGCTACTGTATATCCAATGTGCCAATGTTTTTTTATTTGATCAAACACCAGCTGACACAACCGCAAATAATTACTCCACAAATCCTTTATTTAGTATAATATAGATTAGGGATGTAACAATATAAAAATCTCACTGTACGATAATACCTCGGTATAAAGCTCACGGTACGAATGTTTATTGCGATATTTGAGATTACAAATGATGACTTGGAAACGTGCCATAAGCATCCTCTTTTCTTTATCCTCTAATCATAACTGTTGCTTAGAGGTATGAGTTCTAGTATGAGATGGGTCAAATGACCTAAACATTTTTTCACATAAAACTTTTTTATTTGAATACTTACTGATTAGTCTTCAACAGTATTTGAAATTTCAGTTAGGCTAATAGTTTTTATATCATTATCTTATTTATTGAGAAAAAACAACAAACAAACAAATAACTAGACAATATTATTTATTTATTACTTTTCAGGTGGGGACAGTGAAAATTTTAGCAGGGCCAGTAAAAAAAATCCATAGCATTGAGCCCTGCATCCCTAATATACAGTCCTCTAAACTTTGTTTAGCTGTTTTTGCATTCAGCTGTGGCAGTAGAAGCTGAGTTGAAGCTGTGATGGGATGTGATGTGATGGGAGGACAGTGTTTGATCGCGGAGCTGCTGTAGGTGCCACCCAGTCAGTCACAGAAACGTCCACTGCTAAGAACAAAAGCTGCAGGCAGGGTGCGGTGGACAATGACTACAGAGATATTACAGTGACATGAGCAAAGCTTTACAGTACTCAGTTACTCTGTGATACAATAGATCACCCAACGCTTCGCTATTATCAAAGACAACAACAGCAAACATTCCAACTATACAATGAGCATGAAACAGAAAACTGGTGCGTCTGCAATGAATCAAAAGTCACTGCCTTCAGCCACACCACTTCTACGTTGATTTTCATAGCACAGAATCAGCACAGAGTACTAGGACAATATACAGTAGCATGAGCCATGAGAGACTGACCTAGAATGCATTAACAGCAACGTTTTAAAAAATGACATTAAAAGAAAGTAATTGTATTAAACTGCTACTAGTGATAATTGAATGTGCAAAGCCATATTCTACATGCTATATCAGTGTTTCCCAATCATTGACGAGACTATGGCGACCCGCCATAGACTATTTTGTTCCGCCACAGTCTTAAAACGAGCCAAATTGTTTTTCTTACAACAACATAATTTTGTAACGTTGAATTCTGCACCGCTGTTTCGTTGTTGTGCCATTGTTCACTTCTAAAAATGCGTCCCCCTCTCTGTTGCTTCAGCGCAATGTGCGCAGCACACACACAGACACATACTGTACACACGAACGCACGCTCGCTCGCTACTGTTTCAGCTTTCGCGGTTGAAACACAGACACGTGAACTGGCCAGGATTTAAGACGTCGCCAAGCCATACGGAATACAACATCGTTTGAGGGAATTAAAATCTAATGTTTCAGTATTCACTGCAGTTATCCACAGTACAAACATGATTTTATCAGTGTACGACAGAGCAAACAGATAGCATTACCTCATGGCGTTAACATCATTATGTTTAGCTTCAGCATCATATTATTTCCAGCTAAAATAGCAGTCTGCATATAGGGACATTTGACATACACCATTTCTGTCATTTAAAATGAGCAGCGCGTCTACACAACGGAGCTGTACGCAGCACGCGCATCTTTTGCCGCTATATCTCTAATATCCGTCCTTATTTAGCGCCAAAAGCACTTCGTTTAACCTTTTCCAAATCGCCAAAATAGTTCCGTTTTGTTTTTAATGGCAAATTATTCAGGTTTCGTTTCATTTCGATATTAAGTTAATTTAGAAAAATGTTTGGAGTATTTTTTGTTTGTGGCTCACGTGCAGAATGCATAGTTTGATAGCCAAATGTGCTGGAGCACGAATTTGAATTAATGATGTGAATGACACTGTTTAAATTGTTAAAATAGTTTAGAATAAATAAACAGTTAAAAAGTTATATTTCGTTTCGTTGCTTTATTAGGTTAGAAAAATGTTTTGAGTATATTTGTTCGTTGCTCAGGCACAGAACGTAGTTTGATTGCCAACCGCCAATTTTAATGATTTGAATGCATGATGGGCATGAGTCTGCTTAAATTCCTCCTTTAGCTTCGGCTGTCGCCGTAAGAAAAATAAATTATACGGGGGCGCGCCACACACGATTACTGCTGCCCTGTGTGTCACCGTGTCCAAAACTTGTCAATATATTTGGTTTGTCGGACATCAAGCAGCGCTGCTCAGACCGGTAGGCGTGTACCGCAGGAGAAAGCGTCTGTCATTAATTGCTCTCGTGTTAGGTCTGCGCAATGCACGCATAAAGTTGAAAACATAATAAATCACAAACTTAACATTACTCTGTTGTGCTGAGAGAGTGTGCGCTTTTCTTACGGGTTAACGCTAAACAGTCGCCGCATCATAATAATGTATGAATGCTCTGGTCCGGATAGTAAAGTGATAGGCCTACTGCCATGCGGGGGAGTGGGACAATGGCACTGTGAAAAAGGCCTGATGCCCAGCCTGCGTTTTAATATATGGCAATATATAAATTAGTTCAACTGTTAAACACTTTTTTGCTTCATTTTTTGATGGCTCATGCTCTACATGTTTTTGACTTTTTTTGTTTGTGAACTCTCATTTTACCATGTGTTGTCCCTATTTATATCTATGGTGCCAATGATTAAATTACTACTACAGCTATTGTATTCTTATAGATTGAGTCACTTAATTTTGCTCTTAAAATGCACCAGATTGCAGCATTTACCTTTAAAATATGCTACATTTTCTTACGGGGGAGCATGTCCCCGGACCCCCCTAGAGGAAAATATGTTTAGCCCCCATAGTCTCAAAAAATTCAGTGGGAAACACTGTATATATTAATATAAACTATTGGGGGATTCCGATACTTGAATTAAATCTGACAAAAAACATGCATAGTATACCATAGTTTATACACACAAGGTACACCAAAGTCTGTTTTATGGATGTTGTGCCACTTAGCGGCCATGTTTGCAACGCCTCTGGGCATTTATTTGTCATAGCAAGACCACAGTCATGTCTCATTGAATTGGGAAAGACAGGCAGGACTGTACAGTGCTGCACATGCAACAAAAAATCTGTCTGTGCCAGTGTAGCATGCGTGCGATACAGTTTTGCACATGTTTTAGACAGAGCCGCTTGTTTGTGTGAGGTGTAAATCAATGGTGCACCTCTATTTTTTCACTGGTTTTTGCGTTTACAACTTGCGTTTTCCTGCTGCACTGAGTCCATATTTAGATCCCTGTGATGTCACCTGCTTGTTTTGCTTGAATGAGCTGCATGCATTTGTCTGCTTCTCTGTGTGAGGATATGAACACATGAACTCCTCGAGCTGATCTGAGAGTTTATTTCATAAGCATTTCACTGTTAGAGAAAAGATATCATCAACCACACAAACTTTGCGACGACTCGTCAAAATAAAAGTCTGATAAACTTGAACATCCAGATTAAAAACACTATATTGTATTATAATATTTACTATAATAAATAGTATTCTAGCAGTAAATTGATAAACTATAAACACTATATATAAGAGTATATTTATATTTATATTTACTAAAGTAATATTTAATATACAGTATATAGTATAAAATAATATATAAAAAAACACCGAATTTTACTGCAGTTTAGCATAGTAAATAAAATACTGCATACTACAGTATGTGGACAAATATATAATTACTGTATAGTAGGGCTGAAACGATTCCTCGAGTAACTCGAGTAATTCGAATACAAAAAATCATCGAGGCGTTTAATCCATTTAACTACAATACACACGGAGCACTGCGTTTCCCCATGGACCATTATTACTAACGCACAGCCCGCTAAACTCTATTCATGTTACAGGGCTCTCAAGTCTCACGCATTCACCGTGAGACACACGCATTTTAGTCTGTTCACACATTCACACGTATTTCTCATGCTGATATATAAGTGATAGCTTATTGAAATGGTGAACTGCTATTTTACTTGGTTTTAGTCTATTTTGCGAGTGAAACTTGTTTTCAGGCTGCATTGAGTCCATAAAACTAGATTCAGACTAGTGGATGCCAAATCCTGTTATTTACACATGTCATCTGGCTGTTCTGCGTGTCTGAGTGAATGAACTGCACAGTTTAACGTGCTACACGAGTGATGCTCATACATTTGTCTGCGTCTGCACTTTATGAGGACATGAACACATGAACTTCATCTCCAGAGTTGCTCTGAGAGTTTATTTCAGAACATTTTGCTGAGTGAAGCTAACACACTAAAAAATAAGCGTCTTCCGACGACCTGCCAAAATAAAAGTCTGGTTAACTCTGTATTTTTATGTGGACAAATATATTACTAATTTAGATAAACTAAATGCATGATGCATAAACTGAAATTAGTTGTTTACCTTTGAAATTATTCTTTCTATTTTTATTAATGTTTCTTATTTATACATTTGTATTAGGCCTATATTGCATTTTGAATGTAATATGGCAATGGAATGTACTAAATGGGTTTAGTTTTCACAGATATTAATGTATGCAATTTCAGCAATAAATGTACATTTTTCTAAAAAGGAATCAAATTAGTTGTTCATTTTAAGAGACCCGTCTTATTTTCTCTTGTATATTTAGTATTGCTCTTTAATAAAGAAAAAGTACTTATTATCCGAATACCCGATTAATCGATGGAAAATCAGTAGAATACTTGATTACTAAAATAATCGATAGCTGCAGCCCTACTGTATAGTAAAAGAATGGAAAACATAGAACTCCGAAAAATTTAAACGGAAAAAAGGAACTTGGGAAAAACAGCCCTAATTTGCCCAACTGTAACATTAATGTCCTTCATCCGTTACCTGACTATTTATGTGATAAACTACGCATAAATATTTTTATGTGTATATTTTTTCTAATATAACAGCAGTTTTATACTTTTTGCCTGTGCTACAAAACTTTAAACCTCTGTAAAAAAAAGTTAACGTATAGCCCTGACAGGTATTTCTAAAATCACAATAAAATAGCATATCTTTAACCAACAAACAAACCTGACATCGAACCTGAAACCTGAAGTCTTTATCGACTGATGATTGGCTCTTTTAACTATAATGTGGGAGTTCCTTCGCAAGAGCGGCCACCCGGAGCGTTGCATTCTCTCACCATTCATAGTAATGGTAGTTGTGCATCTTCATCATATCTATACTAGCTAGTATGCAACAGATATTATACAATCAGTGCCATTGCGATTCATCACAATGCATTGAATCTCACAGATTCATCTCAATGCGCACTGCAATATGGGTAGGTTCCTGAGACTCAGCTATTCAAGAAATCATTCAGAATCAGAATTTAGTCTGAACTAACCATTTTATAAACAAAAGACGTCAAAGATGATGAACGTATGGATGTGCGTATTAGAGATCACTGACAGCAACTGACCTCCTCCACAATCCACTCTCTAACCCAAGGCTGATATGGCTGTTAATGTGTGTGTGTTTTGACTGCTGCTCTGTGGACAGCCTTGCTAAGCACAGTTCAAACAACACATGAAGATAAAGGTCACCAGAACGCTCTGGTAAAAAGCTTCCTTTGTGGCACCAGCGAGGGAGTGTGTGTGTTTGTGTATGTGTGTTGGACAGCCACAGTTACACAAATCAGGCCAGAGGGGGGTAGACACTAAAGCAGGTGACACGACAGCACGTGTCAAATAAACAAGATCAAATAAGAACATATTCTTTTTATGGCACTCTTAAATGTGTGACAATTTGTATTCAATGTAATCATGCAAGCATTTAGACAGAAAGTAAGAGATTTACTTATGCCGAAAACAGTGTTTATTGTCTAAAATAATGCATTTTTTTCTCCCTGTAGGTGGTGCTAGAGGGTTCTGGAGTATGAACACAAACAACAGCTTTTCGTAAAAGCTTGCTGGGTTGAAGTCTGTTGTTATTGAAAGTATAAACTTATTTTAACCATCACTTCCAAGCTTATGATGCTTTGATTAGATATTTCTTCACTGACAGCATGCCCGGAAAAATGCTAGCATATAAAAACATGCGCATATGTGTCTCAAACGTTGAATACAAATAACTACAACAGTGAGTTATACTCACTTACTTTTGTTCACTGTTTATTGACTGATATTAATAGCAGTGCATGCTTGCATGAGGAGTTTGGCCATTATCTGAAGTCTGTTTATATAAGCCTTATTGTTTGTTGACTTCATGTTGACTTTATCTGATACTGTCACTAGAGAAAAGGGAAAAATCTGTTTTAATACAAATCCTGGACTTGACATTTATGACGAGCAACTGTTGATGAATAAATGCTCTTATTACATGGCTCGTTGTAATGCTTGATTCTGATTGGCCAGTCGCGACACTTGCAGGTTCGTTATTCCCAGATAACAACCGCTCAAAACAAATAACACACGGTAACCCGGATGCAGCAAATGTTTTTTGTCAGTTTTTTTTTACAAATTAAATGTAAATATGTCTTTTAATAACATATATGAGATTATATTTACAAATGATTAAACCAAATTGCCTGTTTGTGACATTTGAACGTCGTTTCTGAACTTAAAACCAAAAGTAAAAGGCTTTTCCTCTGCATTTGGTAAAAATGAGCTAATAAAATATTTCAAATTCACATTTCATGTCCAGTTTTTTTCACATGTGGCAAGAAGCCATGTAATAGTCGGAATAATGTACAAGCAGCCGGCTGTTATTGCGAAATAAGCCCCTTCAGTGTGATACTGTCTGGCCTTATTTCTGCGATAACAACCAGCTGCCTGTACATACTTATCATACTTGCTATGTAACAGTATTTACTTGACATTGTTTATACTTTAGTAGGATATAGAGGATTTCAAAAAAATGTAATATTTTGTTTCGCCTGCCTGATTGTGAGCCACTGGGAGTCTCTTCTTCTTCTAGGGTTTGCTTACTGTTAAATAAACGCCATACCAAGCTCATGTACTCGTAATGACACACCGATACCAAAGACCGATACCTCACGTGACATACATAGAGCCCTATGATTTCCGCAATGCGCAAAACGCGGACAGAATCCAGGCATTTCCTAACAAGAAATTAGCGCTGAACAGCTAACAGCTAACGCAATTCAGATACTGTTTAAATATGTATTCTGCTTGTTTTGCATGACTGTGTGTGAAAGAGTGGTGCGGTTGCGTGTACTGAACGCATTGTGCTTGTGGAGCTTTCAGTGCCAGCGTTTCACTGCACGAGGACACGAACACATAAACAAACACCATTTGAGGCGATCCGTCAAAATAAAAGTCCGGTTAACGCTCTTTGCGGCGTCCCGTCAAAATAAAAGTCCGGTTGACTTGAACAAGTTATAATACACTCACATTTTACCACACCACCCCCCTTAAATTTTTTATAATTTGACCACAGAGTATATTGTTTACTTTAGTAAACTGAAGTAAATGTGCTAGTAAAATTGTGCTACTTATCATAAAAAATAGAACTTGATTAAAAAGTAGTACTTAAATTTAAGTAGACCTAAAAACAAAAGAAAAAAAGAAAATGTACCAGTAAGATACTGGTTTATTAACATTATTGTACATTATACAGGCATCGGTTATAGGTATCGGCGAGTCCAAAAAAATAAATAAAAAATATCGGTACTCGTACTCTGTCTTTAAAAATGGTATCGGTGCATCCCTAACAATAACATTGGAATGCATATATTTTGTATCGCCTGGGAAGCTCTATTATGCCAATAGACGAGTAAGAAACATAATAAAATCAAACTTCTTCATATGAATCACACATTTTTTCCCCAACCACAGTTATAGAGATCACCAATGATAAACTGAACTGACTTGAAGTCTAGTGCCCTGATGCACCAGGATAAGCAGATGGACACGTCACACCAGAAACACAGCGGCTGATTTGCATCTTCTCTTGCTGCGGTTCAATCCTGCTTTGTTTATGTGTTCTTCCCACAGAACAACATGATACCTGGCAACAGGTGAGATAAACTAAACCGAACGCTCCTAACAAAGTGAAGAATGTCTGACAATACCACCACTGGCATAGATGAATGAGGGGAGATATACCCTGTAAATAATGAAAATGAGAAATATAATGCAAAGAGAGTTTTTTCGTGCTGTAAACTATCATTTAAGAGTGCAACAGGAGCGAGCTGAGTTATGTCACGCTACGTCTCGAGGAAGTTTTCAGGGAGCTGCCAGAGGCAATTCAGAAACCACAGCAGACAAGTATACAAATTCACATCTCTGTCTCTCACGCTCACAGAGACTCTCTAAGTCACTAAAAAAGGGACAGGTGGAATCATATTCCAACAAACATGCTTGGATGACGTGTCCAGACATCAAAGCCAGATGGGAAGCACAGAAGGAACTCAATTTGGTCGGATGCACTCATATATGCTTTATATCTAGTTATTACACGGCTCGTTGGAATGCCCGGTTCTGATTGGCCAGTCGCGACATTTGCAGGTTCGTTATTCATTTTGGATATTTCGTATATCCTTTTGATAGGTACAGTTTAATATTACACAAAAAATAAATAAATATGTCTTTTAATAACATGTATGACATTATATTTACAAGTGATTCAACCAAATTACCTGTTCGTGACACTTGAACGCCATTTCTTACCTTAAAACTGAAAGTAAGCGGCTTTTCCTCGTGGAAGGTCTGCATTCGGTAAAAAATGAGCTTATAAATGTCCAGTTTTTTTCTCATGTGGCAAGTAGGCGTGTAATAAGCGGGATAATGTACAGGCAACCGATTGTTATCGCAGAAATAAGCCCCTTCAGTGTGATACAAGACCCTCCGCTTCTCGTAGGGTCCCGATCACACTTTCGGGCCTTATTTCTGCGATAACAACCGGCTGCCTGTACATTATCCCTTACATAGGATAGCATTCTTTATCTATCCTAAGATCTTGAATCCTGCAGTGTGATGATTTATCTTGCAATGTGATAGAACATGGTTTCAAGTGTTGGATCACAATACTTCCTAGGTGCATTTACATCTGGCTATTATTGTGGTCAAATGGTATTTGGCTGGGACTGACTGCGACCTGAGCGCTAAACACACGTTAACAACAGCAACAAAGCCACCAAAGACGCTTTTCAACGAGAAGCTGGCGATTTGAGGTGACAAATATTTCTTCTTATGCAATTACTTGTTAGGTATCGGTTGCACTAATAGGTTTCATTCAAACCCATGTCAAAGTAACGTCTACAGTGGCTTGCAAAAGTATTCATCCCCCTTCATTTTATTCACATTTTGTTATGATACTGCCTTATCTTAAACTACTTTAAATGATTATTTTTTTTACATTAATCTACACTCCATGCACAAAACAAAAAACTGATTTTTGATAGCTTTGCAAATTTATTAAAAATAAAAAACAAAAATAAGTACATTGCATAAGTATTCATACCCTCAACTCAGAAAATGGTTATAGCGCCTTTACAGACTCAAATCTTTTTGGGTATGATGTGAAAAGCTTTACACATCTGCATTTGGCAATTTTCTGTCATTCTTCTCCTCAGATCCTGAGGCAGATCCGAGCAGTGCTTGTTTTTCTCCAGACATGATGCATGAATCTGAGATTCATCAGACCAGAGTATCTTGTTTCTGACGGTTTGAAAGATTAGCTGAAGTACGTTTTTGCATATTTCAAGTTTCCATGTGTCTTCACTGAGCAAAGGTTTGAGTCTGGCCACTAAGCCATAAAGCCCAGATTGGTGGAGTGTTGCAGTGATGTTTGTCCTTGTGTAAGTTTCTCCCATCTCCATTCAGCTTCTTGTTCGCTTCTACCAAGACCTTCTCCATCGATGGCTCAGTTTGGACAGGAGGTCAGCTCAAGTAAGAGATCTGGTGGTTCCAAACCTCTTTCATTGAGGATAAATGGAGGCTACATGCTTCTGTGAACCTTCAATACAGCAGATTTTTTTCAGAAGTCTTCCCCAGATCTGTGCCTTGATACAATCCTGTCTCAAAGCTCTACTGGCAGTTCTTTTGACCTCATGTCTTGGTTTTTACTTTGATATGCATTTTCAGCTGTTGCACCCTTTATAGAGAGGTATGTGCCGCTCCAAATCATACTTATTCAATTGAATTTGGCACAGGTTAACTCCACTCGAAGTGTATAAACATCAACAAGCAAAACTAATGCTTCTGAGCTAAATTTCAAGTGTCCCAGAAAAGGGTGTGAATACTTATGCAATGTACTTATTTTTGTTTTTTATTTTTAATAAATTTGCAAAGCTGTCAAAAATCAGTTTTTTGTTTTGTCATTATTGTGCATGGAGTGTAGATTAATGTAAAAAAATAATCATTTAAAGTAGTTTAAGATAAGGCAGCAGCATAACAAAATGTGAATAAAATGAAGGGGATGAATACTTTTGCAAGCCACTGTGTAATCCACCTTTGCCCACATTTTTAGTTCGTACCTGAATTGACATGGTGACGGGATAACAATCACAATCACAACCAAATGACCTACTCTTATCTGACTTTGTGAGATGAGGACGTGTGTGTTATTCAATAAGGTGCACAGTTCCTTTCAGAGGGGGAGGAATTTTCCAGTTGCACATGTGCATTCATGCATTACTCCGCTCTTCCACGGTACCAGAACGCCTCTATGGCAGTCGCACGTATTTGAATGATATTCCAGTGAATTCTTTTACTGTAATCAAGACTGCATTCACATTCTTGAAACGTGCAACGTCACATCAGCGTGAAACAAGAAAACCTTGCTGGAATTTAAACACAGGGGACAACCGTGTGGGCTTAACTTAATGCGTTGTCTTTGGTGGGTCAGGTTAAAAATGAAAGGATCTCCGTCACACTGATACCTGACCTCATAAAAGGGGAGGGGGGTTCAGGTGTGTCAATCTGTCCGTGACTCTCAAGACTATCCGATGTCGGCTCATCCGCCTGAGATCGGCTCTGGTTTCAGTCAAGCTGAGCACCCAGAACTCAAGAGGCTCCACTCGCTGAGGAACGGCCAGTGATGTGGAACGCAAGGGTTGTGCTCGGACGTTATCTGCCCAAACAGAGGCAGGTTTCTGCTTTTATCGCCTATGGATAGGAAGGGCATTGTGTTAACCTCTGAGGCGATGCCAAATGTTACGGCCCTCCAAAGAAAAGGTCAAGGAAAGGTCACCCACGCTACAATACTTAAACGTGAAGAAAATCAAATCCATCACTTTGAAGTATGAATGCTACTTAATCTTCAAGCACACACCCTTACAGGGAAAATACGGCTTTGCTAAAAAATTCAGAGGAAAGGAACAAGTCAATCAATTACTCTAAATACATTTTCTTTATTAAGAAAAGAAAAGCAGCATTTGTCCAATAGATGTGAAACAATGAAAGCATCAAAAGCTCCACAGGACAAAAATTACATACAGTATAGTTCACGTTTAGTAGCACACATAAAAACCATGAACTGACTGAAAGTTTAAAGGTGTTTAAACGTAAATTTCATTGTAGCGAGGAAGGCGGGACGAGAGCCGTGGGGCAGGAAGGCGGGAGGAAGGAGGGACATGCTGTCAAAGAGCCCTCGCAGCCGAGCGGCCTCGCGGTGCTGAGGAGTTCGGGCAGCGCGGACGAGGGCGTCCGCCAGCGGCTGCCCGAGATCGTGGTGCTGGAACGATGGGATTCGGTGGGGACGGAGGTGGGATGGCGGCCATGGAGGGAGCTCGGGAATGCCGGCTGCCCTCAGCCAGGAGCCATCGCAGGCCGCCAGGAGGCGGATCGGGCCGTCCACCGAACGTCCAGCACCACAGCATAGCACCGCGAGGAAGAGCCTCTCGGCTGGCTGAGGTTCGAGCGACGGCGTGTCGGGGAACCGGACTATTATTTTTTTTTTTTTTTAACATTTAAACAATAAACTTTAATCAAAAATAAACAAACAAAAACACGGAAGTAAAAGGCCGGCAGCCACCTCACGGTCGACTGCCGGCCACACAAACATAAATAAAACTTAACATTTCCGGGCCCGGTCCTCTCTCGTCGGCAGTCCCGTCGCTCGTCCTCTTATAGCTCCCCGTGAGGCATGCGGGACCGGTGCGCGTACAGCTGATACTCATAATCACTCACGCCACCGGCCCTGTCTTCCTGCCCCACGGCTCTCATCCCGCCTTCCTCGCTACATTCATTTATTCCGTTTTCAAGCCAGTAGGTTTGATTGAGCGTACACCATTTGACTTGACCACAAAAATATTGAATACGTTTCCTGTTTTCATGTAATTTTATTTGTAAAATAATTTGTTTTTCTCGATTAATGAATACACTTTTTTTTGCTTCTGTCTGCGATCCTTTTTTGTGACAACTATGACTGCACAAGGGCCATTTCACGCATAACACGTTTTGCATTCCACAGTGCTGCTTTTCAATTGTTTTTCTATGTACACAAGCACTAAATGGATGTTTTGGACGTCACACCTGTGTCTCGTTTCTTTTTAACTTATCACGCATGAGCACAGCTGTATGTCCATCTCAACAGTGAACCAATCAGAAGCCAGGGGCGGGTGTTTACAAAAGCGACTGGTCGAATAGCTGAAGCATTTATATTTCTCTTTTTTAAAAAACAGATGGCTTCAAGATTGCTGTTTGCTTATTTCAGTCATGCCTTTTAATAAAGCAAATCCCATAAAAGCGTCCTCTCCGTTTCTCTCCTGCTCTGTTCCGAGCGCTGCGTCGCACATTTTTGAACACGCTCTCTATGACCAACCTTAAACAGTACTGTGTTTTTATGACACATTTATCATATCATCAAAGATTATAACTCATGATATCTTAAACGCGATATAGAAAATGATGATAATGAAAGATTAAAAGTGTATTCGTTTCGTGCTAATGACGACCAAACTGCAATTTGCTGGGAATAAAATCTTATTACTGATAAGTTAAATTTTTTTTTGCAGATGTCCTTTGTGAACTCTACAAAGCTCTTTGTCTTTGCGATTGCAGAGAGCATGCAGTACTCACTTTAATATATCGACGCTACGGGAAGTGTAAATGGAAAAATGTGCACGCAGGTCTGATTGAAAAGGACAGCGGGTACATTATCTGTGACTCACCCAGTTCTCTGGACACTGGAGATACGGCTGCGTTCTCTCCGATCTTCGATACAGCATCAAAGTACTGCTTCCCAGCCAGGGCCATGGCTGCAAGACAGTGATAAGAACATGGAAGATTTAGCAAGGTGCAGTATTCTGTAAATGTGATTTATCTAAATTAGAACGTGGTGTACAATAAACAGGAGTGCTAATATATTAACCAAACTAGTTAATATAGTTCAGTTCTATAGTACGTAATACACATTATAAATATTTTGTGAAGACATTCATTCAAAAAACACTATTATTGGCCATTCACTACTATCTACATTGTAGCATAAATCTTTAAATCAAAGGCCACAAGAAGCCTAAATTCAGTCTTAAATATCAAACCAAGAAATGTGTGTAAATGTACTTAATGATTATTCTTTTTTGGGATTTATGTAACCATAATGATTCTTGTTTTTAGTTAAACCGGTAAGACAAATGCAAAGAGATACAACAAAATAAAAATAAATGCAAATTTTAAACATGTAAATATGAATTAATTCTGCATGCGCAAATGTCAGAACATGGAAATGCGACGCTCACCTGAAACAGCTTTCTCATAGCTCTTCCCCAGGTTTACGAGGTTACGCAGCCCCGGGTTAAACTGTTCCATAACATTCTGAAAAAGAAATCAAATGTGAGTATTAGTGGATGTTTGTGAAAAAGACATACTTCCTTCCTTGAAATAAACTTTTCAGTTTCTTCTAAGTAAATGTGCACATAATCTCAAATCCAACTAACAGTGATGTAAATAAAAAAACCTGAAACTAGACACGACAGCCAAATACATCCATCTGATGATTACAAAGACTACCTATTAAAAAATGACCTATTATTAGTAATCTAAATGTGTGCTTAGTGGACAACACTCAACAACACGTATTACAAGCGGACGGCAGTCTGAGCACCTTCAGAGATGCTGTGAGTGTCTTGTATCAGAGAATCAATATTAGATCTTATGGTGACAAGACGTCCGATTTACACCCCTAATAAATAGTATATGTACTTAATGAAGTCTTATTTATTGTGTGCACAGGCACACACTCATTCTTCTATCTTTGAGTCTGACCTAAGAAAGCTGTTTGCAAGCCATTTCAGGTTTGTTCTTAAAATCTACGAGTTTCGCTTGGGTCAGGAATCTGCAGTCAAGGTTTTGGCTTCAACTTAATGCCTGTGCAGATCTCTAGATGAAACTTTTATTTAGCTATGAAGTATACAGTGTATGTGTACATAAATAACATAAACATATGTACATAAAGTACAGCTGTGGCCAAAAGTTTTGAGAATGACACAAATATTAATTTTCACCAAGTCTACTGCTTCAGTGATTTTTATATGTTTTTGTCAGATGTTACTATGGTATACTGAAGTATAATTACAAGCATTTCATAAGTGTGAGAGGCCTTTATTGACAATTACATTAAGTTTACGAGAAGACTCAATATTTGCAGTGTTGACCCTTCTTTTTCAAGACCTCTGCAATTTGCCCGGGCATGCTGTCAATCAATTTCTGGGCCACATCCTCACTGATGGCAGCCCATTCTGGGGAGTTTCTTTGCCATGGACCCAAAATGTTGATGTTTTGGTCCCCGAGCCACTTAGTTATTACTTTTGCCTTATGGCAAGGTGCTCCATCATGCTGGAAAAGGCATTGTTCATCACCAAACTGTTCTTGGATGGTTGGGAGAAGTTGCTCTCTGAGGATGTTTTTGTACAATTCTTTGTTCATGGCTGTGTTCTTAGGCAAAATTGTGAGTGAGCCCTCTCCCTTGGCTGAGAAGCAACCCCACACATGAATGGTCTCAGGATGCTTTACTGTTGGCATGACACAGGACTGATTGTAGTGCTCACCTTTTCTTCTCCGGACAATCTTTTTTCTGGATGCCCCAAACAATGGGAAAGGGGATTCATCAGAGAAAACGACTTTACCCCAGTCCTCAGCAGTCCAATCCCTGTACCTTTTGCAGAATATCAGTCTGTCCCTGATGTTTTTCCTAGAGAGAAGTGGCTTCTTTGCTGCCCTTCTTGACACCAGGCCATCCTCAAAAAGTCTTGGCCTCACTGTGCGTGCAGATGCACTCACACCAGCCTGCTGCCATTCCTGAGCAAGCTCTGCACTGGTGGTGCCCCGATCTCACATCTGAATCAACTGTAGAAGACCATCCTGGCTCTTGCTGGACTTTCTTGGGCGCCCTGAAGCCTTCTTCACAACAATTGAACCTCTCTCCTTAAAGTTTTTGATGATCCAATAAATGGTTGATGTAGGTGCAGTCTTACTAGCAGCAATAGCCTTGCCTGTGAATCCATTTTTTGTGCAAAGCAATGATGACTGCCCGTGTTTCCTTGCAGATAAGCATGGTTAACAGAGGAAGAAGAATGATTTCCAGCACCACCCTCCTTTTAAAGCTTCCAGTCTGTTACTCTACAGTAATTCAATCAGCATTACAGAGTGATCTCCAGCCTTGTCCTCCTCAACACTCTCACCTGTGCTAACCAGAGAATCACTGACATGATGTCAGCTGGTCTTTTTGTGGCAGGGTTGAAATGGAATGTACATGTTTTTTTTGGACTAAGTTCATTTTCATGGCAAAGAGGTACTTCACAATAAAATTTAATTAATCTGATCACTCTTCATAACATTCTGGAGTATATGCAATTCGCCATCATAAAAACTGACTTTGTGAAAATTAATATATGTGTCATTCTCAAAACTTTTGGCCACGACTGTACATAAATTGCCATAAATAAAGTACATCAATTGCCATAAATTACTATTTTCTTGTAATGTGTTCCATGTCATAATAAAAAAATACTTTATTAAAGAGACACACTCGGGTTGTTTCAAACCTATATAAGTTTCTTCATTCTGCTAAACACAAAAGAAGGTATTTGGAAAAATGTCAGTAAGCAAACAGATCTCATCCCCCATTTACTGCCATAGTAGGGAAAATACAGTAAACACTATGGGAGTCAATGGGAGATGAGATTTGTTTGGTTATTGACATTCTTCTCAAAATCTTCCTTTGTGTTTAGCAAAACAAATAAATTGATGTAGGTTTGGCACAATCTGAGGGTGAGCAAATGATGACAGAATTTTCATTTTTGGGTGAACTATCCCTTTAACATAACACTCCTACTGAGCTATTAATCATGGTGTTATAAAAATATCGTAGCAGCTATTTCCATATGGGTCAAACTCAGTTATTATACAATTACTTTTTCTAAAAAGCAGAATCTTGTCTCATAAGATCCATATTACAGACACATTCTGCTATAGGGTGAAACAGAGATACCTTCATTTATATACTGTACTCCAACACAAACATGTGACATCTGTCAGTCTCCAGCATCAAACTAGATCTTAGCACAGGTCACACATTTCAGAGGTTATGGGTGCCTGTTTTTCCACCATCAAGAAGTGTGTGGAATAACAATATCTTATGTTAAAATTCATATGCGCATCTCTCCGTGTCAGTATTCAGAAACACTCGAACTAAGAAAGTTTAAAGGAAAACTCAGAAACTCTACCAAACATATGATGCGTGTGTATAATAGTTGGCAACACTCTCCGCTAGTTTCCGGTTTCTTTTCTCTGCACTTTGAACTTTGAAGCAAGAAGCGGAGATTTGAATGAGTCACTAGAAAACACTTGGGCTTGGTTATATTTACTTTGTCTGCATACATGTGCTTAATGCTTACTAATCCTCAAACCATGAAGATAGCCCACTCATCCTCTCCACTCCCCAACACGTAATAATGAACCATCAGAGACGGAAGCAACTGATATTACACTGGAATGGAAGTACAGGAATGACGTTCTCATGGTGAGAAAGGGCGTGGGAGCAGGTCTCTCTCATAATACTGTAAACCCTCTTCCATTGAAAACATCTCACAGTACAACCAGGAGTGTAGGATCTCATTTGAGATAACCAAAATGAGGAACTTGCCTCATTAGTATTTTTATTATTATTTTCATTATTACTGATTGAACACTGACTGTATAAACTTCCTAAAATAACCTTTAGACGCGTTACAGTAATGAATTTAGGATCTTGGGGTAAAAACAAATGTTGTGATTCCTACGTGTCTACTTTTCCAGACCTGGTTGTGGTAATATTAAAGGGATACTTCACCCAAAAATGAAAATTCTGTCATGGTTTACCCACCTTCGAGTTGTTCCAAATCTGTATAAATGTCTTTGTTCTGATGAATACAGAGAAGGATATTTCAAAGAATGCTTATAACCAGACAGATTTTGCACCCCATTGACTCCCAGGAAAAAATACAATGATAGTCAAAAGTGCCCCAGAACTGTTTGCTGTCCTACATTCATCAAAATGTTTTCTTTTGTGTTCAACAAAACAAAACAAAATATTAAGTAATTTTTCCTACTAACGTTGTGGGTCTCAATGGGGGGCAAAATCTGTCTGGTTATACGCATTCTTCCAAATATCTTTCTCAGTGTTCATCAGAACAAAGACATTTATACAGATATGGAACAACTGGCAGGTGAGTCAACGTTGACAGAATTTTCATTTTTGTGTTAAGTACCCCTTTAAAAGTCTGCTTTTTGGCAAATTTTAAACATATAAAACGTGATTTTACACAAGGACTGAGTACCTTGCCATGAGGCAAAAGAAAAGAAAAATCTTTTCTAAAAAAAATCTTCTGGGTGTGTCAATAAATCAAATAATGTGGTGAAGATCGACCCTTACACTCAATGACATCCAAATAAAGTGAAGAGAACTCAATTTCTTTCCAACTTCACCACCTCAAACATCAAATGAGCCAAATCCACAAACATTTGACCTCAGATAAAGTTTCCTGACCAGATCAGAAGATCATCAACCAACACAACGACCTCCCATCTGTCAACCAGCGGCCCTATGTTTGGGATTCCGCCACATATTTGGTGATTGTACGCTTAACCTGACCGTTCTGGACTCAACAGGTGGTATACATTAGTTTTGAATGTCTTAAAAGTGTCCGTTCTCTCACCTTGTAAGTGCTCTCTGTGAGTTTAGTCACCTCCTCTGGGTCGCGCGACATTCTTCAGCCCTTCTCGTGACGAGAGCACGCACTCAAAAGCAAATAATCAAGATTTGTCAAAATTCTCCGACCGATCGATTAGTCCAAAACGCCTCGCGCAGGACGGCACGCTTATCGCCTCCAATAAATCCGCATAGCAGGACTGCCGGTGTTGGAAAGTGGCTCCGGGCGGTGTTCCTCAATAACTGGCAGGTGGAACTGAGCTCAGAAAAGAGCGTGTGAGAGAGCTCATGAGTGCGCGTGAGTGTGTGTGCTTGTAAGATAGGTGAGGTGATCGACGTCACACACGGGCAGCGCTGACAGGTGGAATTCAGGCAGAACGAGCATAAACGACGCCATCTACTGTTCATTGTCGTTAATGCAATCATCTACCAAAGTCCCTTTCAATGCAAGTCGGTTTACTTGCCAATGCCATGTTTTTAATAATGGATTATTCAATATTTAAAGAATAAAGACTTTATTTCGACCTAATTTTCCAATGATTTAAGCAAATGTTAAAGTTATCCCTAGAACATTGTGTACAAGAAAATAATTTTTATCAATGGAATATATATAGTATAATAGATGGTGAGCTAATAAACAATGCTGATGTTTTATTAATAACACAGGGTATTGATTCATCAGGAGGAAACTGAAGTGTCTGACTCTAAACCAACATTTTCCTCATTGTATTTCTTTAAATGTTCCTTATTGTATTAAACCTGTTCATGGAATTAAAGGGATAGTTCATCCAAAAATGAAAATTTCTGTCATCGTTTACTCACTCTCATGCCATTTTATACCTGTATAAATTACTTTGTTCCGATGAACACAAAGAAATATATTTGGAAGAATGTTAGTCATTTTCAGTTCCGGGACATCATTGACTACTATCTCATTATGTGTTCAACAGAACAAAAACATTTTTTTTCCTACTATGGTAGTGGATGATGTCCCAGAACTGAAAATTGCTAACATTCTTCCAAATATCTTTCTCTGTGTTGATTGGAACAAAGACATTGATACAGGTTTGAAACAACCTGAGGGTGAGTAAATGATAGACAGATGTTTGGATGAACTATCCCTTTAATGTAAAAAAGGCAGATCACTCGGGTGGGCGCTGCTAATTTGTACGCCAGTCAAATGTTACATCCCACCTGTGCCATTATGAATCAGCATAGCAATTATTGCATATTCAGTAAAAGACAAGAAATACATTTGTACAGTTTATTAAAGGAAATAAAATTGTGCATTTATAACTGTACACAAATAGTTATAAACTTTAGGTCTATTCAGTAAATAATTATTCAGTGAGTGAATAGCAAGTTAGATGGTCAGCTCTAAAAGAAACATGTATATAAGGATCATTGAATCAGTGCGTTAAATTCAGACTAGTTTATCAACAACATAGTCAAATTCACTGAACTGAATGAACTCATTTAAATACTAATATAAAAGTCTGTGAGCATACATTATTGCTTCTTAATAGACTTAATAGCCATTTCAGTAAAATCATAAAGGAAACTGTTCTGCTGCCTGGGCCCCCTGTTGTGCCCTTATGTACTGTATACTTGCATGCGCTGTTTTGATTTTACCTCAGTATTTCAGCTGCGTTCTGACCTACACAAGAAAACTAAAATACTGGAGTTAAAGGCAATAAAGCAACAACTCCAAATGAAAGTTAATTTTATCATTTAATATAATTTCATAGCAACTGTACAGAAAGTGCATGTTTCTACAGACACAAAATCAAGAGATCATTCCAAATTTTCAGTTTTATGTACATTTATGCATTTTGCAGATGCTTTTATCCAACACGACTTACATTGCATTATACTATACATTTGTATCAGAGTGCAATCCCTGGGATCAAACCCATGACCTTGGCGTTGCTAGCGCCATGCTCTAACCACTGAGCTACAGGAAAACTTGTATGTTAGTTTCTCCAATACAGTTGTCATTTTATCCAAACGATATTTTACAAAATAATAAAATCTAACAGAATTTCATTGTTAAATGAACCCCAGTTGAATCATTCCGAGTTTGCAGAAATTAGATTTGAATGAAATCGAAAACTTTTTGAATGGTCCACTGTCTGCCCAAAGATTCACACTCTTAAATACTAGTGTTTATACATGTATTTTGGAAACCGTTCAAAAATGAATATTTAATGGAATTTTCAATCAATCTCTGTCATGAACGTGGGTGGTGAGAACAAGGACAGAGGACCCAGGTGCAGACAGCGGGTTAAGGGGTTAACAAGACATTTAATAAAATATAAATACAAAATACAAAACAAACACCCACGAGGGGGGGGGGGATTGGGGGGGAATATGGAAATAACTTTAAGGAAAATATGAATAGTTGGTTTATTTCTACATCGCCTCCCATCTTCTGTCTGGTGCTTGCTGGGAAGTTGATCATCACATCATCTGCCACATAAGAAAAAAAATGCATGAGAAAACTATTTTTGACTTTTTCACTTTAATAACACTAATCAAAACTAGAGTCATTCTCTTTAGCTTGGAGGCACACTAGGGCTGTACAACATATAACTTTTTAAAACTTCCTTATAATAATAATCTTACTATATTGTTTTTCTGCAATGCCATAAATTGCTTTATGTTTTATCCAAAGCACTTTGGATCATCTTGTTGTCAAAACTTACCTTGCCAAATCAAAGCTAATTTTTTCATTTCATAATGATCTAAACAAAATATATTGATGGCTTTCATAACAAATTGTAATGTTGCACATGTTGAATTCAGGTAATTAGAGTTTAAGGGCACACAGTTTAAAGGGGAAATGAACCATTCAACCAAATGTACATCACTTAGTAAACTTACTTTCACTTAAATAAAAAAACCCATACAGTAACAGATTCGATACATGTAAGCATTTAAGAAAAAACGTGATGGTTTGTTATGCCTTTTGAAGCAAGGGCGCCGCCATCTTGCAGCGCCATGGCATGTGACATCACCGGGTTGGTTCGCTATAATGGCTGGTTTGTCATAATATAAAATATGTTTCGTAGCTTTGAACCAGTGACACAGTGTAATGCACATATGTATGAAAATTCTGTCATAATGCCACATAAACGCTAATTGTATGAAGCGTTGTTTACACCACGTTGTGCCTTACGTTATGAAATCAATGTTTGGGATCATTTCGTGTGGTGTTTTTCTACACTATGGTGAAATACATACAGACATACAGATAGGATTTATCTACTTATGGCGAACACCAAAAATATTTATTTGACTTAATGAAGTACATTAAAAAGCAGTCATCAAGTAAAACATTAAACAGCCATACAGTATACAGTAAACATTAGATTTACGATATTATTTGATATTATGTACATCACCTGTTTTAAACTATCTATTGTGATACAAATATAATAAATGCAATAACCAATAAATTGCTTTTTCATTAGTCTCTTTAGGTTGACTGCATATAGACAGTTTACACTTTGGACAAGAGGGCATTTGGGGAAGAAGAACAGGATCCCTATTCCAGCCTGTGCTGTCAACTCTATTAGGGCTGTGGATTATCATGGATTTGAGTATGCATACCTGTATGATGCTTTTTAAGCATACAAAGTTTGCTATTACAGTAATTAACTTTAATATTTCATCAAGTGTAATGTACATTTGAAGGTTTACTATCAATCAATTATTACTTTTATTGTTTTTACTGTAATGAGACTCTCTGACAAAGAACTGTTGTACTAGTATTATAAGGAACACTAATAAATAGATAAAGCAATTCCTGTTGGCAGAGAGAGAGAGACTAAACTACCCAAGAATATAAATTAAATGGTCATGGGGGCTTTATACAATAAAAAGAGGATGAGTGGATCTCAAAAAAAGAATGCTTATTAGAAAGAACATACTACAGTGTTCTTACAGTAATGGAATCCAGAGAATTCAAAATTATGTTATATGGTCATAGAACAATCATGAAATTTAATTTTTGGAACTGTAAAGAAACCATGTATGGTTTCATCAATTGTCACTTTAACTTTTCTGTCAGTTTATCAACTCATCATCATCTGTGTTCTTTTTGCTTATCCACAGTGAGCTGTGTAACAGGGCTGCGAGGATGCAAATCTGCCTAGATGCTTGGCAACAGTCTCTGCTTTATTTGGTTTTTCTATAGCCTCCAAACTTCCCCACAGAAATTTCTTCCTCTTTGTGGAATACTTTGTGTAGAGGGAGTGAAGACTTCACCTCCAGCCAGTAACTGTTCTTCACCTCTGTCACTTTTACAGTTTCCTGGGCCACCACCAACTTTGAGTTAACGTCCATGAGTGAGCAGGTTCCAAAAGAAGCATTATGACCTGGGCTGTCATATCTGCAGTCTCCTGACACAACTATCGACTCGTCAGATAAAGTGCTCAGTACTGCCTCGTTGTGTAATGTCCAGGCATTGTTGACCTCTGGGATGACATACGTCTTCTGTATTTTAAGAGATGTTTGTCAGACCAATGGTTTCACACACCTCCATAAATGGACTGCACTCGTTTCCAGTGACAAATACAGCAGCAGGGACAGAAACATTCCATTCCATTATTCCTCCGACTAATATCAGAGAATGCCACATATAATTATGGCCATCAATACATTCTGTGGTTACCCTAAGGCCAAATCCACATCCAAAGACTCTTGGTGGCCTCACCAAACATTTTCCACAACCTTTCCAATGGCACACACAAAACAGCTTCAGTAATTCCTCTGTAGAGACAATACTTTACCTATCTTGTGAGACTTTTGGTTCCTCAATATCACTGATACTTTCATCACTCTCGCTCATTGATTTTTCTTCCTCAGAATCTTCACAGCCCTCACTAATGTCAAGATGAAGAGATGATGATGCCCTAGTTGAGGAGGGGTCCTCCGCAGATGTACAATATAAATGGTCATTCTTTTTTACAAAGTATGTCATCAGATGCATCAGTCTGTGTGCCAACACTGCCTGTCTCCTGATCTCCTCACCGATGTCGACTTCTGGGAACTTGCTGCTGGCCACTAGCTGCATGCATGTCTGCCTAACCTGTAACAAAATCTGATGTTTGTATTCACCCAAATGATGCTGATTGCATAAAAGACTGTCCTTACATCCCGAATAGTATAGCATATTAAAATAGTACACCTTTTTGTTGTGGTATTCTGAAAATGTTATTTTATTAATATAAGAATGATGTGTAACCACTAGGAGTGTTTGTTGTGTTTTTGATGGACATTAAACAAAATGAACCAAATCATGATGTAAATACCACATTTTTTGTCTGCAAATATTACTAGTTCAACTGGTTATACAATGTAACATCAGTAAGGGTGTTGTGCAGTGATGCACAGAATCTTTGGGTGCAGTGGTCATTGACCAATCAGAATCAAGGACTGGAACTAAAACAATGTTTTTTAAGGGAATAGCGGGCTGATTTAGTAGGCGGAAGAAATACTTCAAAACAACAACAGTAAAGTTGGTCAAAACTTGTTTGCACGAAATGCAAGAGAATTAAAGTAACGTTGTGTGGCAGGAACGGTTGTGTAATTGGAGATAACGTTTGGGGGTTACTATGTATGGTGTCCGACTGGTAAATGTGGAGTCAAGGTAAGAAATATTTATTTTGTGGTTAGCACCGACTTGTATGTTGTGAAATGGCAAACAGGTGTGCATTGGTTGTGGTTTGTTTTCATTTTTGACGGTCATTTCATTTGTTTGGCAACATGATGTAGAGCCAATAACTATAGAAATCTTGAGGCAGTGGGATTTTGTCTGAATTTATATAAGGATGGCTTGAGGGGCAACAGCTGATCAGTTTTGCTGTTATCGTAGAACGTTCAGGCTTTTGTGGGTTGATACTGTATATACTGTACCTGTCTATTCATTCCCTTAGCTTTAACGCTATAAAAATCAAATTTAAAAGCAGCAACAATGCAGTAGTGCCCCCCCTTTCGTCTTGTCATTTCACGAGATCTGGCAACAGTGATCCCTACTAACTTTCAAATCTTGCGTTGCCAGAAGTCTCAGTAGGGCTACAGTAGGGAAAGCAACCACAAAGCAGCTGGGAGACGTTAAGCAGGAGAACAAGTGGGTATACGCTAACATAGATCTTTAGAAGTCATTATACGCAAACAGCGCTGTAGAAAAAGTAAGCATAAGGCCTATACGTGCGTATGACCCAGACTACACCGCACCGGGCTAGACGTCTATTAGATTTTCACTGACAGCCCAAATTCAGTCTTGTTTTAGCCTAGACCCATATTCACTGTCTATTAGACGTATGCATGTAGACATAGTCATTCAATAGCCGTCTAATTGATGACTAGTCTATTCTTGGTTTATAGTTAGACGTCTATTAGATTTTCACTGACAGCCCAAATTTTACCTTGTTTTAGATTAGACATCAGGGCTGTGTTTGGACGGTTTATAGACGTCTTTTAGACGCGAAATTGCTTGCTGAGGATACACCTTCCTTCAACAGCAACGCCAAGGAGATATAGGGCCGGTTTGTGGACTTGCGTTTCCCTTGTCTACCACTAGAGGGGACCCAAATCCAAACTATGATAAGCCAGTGCCAGTGAACAAAATATGAGCGGCATCTCACTCTCTTTACATGGAGTTCATCAAATCAACCAGTTAGTCACTTCAAATGTACATCTATATATTAACCATATTGTAGATGCTGTAATCCTTTCACAAATTTCAAAACCATTCATGGAATTAATGTGCTTTCCTGTTTGTGTGTATAGTGTGTATCAAAGCCTATTCTCTAATAGCAGTACCCATGAACAAAGAGAAATTCGTTTTTTTTAGAGAAAATTTTAATTTTTGTGTGAATTGTAAAGCTGTCCAAATCAAATAAACATAAATATTTTGCTCAAAAACAATAAACACATCTTCATGGGCCATTATGACATTTCTTTTTTGGCAGTTAAGCACCTCTCAAGTCCAAAGGCAAATCATTATATTAAAATCTCATTATCATTACACTGTCATTTGATAACTTTATGGTGTGACGGAGACGTCAGGCTCTCTCACCACACCTCCACCAGGCTCTCATTACCCCACTCATCAGCACCAGCATAAAGACACTCCACGAACACTCACTCATCGTCTGGTCTTGCTTGTGTATATAGATTCAAACCTGTGATACTCACCTTGTTACCTACCTGAATTATTCCTTGTTGAAAGACTTCAGCCTGATCGTCTTCCTCCTTCATCTGTGTTGTCTTTAGTGTGTTCGTCTGATCCAGCCATCCTCACCTCAAGTCACCATCGTCACCTTCACTCCCGGATTCAACAGCCCTGCGTTCACAATCTCCTGCAACCATCAAGGACAGTTTTAACTATCAGCCTCATCCTTCATAGTCATACAAGTATTACTCACCTGCACTCAGTCTGTGATGTATAAATAAAGTGTTGCAAACTTACCATCTGCCTTCGGAGTGTTCTGTTACATATGGGTTATCTTATATGTGCCATTGATTGCAGGATGTGCCAAAGGCAGGGAAACGCAGGTGGCCAGTTCAAGTATTTACAAAACCTCTTCAGGGCCCATGTGGAGTCTGCAGTCCACTTTGTAACCGAAACGTGAAACGGAAGTTTCAGCGGTTTTAGTGCTGTGACGTTTCAAGACCAAAGAAACATGTGTTGATGCTCAACTAAAGGGGATGAAACCCTGTTGGGCCATTCTGTGTCAATCAACTCAATTTTTTTTCCTATTTTACAGAAGCAAGACCAACATCAGTTGTGATGAAAGCCAAAATATTAAATGCCACCGATGACAAGTTAAGTAATCAATTAATTTGTAGAGGGAGATAAAAATGGCAATTTTCATCTGAAATTAGGAGCCATATTTGAGGGGGTAAAAATGTATTATTTTTTAGGTATAGCTGTTAATTTTAGCAATCCTTGATGCATTTTATGCCAATGGTGACAGCTCAAATGAAGAAGGGGCTTTTTTTTTAAACTAAATTTGCATTGCCCTTTTAACTCCAGAACCGTTAATATCCTTTTAGATTCTTGTACTTGACCAACCTTTCTTTTGGGCACTACATTTTTAAAGCCCTACAAATTTCAGTCTTCAAATACAAGGCTCTAAATGTGGCTTCATGAGAACTTAAAATGTACACATTTCAGACAGCAAAAACCAAATGTGGGTCATTTTTCAAAAATCTGGTACTTCATTTCTTTAAAGAGGAATGTCTGGAGAACAAATAATGTTGAAACTAGGAATTTATCTTTTTACCTTCTATCAAAACAACTGCCCTAAACATAACCATTTCTGTGTCATTTTGGCACTGAGTTACTGTTAAAAATGATCGGGGTTGAGGCACATTAACTTGCTCTGAATAGTTTATAAGATTCTATATTTCTTTGAGTTACAGGGAAATTTGCATAAAGGGATGTTGTTAATTATGGCCCGAGCACCAATGATGTGAGAAATTGCTGCGTTTCTTATTGAGCTTGAGGGCACTCCTTCTGATGACCGTAACACTTATATTCTTCAAAATAATCACATTTTTGAGAGCCTAAACATGCTCGAGAAAACTCATGAAAGTTTACATACATGTCAGAGTGGTGAAAATGTAAATTTACATTCATGCATTTGGCAGACGCTTTTATCCAAAGTGACTTTGTTTCTGAGTATGTGCAATCCTGGGATCGAACCCATTACCTTGGTGTGCTAGCGCCATGCTCTAACCACTGAGCTCATGCTGTGTGGGTCATGTATATCTGATACGGGTCAGAATGAAGTGTGGCAAAATGACTGTATAGCGCCACCTACAAAATTTCAATAAAGCAGCGCTCGTGCTGTGTGGGCCAGTGGTGGTTGACATAGAATGTGACTGACTGGTATACAGCACTCATTAGCATGTCCTGGCCACTTGAATAATTTGGAAAAATAGTGTTGAAAATCATCTTTCAAGATTGAGGTGATATTGATGAATATAACCCATAGCAGTGGATACTGTTTGATCTAGTATGTCTGGCTGGGCTTCACATTTTGAAAGCAGGGAAAGTTCAAATAATCACCATCCAACTTGACAATACCACAATCACTCCTTCCAAAAAAGCCAGGAACCTCGGTGTCATATTTGATGAACAGCTGACCTTCAATGATCACATTGCAAAGACAGCATGGTCATGCCGATATGCCTTATTCAACATTAGAAAGGTTAGACCCTAGTAGTATATATGAGGGTCATTGTGTCAAAATGATTGATGGTGACCTTTGACCTTTGCGGGGGGGGTTGAATTACTTCCGGACCACCCATGTAGTGAGGGACAGCCCACATCGCGTTGACCTTTTGACCGTATCCGCCCACATCGCGTTGACCTTTTGACCGTATCCGCCCCCGTAGTGAGGGACCGCCCACGTCGCGTTGACCTTTTGACCGCATCCGCCCCGTAGTGAGGGACCGCCCACGTCGCGTTGAACTTTTCACCGTATCCTCCCATATTGTAGGGACAGCCCATTTGTCTCCATTTTTCCGGGGGGCATGTATGAGCATGATTTTATGAGGTTTTGACACGTATCATATGCATGAATCAGTGTTGAAGTCTCGAGACTCAGACTCGGTCTTGAACTCGGGACCCTATTTTAATGGTCTTGGTCTTGTCATGGACTTATGTGCATTTTGACTCGGTCTCGACTCGTATTCGAACATGTTCGGAATTGGACTTATGCCCGAGTCCACTCGAGTCCCAGCAAAAATATTAAATACATTGAAAAGACGTCCCTTTATGGGCCAAAAATGAAAGTTGTTTCTATAGCTTTTCATGGCGTCTCCTGATTGTCTAATATTGATGTCCAGTCTGTACAAAGTAAAAACTGGTTGAAATTTTGAGTTTACACATGGAAATAAATTAAGTGAGACTCTTTGAAATAAACTGAGCTGAATGATTTGACTGCAGTAAGATAGCAAGCAACCAATGAATCAAGGTTAAAATTGATGATTTGTCAATGTTCATTGCATTGAATTGGTATCACTTTTGTACCTGCAAAAATCACCATTATTGTGATACTTTTTTAGTATCTGTTAGTATCAGATACTAAAAGATACTAACAGATAATGAGGAATAAAGCGTGTCTTTGTATTTCATTTTACACTTGGATATGTTGAATGTTTGTGGAAATTAGAAGCATAAGTTGTTTTCTGATGAGTTAGTGAGATATAGTGAGATTATAGCTTGTCATTTACCCTAGACTGCATTGGACACTCTTGCAACACACAATGGATCCCCACAGCTCAATTCGTCATGCATTGTGTGAGGTGATTTACAGATGTCAGGTTGGGTCAGCTCAGGAATGTCTCCCTGAAACAGAGGCTTCTCAGTATAACGTCAGGAATGCTGTCTTTCCTCTCTCGAAAACGTAAGTTTTATCACATCCTATACAGTATATATACATATCGAATGCTTTATTTAATTACTTATTTATTTAATTAATAATTTATTTATTTAATCACTTATTTATTCGCTGCTTTATTTATTTAATCATTGCTATATTTATTCATAATTTCCTTTAATACCCGTATTTATTTATTCATGCATATGATACGTGTCAAAACCTCATAAAATCATGCTCAGACATGCCCCCCGGAAAAATAAAGACAAATGGGCTGTCCCTACAATATTTGAGGATACGGTCAAAAGTTCAACGCAATGTGGGCGGTCCCTCACTATGGGGTGGATGCGGTCAAAAGGTCAACGCGACGTGAGCGGTCCCTCACTACTGGGGCGGATACGGTCAAAAGGTCAACGCGATGTGGGCGGATACGGTCAAAAGGTCAACGCGATGTGGGCGGTCCCTCACTACGTGGGTGGTCCGGAAGTAATTCAACCCCCCCGCAAAGGGCAAAGGTCACCATCAATCATTTTGACACAATGACCCTCATATATACTACTGACCCTATATCACTGAGCATGCGGCACAACTCCTTGTCCAGGCCCTGATAATGTCAAGGTTGGACTACTGCAATGCTCTCCTTGCTGGTCTTCCTGCAAAGGCTATCAAAACACTCCAGCTCGTTCAGAATGCAGCAGCACGCCTCATCTTCCAACAGCCCAAAAGGGCTCATGTGACAACCCTTTTCATCTCTCTCCACTGGCTACCAGTTGAAGCCCGTATCAGATTCAAGTCACTAATGCTTGCCTACAGGACTATCACTGGATCTGCACCGGCATACTTTCACACCCTCCTACACTCCTACACCCCATCAAGAACCCTGCTTTCAGCAAACGACAGGCGTCTTGTATTGCCTTCTCAAAAGGGCAGTAAATCGCTTTCCCGCTCATTCTCCTTCACAACTCCTTCCTGGTCGAACATTCTTCCTAACAACAGGTCTAGCTTTTAAAGATTTATTTTTTTGGCGTTTTGCCTTTATTTGACAGAGAGAGACTCTTTTCAGAGAGGACAGGAAGCAAAGTGGATGAGAGAGAGGGGGTAGGGTCGGGAAAGGACCACGAGCCGGGACTCGAACTCGGGTCGCCCAGGACGCACCGGCGCCACATGTCGGAGCACAAACCTATGGAGGACTAAACCTGCAAAAATTATAAATAAATGAATGTATAAATAAATAAATATATAAACGAATAAATGTAATAATATGAAAATAAATACAGGAATGAATGGTTTGATAAAACAAAATAATTCGTTTTAGCTATTATTGATCTTAGCTTTAACTTTTCTTTTCATTTTTTAAATTGATTTATTATTTTTTGTGTCCATTTTTAATTATTTTTAATTATTTTAATTTTTTATTTTTAGATTATTTTATTTATCATTTCCTTTTATTTTTACATTTATTTATTTATACGTTTATTTATTTTTATATTTATTTATTATCGCATGTATTTATTTCCACTTTTATTTATTTATTCTTGTATTTATTCTTACTTTTCTGTGTCTTGTATGATAATTAGATGGGTTGGTCTTGCCTACTATTGGTTCAGCGTAGATTGAAGCGTTTGATCGATTACTCTTGACTTGTTTTGGACTAACGTCACGTCACTCACTGATCGTTTGCTTCGTGTATAACGTTAAGTAACTATGGCGGGCGCACAATTAGCTAGAGAGTTACAGCATTTAGCCAATGAAGTCGATAACCATGCATCAAATGACTATGTGTCATTCAGATTAGATGCATTTATTGATGATTTATTACAGATTGACGGCGAGATAAATGACAAAGTTCTCCCTCGGTTGTTAGCCTCTTTGCAGCACATTCAAAGTCTGTGCGAGTCAGAGGGTGCTATGGTGGTGTTACAGTTCAACTGGTGAAAATCATAAAGCACAAAATGTAATAAGGTTTAACTACACAGATGAGCTTGTAAACCGAAGTCGCAAGCTAACGCTTTGTCAAAGTGATAGTTATAAGCAGCCTTTCGGTTAGAAAAAGCGTAAAGATTTAATGTAACATGATGTAACATAATGTAAATGAATTGAGACATAGTGAACTTAAGTCACAAGTTAACACGGTAGTAATGAGCATCGTTCTTTCACTACAGGGGCCATCAAATGGAAACCATTCCTTCTAAAAAGACGTGGTTACTAAACGGTACTCGTAAACTACATTCCATAAGAGATAAATAACACAGAGGTCACAAGTTAAAACGGGCATATTCCCTTGATTCATCCAGCTGCATATTGTTGTGTGACATCTTGATATTATTGCAAAGATCCGCAGCAGCTAGCATTGCGAAATAGCTTAGTGTGATTGTTACCGTAGTGACACGCTGCCTCGCTTTATTGTATGGGTACGAATCCCGTGTCAAATCGCTTTATTTATTTTTTCACCTCGCTTCAGCCGTTACGGGCGATCATACCAATAATTTGCAATCTTAACAAGAATGTCAAAATCATGTAACAAGAAAGTCTGTGTTTATTAGACATCTTAATATCAAGTCGTCTTGTGCTTTCAGAATCGACGAATCTGCTGAGGTCGTTCATGCACCTCTTTGGCAGAGGACCTGTAACCGGAACTTGGTCACCACCTTAGCACCCCCTGACTCGCACAGATTTTGAAGAACTTTGTCATTTATCTCTCCGTCAATCTGTAATAAATCCTCAATAAGTGCATCTAATCTGAATGACACATAGTCATTTGATGCATGGTTATCGACTTCATTGGCTAAATGCTGTAACTCTCTAGCTAATTGTGCGCCCGCCATAGTTACTTAACGTTATACACGAAGCAAACGATCAGTGAGTGACGTGACGTTAGTCCAAAACAAGTCAAGAGTAATCGATCAAACGCTTCAATCTACGCTGAACCAATAGTAGGCAAGACCAACCCATCTAATTATCATACAAGACACAGAAAAGTAAGAATAAATACAAGAATAAATAAATAAAAGTGGAAATAAATACATGCGATAATAAATAAATATAAAAATAAATAAACGTATAAATAAATAAATGTAAAAATAAAAGGAAATGATAAATAAAATAATCTAAAAATAAATAATAATAATAATTAAAAATAATTAAAAATGGACACAAAAAATAATAAATCAATTTAAAAAATGAAAAGAAAAGTTAAAGCTAAGATCAATAATAGCTAAAACGAATTATTTTGTTTTATCAAACCATTCATTCCTGTATTTATTTTCATATTATTACATTTATTCGTTTATATATTTATTTATTTATACATTAATTTATTTATAATTTTTGCAGGTTTAGTCCTCCATACAAACCACTCGATCACCTGGCTCCGACAACAGGTCTAGCTTTTGTTGAAACTAGTAACTCTGTATTAGCAGCTATTGTATTATTGCTCCTGTATGACATATCGCTTATTGCTCCCTGAACTCTCTGTAAGTCGTATTTGGATAAAAGCGTCTGCTAAATGACTAATGTAAATGTAATTAAACAGGCAAATCTTTGTTTATCAAATACGCTTTTATAAAGAGACCTACCACACTGCCCTAACAGGCATGAAACTTAGTTATGATACTAAATATTTAGACTCATTGTAGCTTCAGAAGCAATTTAAATTATAGCTGCAAAAAGCATTTATCAGGCCCTCACATCTTGGTGCACATTGAGGATGCTGATGTGAAGTTTGAACATCCCTACCCTCACAACAAGTTCTTCATGTTTTATGGCAAAATATCAATTTTTTTTAGGGCCACTATGGACACACAATTGACCAAAAACCCTAAGGCATTGCAATTAAACATGGCAAATGCCTGTAGATTAGACTGAACAAATATGAGGTTCATATAATGAAATCTCTAGGAGTTGTATGATGCAGAGAAAACGTAAAAACTACAAAAAATTGCAGATAAATTTTAAAATAGCAGACCCCCTGTTGGGTTTAGGATACTGTTGTAAGAGACTTTTCGTAGCTTTTCGAATGCTACATGAGCCTACCAAATTTCATACATTTTTTACCAAATATTGTAGGTGCCGCTATAGAGCCATTTTGCCACACTTTTTTCTGAAACCCATATCAGATAAATTTTCACCACCTCTAACATGTATGCAAACTTTCATGAGTTTTCAAGCATGTTTAGGCTCTCAAAAATGTGATTAAATTTGAAGATTATAACAAACTGAGCAATTCCTCACATACTCGGTGCTTGGGCCATTATTAACAACATTCTTTCATGCAAATTTCCCTATAACTCAAAGAAATATAGAATCTTATAAATAAACTATAAAGAGCAAGTTAATGTGCCTTAACCCGATAAATTTTGACAGTTACTCAGTGCCAAAAGGACACTGAAATGGTTATGTTTAGTGCAGTTGTTTTGATATAAGGATTCTCCTTCACAACTCCTTCCTTATGGAATATTCTTCCTAACTCTGTCCGGTCAACCACATCTCTCACAACATTCAAAAAACTACTTAAAACCCATCTCTTCTGTGAATACTTGACAGAAAAATGAGAGAAAAAAATACACTAACCCTCTCTCTTTCTCTCAACAGGTAGTGGTCTAGCTTTTGTTGAAACTAGTAACTTTGTATTAGCACTTTGTATCATTGCTCCTGTATGACATATCGCTTATTGCTCCCTAAACTCTCTGTAAGTCACTTTGGATAAAAGTGTCTGCTAAATGACTATGTAAATGTTGCATGATTCCGGCAAACGACATTGTGTTAGGGATTATTAAGAGGCCATGATTGACAAGGGCCAGTGGAGGAAATCTGGCCAGGACACCAGGGTTACACCCCTACTCTTTACGAGAAGTACCATGGGATCTTTAATGACCACAGGGATTCAGGACCTCAGTTTAACATCTAATCCGAAAGGCGGTGCTTTTAACAGTATAGTGTCCCCATCACAATACTGGGGCATTAGGACCCATACAGACCACAGGGTGAGCACTCTCTGCTGGTCTCACTAACACCTCTTCCAGCAGCAACCTAGCTTTTCCAGGAGGTCTCCCATCCAGGCACTGACCGGGCTCAGCCCTGCTTAGCTTCAGTGGGCAACAAGTCTTGATCTACAGGGTGATATGGCTGCTGGCTTATGACAAAACAGCTAACCAATCATGACAATCTCGTCTTCTGAAATGATCATTTGATTAGCTTACTTCAGAAATAGTGAGTCTCTATAAAAACCGGCTGTCATTCTCACTACATGGTATTGTTATAATTCATTAAAAAAATTCCCCTCAACTGGCGATTGACACTTTTACATATACTTGCCAACGCAAATTTTTACTCCCAATTGGCGCGTGTTAATTTTAGGTTCTCTCTTCTTGATGTCTGATCATAGGGTGAGAACTACACTTCAGCAGGTACAGACAAAACCTTTCAGAATCCTCCCAGAAATTATATTATTATATAATTCAGGATTGTACAGACTGGAACAATAGTAAAAATGATTGTGTGCTTTCCTTATTGCAACAGCAGCATCATCCATCAGCAGTGGCGGCCGGTCAATAGGGGGCGCTGGGGTGCCGCCCCCTTAAAGTTATCCAGAGAAGAAAGCTACTTTAATATGCCAACAATAAGTTTAATATATATCGCAAATTAATAACGTAATAAAATAATTTAGTCGTACTATTCCACCATTAGTCATATTATAATTTATTAAAAAATCAAAAAATCAAAATTGTATTTTGTTCATACGTGTGCGGGGCGCCGGACAAACGAGTGTGTATGTAGGCACGAACATTTTTGAAAAGCATGTGATTTGAGGCTGAGCTCTAATTGGCTTGTTTCAAATCGTGCTGCGCCCCAAACCCTCACACTTTTGTTGTAAGCGAATCAATATTGTTTTTATATTTTTGGCCTTATGTGATTGGAACGTTCTTAACGCCTCTCATTACCGCTCAGCAGATTGTCATTTGACTGACAGGTACTGATTAACGTGGAAGCAAGCGAAATTATCTCGAGATGAAAGAAAATTCGGTTTTATCTTTACAAGAATACCCGTTCCAAAGGCGTTCAGATGAAGAAAAAAAACGGATCAAGGAGCTTGGACCAGATCGACCCAACTTGCAAATTCAGCAGCAGTCAAGTGATCGCGGTCGATCTTACACTCGGTGCTTTTCCGGCACTTCTTATGGAAAACGGAGTTGGCTAGCTGGATGCGATGTAAGTCATGCCTTTTATTGTTTTCCCTGTTTGCTGTTTCAAAGTCTTGGCACCGAAACGTTGTGGACAACAACAGGGGTTTGCGATTTAAAACATCTCTCTGATAAGTGCAAGCGACATGAAAGTAGCCGCAGCCATCTTGACAACGCTATGAGGCTCCAGTTTTTTGGGAAGCTTAGCATTGCTGAACAGCTAGATGAAGGCTACAGGATTGGCATTAGAAGGCACAATGAAGAGGTCACAAAAAATCGACACATCCTGTCTAGAATAATAGACTGTGTAAAATTTTGTGGCGCATTTGAGCTGGCTTTGCGTGGCCACAATGAGAGCGAGAGCTCAGATAACCCCGGGATATTCCGTGGCTTGGTCGACTTTGTTGCTTCTCTTGATGGAGTTTTGAAAGAGCACCTCGAGAATGCCTCTGTGTTTAAGGGAACTTCGAAAACCGTGCAGAACGAGCTGTTGGACTGTATGTTGTCTGTTATGAGGGAACACATAATCCAAGAAGCACAAAACAGCGATTTTCTATCAATCCAGGCCGACGAGACCACCGATATTGCCACACAGTGCCAACTTGTGCTTGTGCTGCGCTACATTGATGGCAAAAGCAACGTACAGGAGAGGTTTTTTGCTTTTATTCATCTGCATTCAACTACAGCTGATTCCATCGCTACAGCACTAAAAGAGCATCTTACTGTCATCCTTCCAGAAGATCAGAAGAGTAAACTCATCTCCCAAGCGTATGATGGAGCCAGCGTGATGAGAGGTGCCACTGCAGGTGTTCAAAGGAAGATTCAAGATGTGTACCCAAATGCCCATTACATCCACTGCTATGCTCATCAGCTCAATCTAATAATGCAAAAGGCCACTTCTCACATACCCAAAGTTAGAATTTTTTTTCTAACCTTGGAGGATTTGCCAGCTTTTTTTCAAGATCACCCAAGCGCACAGATGTTCTTGATAAAGTAGTTGCCCATAGACTACCAACATCAAGCAGTGTTAGATGGAACTTCCACAGCCGTGCCATCAATACAGTGTTTGAGCACAGAGAGGGCCTCATTCGCTGTTTTGAAACTATTCGAGACTCAGGTGACTTTGACCCTGTTACCACCAGAGAGGCAGGAGGCTTTGCCATGCTGCTGGAGGATCAGGATTTTAATTTTTTTCTGCAACTTTTCCACAACATCATGCCACACGTGGACATCCTCTATGCCAAACTCCAGAAGAAGGACATAGATTCAGTCCACATTAAGGGGAGCATCCAGCAGTTCCAGCAGGACATACAGAAGATCAGGTAGCAGCTGTATTCCTTCTTTTGAATTTGTTATCATTATTATTGTTATTAGTCATACATTTTCTTAATCCTTTGCAGAAATTCTCTCCATTCTCTGGTTAACCAAAGCAGTGAAGGAGCTTCTCAACCAAAGAGGCGGCGGTTGCTTAGTCCAGACGTCCATGAACGGATTGCAACAGAGGTAAGTTTATTGTAGTCCTTGTTACTCTGCAGTTTTTCATAGAAAAGCTATCAAAGGAAGCTATCAAAAAGAAAGTAAATATTAACAACAAGTTAAACGGCATGGTTTCATTTACCCTCTTTGGGTACTAAATGTGTTCTCATGTCTTTGAGTTTATAATTTTTTTGCTTAAATATTGTAGCAAAGAGTAGATCCTTTGATATTGGGCTTTATTAAACTTTATGAAACTATACTACATTTATTTGCAATGCATATTTTACTACAAGTCAATCTATTTAACCATTTTCATAGTCTTTAAATAGTGATCTAAATAGATTTGTTATTCTTAGGTTTCCTCTAGTGGTGTGCCCTTTTTATCTGATTGATATGAAAATGGCTGATAATAAAAAAATGCTATTAGCGCCCTAAGCATCAGAAGTTCATGAAACTTGGCATGTTTGTCTAGTCCATATGTATGAAGTTTGGATAAATCAGGGATTCAAACACTGAAACTGGTCTCCGTCTCTCTATGACTTACAACTGATCATGTTGCAGTTGAAATTGACATTTTGTCATCACTACATCATTTTTGTTTTTGTCCTTCACTCTGTAGGTCTGTGACACCATACTCCAACACACCATGGAACGGTTCTGCTTCACAAGCCACCTCGTTAGTGCCACCCTGCTGCAAGCAGACAGGTTTGAACAGTACACAGTGGCGTTTCCTGAAGATGCACTGAGTAGGACTTTGAAGGCCTATCCAGTGCTCAATGGGAGTAAGCTAAAGACAGAGCTTAGTCTCATCTACTGCAAGGAAGAGTTCAGAACCTGTTGTGGTGCTGTGGACCTACTGCAGCTGTTTAAGGAGAACAATCTTGAAGAAGTCTTTTCAGAGACTGTCACTCTCCTAAAGATCCTCATCACCACACCCATGACCACAGCAGAGGCTGAGAGGTGTTTCTCAACTTTGAAAAGAGTTAAGACTTTTCTGAGAAATAGCATGACCCAGGAGAGACTAAATGCATTGGCCATGCTGTCAATGGAGAAGAGAATGGTGACTGAGATCATTGACTTTAACCAGAAGGTCATTGAGAAATTTGCAAGTCAGAAAGAAAGGAGAGCAAAATTTATTTTCAAATAGTGTTAATGGCCAATGATTAGGTAACTATAGTGTGTTGTGTTTTTTTTGAATGATTACCTTGATTACTTCATTACTGATAATAAACCCACATTCAATTCAAATTCACTGATTCATAGTACATTTATTTGCATGTATTAACATTGACTGTAATAATGATACATCACCTGATTAATGGCTATTTATAGTCCTGCATTACTGACAGTTGTTGTTTGCGCCCCCCCAAATATTTTTAGCACCAGCCTCCACTGTCCATCAGGTTCTGTATTTAAAGTTAAATCAAATTTCTGTTCATGCTGTCTCACCTGAGTCTCCAGTTGTCATGGCCGCCATGCCAAGTCTGGTGCTCCTAAATCAGGTGCTTCCAAGTCCAGACCCTCTTGATTGTCAACCACTGACTTTAGTATTTGTAAAGAACGTAAAAGAGTACGAGGAAGAGTTGGGGGTGAAGACGAAGAGTACGCGAAAGCAGGAAGGATCATAAGGAAGTGTATGATGGTGTCATGGTTCCCTCTGTTTCTCCCCGTGGTTCCCCCTCGGACTTCATTACCCACGATTTTCCACGCTCCCGCACCTGTTTCGTGTCTGTAATCCCCGCACCTGTTTCCTGTCTGTAATTCCCGCACCTGCCCGTCATCAGTCTCATCACCCATGGACTATATATATTCAATCTGTTCCTTTGTTCTGTCTCTGGTATTGTTTGTTAACATGTTTTTCTGTTCCTGTCTCCCCGAGGATCTAATAAAAGATACCCGTTGGATTATACTCGGTTGTTGTGCGCTTCTCTATATACTCTACACGTGACAGAGACGGGAGATGAGGAGGAAGAGCGTAAAGGAAGATGATGTAAATTCCTTGCACTTTTCCTCCTCATACTCTACCTCCTCACCAATGATTGAGTCATTCATAAAAAACAACTATGCCATAAAACATTTTAAAATACAATTAAAAAAAAAGAATAAATTGACCTTCATAAGGTAGTAAAAAAGTACATTCTGATTAATTGCGGGTGGATAAGATCGGTCAGTAATTATGCAAACATTAACTACATTCTCTAAAATATGAACGTGTTTTAAATGCATTTTCATCAGGCAGACAGGCACTAATTTGCAGACCTCAGTTAAAAAAAACGTGCGTCGCGAGGAGGACGGAGGTCCATTCTTAAAGGGAACCCGGTGTACAGAGAGATGTATGGCTTAATGCGTTGTAATAGCCTTACACTACTAGCAATTGTTGTTAGAAACACATCAAATGTTTTCAACTCTTAAAAAAACCCTGAATGTATTACTCATTTTAACCTAAGGATAAGAACCGCCATGTTCTTTTTCGATGACGTAAACTGGTTGCACGCACAGCTAGGCAGCCAAACTAAACACCGACACACTAATCAGTTCTTCAGTAAATATAAGGTTCTGTAGGATAATATTAATAAAATAAACAAACAACAAAACAAAAGTAAAATGCCGGCAGCTCCCTCACGGTCGACTGCCAGTCACACATAATAACACATAACATAAAGTCCAGGCCTGGATCTCTCTCGTCCTTTACTGTTGTCACTAATCCTTTTATATAATGCTAAAAGAGGAAAGAAAGAAAATAAAGACGCTATTTGGTGTATTTTCCTACATTTTAATATTGTTTGTCAGAAACAACACAAACATGCATATTAATAACCAAAATCATTTCGAATTGATCATATACACGATGTTTTAGCCAATATACAATGCATTTTATCCAGATTTTGACTATTTGATGTTGATTTATCAACATCAGTAGCCTAACGTTATTGTCTTCTCTCTCTCTCTGTCATTAACTGACGGGGGCTAATATTCACGTGTGCTCTAATACAGAATAAATAACCAAACCGCAAGCATTATTATTGTGTTATCAGTATATTCTCATAATGTATAAAGTATACGATTATGGTGGATGCTGATGTCTTAAATAGTCTTAAATGTCTCAAAGGCGGTAGTTTAAAGCTATGATTTAATGCACGCTCACCTTGAACAGACGTCTACTGAACGCGTTCTTCTTTTATGGCTGGCAGGCTGGCTTGTGTCAAGAGGACATACCGCCACCTACTGTCCCTGTGTATTTATATATCTGATCTGATGGAAAACGTGTGTGCTTCGCTATTGCGAAAGAGAACAGGTTTAGGTCGCAACCATTTGACATCACGATTCTGACGCAAAAAAAATGGCGGCCTCCAAGTAAAAATATTTTTTCAAAGTTTATGAATACTGTGACAGTTACACTGTTTTTTTATTTCACAATTATAAAGTCAATACCATTGTTCATATATTAAGCCATCGCTCTATACCCAGGGATCCTTTTAAAGAAATGGAGGCGAAACAGATCAGAGAGAAATTTAAAAAAGGAGGATTAAATAAAATCAGTGTCAACTGCACCGTACTTGGCTCCGATGTTTATTAGTTTATCCAGTCATTGCTTGGGCTGAACATTGTTTTGTGTGTCTGTGCTGCAACGACAGAAACAGCGATATTCTCATTAAAGTCTGAAGGGAGTAATAAAGTGTTTATTTTATAAAAAAATGTAGGCAAATCTGGGCAAAGCCAAACTTTTGTTTAATAAATAAAAGTGTTTTTTTTTTAAAGCAGCCTAAGATCAGCGTATTATTTATCAGAGATGTGAAAATTTGCGCTAACATCACGGAAGTTGCTGTTAAAAACAAATGATCCACTGACATCACGCTTAAAAACAAAGGATTAGAATTGGAATGAATAATGTGACGATCGGGTGCGGATATCTAGATCAGAGAAAATTATAGGTGCGGGTGGATGATTTGTTTAAAGCAGCGGATTCGGATGACATTCAAGTTGATCCACGCATCTCTCACTACACATTGTTCTGTTGTCAGTAAAAACACACGATGGTGCTGCCACCGACGTTTACGTTCTCTCTCTGTGCTCTGCTGCTAGCCTGCTACGACTCCTGACCCCAGCAGATAGTACTATGATGAGCTGTTATGGCGTTATTTTAATGACAAATGTCGCGAACGCATTATTACAAGGCGAGAGCGCATTCTTGTCATACGAGCTTTCAATTATACGCTGCTCTCTTATGAATTTTCTCTCCTCTCGCTCAGTGAGCATGTGCGCACTCAAAATGCGTGCCGTGCGTCCACGAATCCTTTGGTACTCTTGCTCTCGAGAGGTCCTCCTGTGTGTTCCAGGCATTATAGGCTGTCAAAAGTAGTCAGCCAATCAGGGATAGGCTTCCCGGCGGGCCAATGAAAATGCGAACTCTTACATGGCATCTTATTGGTTGAAAGTGACTCGACATATTCAACGAAGCAAGATGGATCCACCACGTTCTCAGGTAACAATATTAATATATTTGATGAAACATTATTAATCAAATATATATTAGAAATGAACGGGGCATTAGGATGCTTTGTAGGCTACTTCCTAGTCAGTTTAACTACCATGTTATTCAGACAAAACAGGCCAACACCATCAAGTTCATGTGGTCCTCATGCATGTCGTACACTAAACATAGTATTGTCAAAACAGTACTAAATTGATTACCGAACAATTTAGATTGGTGTCTTAAGTTAGCTTTATTCTAAAATAATATTTACTACAAGTAACGGTACATATCAAACAATAATAGCAGTGGAGTATGATCCTCCCAAGATGGCAGCGCAACATGAAACATAGGGCATGACGTCAGCTTCACACTCTTTAATTATCATGGTGACGATTTTAGATTATTTTAGCATTTTATTTTATAGTAACAGATTTGGAATGCATTTGGAAATATCATATAATATTCTATACCTATTTGGTTATGCATTTAATGCATTTGCAGACAGACACTGTAAGTGTTCTGCATTCAGTGTTCCAGAAGTTCAGGGCATAAAACTGATCTTCTATGCAATATACCAAACGCTCCCTTAAGCCTGGCTCAGACTACAGGAGCTTTAAAATCCTGACAGATTTCAAATTCTGGTTGCAGCACACACATAAGGAGAATCTTAACAGATTCTCTTATTTAAAATCTTAAACCTGGCTCAGACTACAGGAGTTTTAAAATCCGGAAAGATTAAAAATTCTGGTTGCAGCACACACATAAGGAGAATCTTGACAGATTCTCTTATTTAAAATCTTAAACAAGCTCACACTCATCAGTGTACAACTAAATTACACATATTTTACATATCCATAGGATATGCAGTTTTGTAAAAGGAGCTAATAGTAACCGTTTTAATGGGTTTACTATTTTTAGATGTTGACATCACATCTACATTTGAATCTCTTTTTCAAGCACTACAAAAATAGGTTTGCCCTTTGTAAACTTGCATTTATGAATGTGAAATGTCCAGATAAGAAAACGTTGGGGGGTAAAGTTGTGTTTATAAATAAGACTAAAGGTAGCAAGTGCAAAAATAAAAATTTAGAAAGTTTGATTGGAAGTTTTTTTATTTCATAATTGCACATCAAAAGACATCCTAAGACACCCAAACTACAGGATAATATTAAGATTATCATACCAGAGGACGCCTCTTACGTCATCTCACCGGGAAACAGAAGTAAACAAAGGGACATCGCAAAGTTAATTTCACGTGATCTCACCTGGCAACGGTTGTGTAACGTCTTTGTCGCTCTCTGAATGATTCTCTGTCTGTCTGTCCAAAGCCGCGGGAACGTATTTTGAGCAGGGGGTGCTATAATGCTTTTTGCTAGGGCTGAAGTTATGACTGTGCTTTGGGCGAGCCGCTTAAGTTTAATGTTAATAAATAACGGAAGAAAAAAAATAGTTGCTGCCGAGAATAAAGATGAATGCCAATGTGATTATAAGATACAGCATAAAAACAAACACATAAACGCATGTTATCTGTATGCCTATAGCCAAATAACAATCTGTTGAACGAAACTACAAGCTGCGCGTTAGCAGTTAACTTACCCGGTACATTTAAAACCGACGCGACTTCTCCCCAGCTCTTTTCCTTATCTGTGCGGTTGTGGTATGTTTTGGAGGATACATTATATAGACAATCATGTTGTTGCCACAAGTTGTTCCTCCATCTCCGCTGTCCAACATTCCCTTGCAGGAGCTTTCGCGGTCGACATTTTTAAAGGTCTGTCAGTCACCTCCGTCACCTTGCAGATGTGCCTCTCATTGGCTGTTGCGAAAGTACCAACGTCATCACCCCGATTTAAAATCCTAAATATCAAACATGTTTGATATGATCGGGGCGGCCCCGATTTCTCTCGGAGCAGATCGGGAGGTGTAAGATTCGATCTGTGAACGCCTCACATTACGTGATAATCTGGGCCGAACCTCGGACCCGATCGAGGTTCTGGACCCGATTTTTTCAAAGATTCTCGGGAGGGGAAATCGGGGTAAAATCTGGCCGAGAATCCTGTAATCTGAGCCAGGCTTTACCGTTCATTTTAATATACTTGATTAATAATGTTGATAATAATATGTGACCCTGGACAACAAAACCAGTCTTATGGGTCAATTTTTCGAAATTGAGATTTTTACATAATCTGAAAGCTGAATAAATAAACTTTCTATAGATATATGAGTTGTTAGAATAGGACAATATCTGCTGAGATACAACCGTTTAAAACTCGGAATCTGAGAGCGCAAAAAATCAAAATATTGAGAAAATTGCCTTTGAAGTTTTAATCAGGGGCACTGTGGCAGACCATCCACTCACAAAAATAAAGTTTTTATATATTTAAGGTAGGAAATTTACAAAATATCTTCATGGAACATGATCTTTACTTAATATCCTAATGATTTTTGGCATAAAAGAAAAATCGATAATTTTGACCCACACAATGTATTTTTGTCTTTTACTAAAAATGTTCCCGTGCTACTTAAGACTGGTTTTGTGATCCAGGGTCACATATATTAAAATTGTTACCTGAGAACGTGTGGATCCAGAGGCGTATTAAGACCTCATGGTGCCCCTGGGCAACAGCCCCAGAGGTGCCCCCCATCCACCCACCTACCCACATGCAAGAATCCACTCATTAAAAGATTTATATATTAAAAGATTTTATAAGAATGAAACTCAGCAATTTACAATATACTATTTTACAAGAATTACACATTAACATGACACTTTTGTAGAAAAGAACACAAAAAACAACTCTTTTCATCAAGCATTTTTAACAATTAGGCCTACTGTAGTTAAGAGGTCGCATTTTCATTGGCCCGCAGTGGAAGCCTATCCCTGATTGGTTGACTACTTTTGACAGCCTATAATGCCTGGAACACACAGGAGGACCTCTCGAGAGCAAGAGTACCAAAGGATTCGTGGATGCACGGCACGCATTTTGATTGCGCACATGCTCACTGAGCGAGAGGAGAGAAAATTCATAAGAGAGCAGCGTATAATTGAAAGCACGCGTCCAGTTTTGTGCATGAGCAAAGGAAATCGGCGTGCGAGCAGAGAGATTTGCGCGCTCGTATGACAAGAATGCGCTCTCGCCTTGTAATAATGCGCTCACGACATTTGTCATTAAAATAACGCCATAAGCTGTTAGCTGCCTCAATTGTGCCTGTAGTAGCGGTAACCATAGTGATCATATGCCATCGTCTATGACTGAGCTGGGGATTTTAATGAGTTGGTGAACTGAAATAAATGTTCTGCATAACTGCCACATAAGGCAATGAAGAGACAAAAAACAATCACCTCGTTTTTTCAAAAACCAAACAATGTAAGTATCCTATGCCTGTTGACTTTTTCAGATGTGGCAGATTAGTTTTGTTATTTATTTGTATAGCTAGTCTTGCACTTAGCAAACACAGCAAAACGTGGAGAGCATGATTATTAGGTGAGTGGATGGAAGCAAATAGCGAATTAACACAGTTAATTTTAGTGCAAACCATTAGCCCAAATGACTCAAAGTAACTACTTGAGCACCAGTTAAAGCCCAAATTATGCAAAATAACTAACTGAGATGAAATCATTTGCTCAGTCCCCAAGTAAAAAAAATCTTCCAAACTGCACTGACATGAACACCTAAATGTTGTTTAACTAGTTTAACTGGTCTGTAATGCATCTCCTACATGCCTGCTTGTCAGTGAACTGCATAGATTCTTGTGCTAAATGTTAAATACAGTTTTTTTCTGAATTCTGAAAAACCAAATGTCTAATGGCCTACAACATATCCAGAAAGTGAGTGATGGTTTCACATTTGGTAAAACAAATTTCCTCAAACCATTATCCACTTTCTCAAAACCTTAAACACAAAACCAAATATTTAAACTATTACAAAACCTCTGACACCTCTGACTCATCTTGCAAAATCTCCTCAAAACCATTTTATCTGTACTTAAAAACAAATAATGCTTTTCAAACACTGTATAATTCTGTATAATTGTTTGTGTTTTTTTAGGTCAGTGTGTTATGAATGAAATGTTTTCTGAAATAGAATTGTTGATAAAGTGTTTTGTTAGACTAAGTGAGATTTGAATGCGAGATTAATAGTTTGGCCAACATTCATGTTGATAATGTAGACTGTATGAAGAGTTTGAAGAGGCAAGCAGTCTGACAACGTAAGTCAACAGAAGCTGGTAAGTGTTTTATTTCTGTCTCGTTTGTTTTAGGGCAGCTATCGTTTCTAGTTAGCACTGTTTTTTGTGTACTGTTGTAACACGTACTGAAGTCGCGTTTGTGTCCGTGCATTCTCGCGTTGTTTTACGCGTTTGTTCTGGTAGCTTAGCCTATTTGTTGTGCTAAACTAGAAGGCAGGTCCTGCTGAATTCACTCGCAACCAAGAGCATTTGTAATTAGTTTGTCCACTGTGGCAGCCTTATCGTGTGCAGCCCTCATTGCATAAAGACCGAAGAGTGTAAAAACCTGCGACTCTACCTGCGCGACTCCACCGAGCAAGGACACCGATGAGGCACTTAACTATTGCACTTTTATTATTATTTTTTTTCTACTATTACTATTAGATTATTTTATATTTTCCCTTATCTCTCCTATTGTCCACTCTTGACTATGTGTTTTCAAGTCCCACCTGTCACCACATCTCGTAAATCTAATATCTAATATATCAACTCTGAAAATCTGTGCTCTCTTTCCATGTCCCAAATTGCAGCACTTACTTTTCCTATTGGCTTATGCTGTAAACAAAGCATATTTCATTATGGATACTGCTAATCATTACGGACTTAAGCTTCTAGCCTTTACTGAAACCTGGAATAAACCAGGACAGTGTCACACCCTCTGCCCTTTACAATAATTATGTTTTCTCCCTCACCCCTTGCACATCAGGAAGAGGTGGGGGAACCGGCCTACTTATCTCAAATAACTGGAAATTCAAGGTGTTACCACCTTTGTGCGACAACTCCTCATTTGAATCACATGCCGTTACGATAATACACCCCGCAAAAATACACTTTATAGTTCAGTCATGACAACTCTCGGAGTGATGATTTCAACCAGCATTTATTAGCATAGACATGAAATGTACATAAGCATGATTTTGGTGGACGAGATCTGCGATAATACAAAAATAGTTCAGCTTAGTCAAAAAATAACAAAGGAAGGCTGCTGCAAGAATGTAGAACCCCGTAGCAGATCTCTACCCGTGGAGCTGGGGAGGAGGAGGGATAAAATAGGTTTTCATATTCGCACAGCATGCTGAGCACAGGTAAGAATGCTATAATATGGTTACGTAAATAGGGAAGTATTTCTGATTGGCTTGGGACGCGTTTAAATGAGTCAATTAACGATTAGTTTAGAGTTTCATGCCTGAACTATATACTGTATACATATTTATCTATCGTCCCCCAGGTCAGCTTGGACACTTTGTAGAGGAGTTGGATGTACTTCTGTAAGGGAGGCCAGCTAGTGAAGAGCTGTGCAGTGTGTAAACCTCACTCCCCGACCAACAGAGACGCTCTAGGGACAGACGCTAGAGACTGCGGTCTTTAGCCTCCTCATTAGAGCGCCCGTCTCCCATCCGGACCGTCGCCGGTTCGAGGCCCGTGCAGAGCGGTGCAAGTGGAGCCGGTTACATTGGTGCCGTGACCCGGATGGGAGTGAGGTTTAGGGGGGTGAGTGTAACAGAGGCCAGCTAGTGAAGAGCTGTGCAGTGTGTAAACCTCACTCCCCGACCAACAGAGACGCTCTAGCGACAGAAGCTAGAGACTGCGGTCTTTAGCCTCCTCGTTAGAGCGCCCGTCTCCCATCCGGACCGGAAATCTCCAACAAGAGAAGGCAAAAACGAACAGTCTTATCTTTAGGTAGCTCGTATCCGTAGAGCTGGTTGCCGAGGAGGAATCCCAGAATGTAATCCGCATAGAAAATCCTTCGAGTCCACGAAGCAAGTGTCCAAGGAACGCGAGGTATGTCACATTGAGACCGGATGACTGTGAGCCTGGAGGCGAGATATTTATGTTTGTAGGCTGATGAGGAACAGGTGTCGTTAATTAGAATTCAGGTGACTTGGAACGGGTGCGTGAAACTGGAAATCTGGTGTCTGAGGGAGATGTGGTTGGCGGGTTCGTGACATTACCCCCTCCTCCACGGGCGTCTCCTGACGCACTCAACTGATGACGAGGACGGCCACGACCTCGGGAGGCAGGACGATCAGGGTGTAGACGGTGGAAGTCAGATAACAGGGTTGGGTCTAGTACGTCACGGTGATCAACCCATGACCTCTCCTCTGGGCCATACCCCTCCCAGTCGATCAGGTATTGTAGCCGACCGCCTCGTCGCCGGGAGTCTAGAATTTGGTTGACGATGTAGATGGATCCTCCGGGGTCGATCTCTGGAGGAGGGAGTGCTTCAGGTTCTGTGGAAGGAGGAAGAACAGGGTCAGTGTATGGTTTTAACAGTGAGATGTGGAAGGAAGGTGAGATACAGTATCGGGCGGGTAGTTGGAGCTCATGGTCACATCATTGATCTGTCTCACAATAGTAAATGGTCCAATATAGCGAGGGCTCAATTTCTTGCTAGGCAGACGGAGACGGATATTACGGGTAGAGAGCCAAACTCGATCCCCTGGATGGTAGGTGGGGTTGTCCTGTCGACGAGTATCAGCGTTCTTCTTATGCCTTTGTCTGGCTCGTTGCAGATGAAAGTGGGCAGAATCCCAGACTCTCTCACTCTCTCAAAACCAGGCATCCACGGCCGGAACTTCCGACGAGTCTCCTGTCCAGGGGAACAGTGGTGGTTGGAAGCCGAGCACGCACTGGAATGGCGTAAGACCCGTGGCCTCCTGGCGGAGTGAATTCTGGGCGTATTCGGCCCAAGGCAGATACTGACTCCAGCGGTCTTGATGGTCATGACAGTACGCACGCAGATAACGTCCGATCTCTTGGATCTTGCGTTCTGTTTGGCCGTTTGTCTGAGGGTGGTAGCCCGAGGAGAGGCTAATAGACACTCCTAGCAGTCGGAAGAAGGCTTTCCACACATGTGAGGTGAACTGGGAACCTCTGTCGGAGACTATGTCCTCGGGGAAACCAAAGTTGCGGAATACCTGATGAAACAAAGCTTCGGCGGTCTCCAGGGCTGTGGGCAAACCATTCAAAGGAATAAGTTTACATGCCTTCGAGAACCGGTCGACGACTACTAGGATCGTGGTAAAACCTTTGGAGCCGGGTAGGTCTGTGGCAAAGTCTATGCCTACGTGTGACCATGGTCTTCGTGGTATCGAGAGAGGCATTAGCTTACCCTCTAGGAGGTGACGCGGTGTGGTGGACATCGCACAAATTGAACATCCTGGTGCATGTGCGGCCACCAGTATTTACCTTGAAGCAGGGAGATAGTTCGTTGACGACCTGGATGACCAGATCCCGGGGACGTGTGTACAGAGTCCAGGAGGGTGAGTCGGAGAGAGGTGGGCACATATACCTTTCCCTCCGGACCTCCTGGTGGAGCAGGTTCCTTTAGGGTAGCTTGGTGGATCTCGTCATCCAAGGCCCATAGGATAGGACAAACGAATACAGCTGGAGGAAGGACGGGCTCAGGGACTTCCGTGAGCGGATCGGGTGAGTGAATTCTGGATAGGGCGTAGGCCTTGGTGTTCTTAAATCCTGGTCTGTACGTGAGGGTAAAGTTGAAACGGGTGAAAAATAATGACCAGCGAGCTTGTCTTGGGTTTAAACGTTTGGCCTCTCTTAGGTATTGTAGGTTCTTATGATCGGTGATGACCTTGAAGGGGTGTCTGGCTCCCTCCAACCAGTGCCGCCATTCTTCTAGTGCTAATTTTATGGCAAGCAGTTCACGGTTACCAATATCATAATTCTGTTCTGCCGGGGATAACTTCTTGGAGTAATAGGCACAGGGATGGAGTGCAGGTGGTTCTCCCCTATATTGCGACAGAATCGCTCCTACCCCCACCATGGAGGCGTCCACCTCCACCACAAACGGAAGATCGGGGTCTGGATGGGTAAGCGTGGGAGCAACACAGAAGGCCTCTTTCAGAAAATGGAACGCTTTGATTGCCGCGGGGTTCCAGGTGAGTTTACTGGGTTTCTTCTTAAGTAAGGATGTGAGAGGTGCTGCGATTTGGCTGTACTGAGCGATGAAACGACAGCAGAAATTTGCAAAACCGAGGAACTGTTGGAGCTGTTTGAGGGTCTGAGGTTGTGGCCAGTTGCGAACTGCCTCTACTTTTCCCCTGTCCATGCACACCCCCTGTGGTGTGATGACATAACCCAGGAAATGCACAGATGTTAGATGGAACTCACACTTCTCCTTCTTTAGGTAGAGGTGATACTTGCGGAGGCGTTGGAGTACTTGCCGAACATGATGTTGGTGAGTCTCGAGATCCGGGGAGTATATAAGGAAGTCATCTATGTATATTATTACGAACGGAAGATCTCGTTCATGCAATTCTGGAACACAGAAGGGCTGTTGGCTAGACCATAAGGCATGACGTAGTATTCATAGTGACCGGTAGGAGTAATGAAGGCCGTCTTCCATTCGTCACCTTTCTGGATTCGGATCAGGTTGTAGGCACTTCTGAGGTCTAGTTTGGAGAATATTTTAGCTCCTCGAAGCTCCTCTAAGGCGGCGGGTACCAGGGGAAGGGGATAGGCGAATTTTACGGTTTGCGAGTTGAGATGGCGATAATCGATACAGGGTCGAAGTCCTCCATCCTTCTTACCTACAAAAAAGAAACTGGATGCGGCTGGTGAGGTCGAAGGGCGAATAAACCCCTGTGAGAGAGCTTCTGAGATGTACTCCTCCATAGCTCGCGTCTCCGGGATTGAGAGGGGGTATATACGACCTTTGGGCAGTGAGGCTCCAGGTAGCAGGTTGATTGCACAATCCCATGGCCGATGGGGAGGTAGTTTGGTAGCCGCAGACTTACTGAACACGTCCTGGAACTCCCAGTAGATAGGTGGAAGCTCCACAGATATCGAGGAAGGAGGACTTTCCAATGTAGTAGATCCCAGGAGAGTGAACTTCTCCTGCAACGTCCTTTGGCAATGATTCAAGCAATAGTCACTCCACTGTTGGATGTCGCTCGTCCCCCATGCAATCACCGGCTGATGTTGAGCTAACCACGGACGTCCCAGGACGATATCCACGGTGGCAGCCTCTAACACGAGAAAGGATATCTCCTCTTCATGATTATGAGGCAGTCGTAGTTTTAATGGAGGAGTACAGGAAGTTACCATGCCCCGGGCTAGCGGTTCTCCTTGAATATTGATGATTTGGTAGGTCGTGTGACTTTTGAGACTGGGGATACTATGGGGCTTGAGTATACGTGAGGAGATAAAGTTGCCTGAGGATCCCGAATCCAGGAGAATCTTGACTGGAACAGATTTTTGAGCAAGAATCAACAAACCATCGTTATGCGGAATATTCATGGCTATATTGTGTATATGTATGGGACTCACCGCAGATGTTGGAGGACGTACAGGGCAGGTGCTGACGACATGTCCTTGACCACCACAATATAGACACAGGTTGAGCCATTTGCGTCTGTCCTTCTCCGCTCGTGAAAGATGGTACCTGTCCGTCTGCATAGGTTCAGGTGCGGGGAACATCGGATCTGATACTGCAAGGAACGCGGGTTGAAACTCCAGGTGTGCAGCATTGAGGTTCTGTGATATATGTAGGGCTTTCTGCATAAAATTCTCCAATCCCACGGTGGTATCATAAATGGCCATCTGCTGTTGAATGCGTGGATTGAGACCTCGTCGATATGCCGAGAGAAGCGCAGCCTCATTCCATACACTGGTGGCCGCCAGCATGCGAAACTGTAGGGTGTACTCGTGAACGGTGTGCTGAGCTTGGCGTATTCTGAAAAGTTCGTCGTGCACCGACAAGGATGTGGTACAAGTATCAAACACTTCCTTGAAATGTGCAAGAAACCTGTCGAGGGATCGGGTGATGGGACTGTCGGCGTTCCATACTGACTGTGCCCATTGGCGAGCCCTTCCGGTCAGCAACGAGATGATGAACGCTATTTTAGTGCGATCGTTAGCAAATTGTTGAGGAAGAATTTCGAAATATAAGGAGCATTGGAGCAGGAAGCCACTACATTCTGATACATCACCGGAGAAAGTAGTAGGTTTGGCCATGGGACAAACAGGGGCAGACAGCAGTGATGGCGGTTGTAGCGATGAGCGGAGGAGGTCGACCAATTCCTAGAACGGTCCGAGATTTTCTGGGGCCTGGGATTCCATCCTCTGAAAATTTTTCTTGGTGATCCGGTCTTCTGTCACGGACTCACGGAAGAACGAGAACAGGAAATTTCACAAAACAAGAGGTTTATTCAGGATTTCACGGGAAGGTCAATAGGTGCATAAACACAGGAAAATCTCAGACAAGAGAAGGCAAAAACGAACAGTCTTATCTTTAGGTAGCTCGTATCCATAGAGCTGGTTGCCGAGGAGGAATCCCAGAATGTAATCCGCATAGAAAATCCTTCGAGTCCACGAAGCAAGTGTCCAAGGAACGCGAGGTATGTCACATTGAGACCGGATGACTGTGAGCCTGGAGGCGAGATATTTATGTTTGTAGGCTGATGAGGAACAGGTGTCGTTAATTAGAATTCAGGTGACTTGGAACGGATGCGTGAAACTGGAAATCTGGTGTCTGAGGGAGATGTGGTTGGCGGGTTCGTGACAGTTCATTACTGGATGCTAACAGTGCTACTGACACTCTATGCTCCACTCTAACATCTTGCTTAGACAGCTTATGCCCTCTTACAACTAGACCAGCCCTTCCGTCCCCTGGTTATCTGATGTTCTCCGTGAGCATTGCCTACTTTCGGTCATTAAAGCTCTGAGACTGGCAAGGGCAGCCACTTAATCATCGGTACTCATCCTGCTGGATCTATCTGCTGCATTTGATACTGTTAATCACAACATCCTCCTGTTGAACCTCAGGGCTATGGGTGTCTCGGGAACTGCGCTCCAATGGTTCGACTCTTACCTTTCAGGTAGGTCATTCAGGGTATCCTGGAGGGGTGAGGTCTCTGAGCCTCAACATCTCACTACTGGGGTACCCCAGGGCATGGTGCTTGGCACCACTGCTCTTTTCCTTATATATGGCATCCCTAGGATCGGTCATTTGGAAACATGGCTTCTCCTATCACTGCACTGCACACACACAACTTCACTTTTCATTTCAGCATTCAGATGATCCATTAGTATCTGCTCGCATCTCTGCATGCCTGCGTGATATTTCACTCTGGATGAAAGACCATCACTTGCAACTGAACCTTGCAAAGACTGAACTGCTTGTGATCTCGGCTGATCCAAAGTTTCATCACAACCTCTCCATTCAACCAGGTTCATCAACCATTACACACAACATTAATTGATGATCAGCTAAGCTTCACGGTTGCCAACATGACAGCACTAAATGACTAAATGTTGATTTGTCCTGTACAACATTAGGAAAAATAGACGTTTCCTATCAGAGCATGCTACACAAGTCCTGGTACAAGGTCTAGTCCTATCCAGACTGGACTATTGAAATGCTCTCCTGACTGGCCTCATATTGGCTTCATATAATTGTAGCACACTTTGTGCTCAATATAGTGAAATGAGACTTTAGGCATAAATATGTTTATGACTCCAAAGTGTGAAGGATATTCAGATCATTGCTGAGTGGGTGTCCTTCCTGGGGTTTTCATGTAAATTACCATTTGTGACCTGATCAGATCCAGGACAGAGTCATTTTTAATGTAAAATATGTCACCATGTGGAGACAGTGTATTTTGGCCTGGCTATTTTAAGGGAAGCTGGCAAAGGGTTTAAGGACATTCTGTATACAGATTAACCCCTTAGTCTCTTTGACTAGTTTTTCTCCCCTTACTGTGGGATTATGTAGGCCCTAGGTCTTCAACCCTGCTACTAGAGTAGGGGTCACCAACTAGCGGATTCCGGTCCGAATGCGGACCGCGAGATGCGTCCGTCCGGACCCAAAGCCTTTTGACGTAATAAATAAATGAACGCCTAACATTATTTTCTAATGCAATCAAATTTATACCAGGCACATCAAGGTCCGCTCAGTAGCAGTCTGGGTCCTACGGCGCCACGGACAGTTAACATATGCGCACTGTTGCTACGTACAGACATCGACGTCGATGAGTGAAGAGAGCTCAGACAGACTCGCTGCACAGCGCGCAGACAGATGTAACTGTCAGTGACTGAAAAACAATGTCCTTTTCAAAAGTTAGAAAAGTTGACGGTGAAAACCATGTTTTCCGAGATGAATGGGTCGAGAGATTTGCATTTATTCTTCCTGCATCGACATGCATGAGGCCGGTTTGTCTCATTTGCTCGGAGTCTGTTGCGGTTGTCAAAAGTGGAAACATTAAACGGCATTATGAAACTAGAGATAGACACTATGAAGAAACTTACCCGCAGCAGTGCGAGGTAAGGACGCGGAAAATATATTAGCTCAAAGCGCAGTAGTAGCGATCTACACAGGTCCTCCCTCACTCACTTACCGCCCAACAACCAGCATAAATGAACGTTCACTAAGAATACAGTGGATGTTAGGAAAAAATAACAAGCCCTTTACTGATGGGAAAATAGTAAAAGAGTGCATGAAGGCTGCGTGTGAAACACATTTAGAAGGAAAATAAAGATATGAACTAAAATAAAATATTGAACAAACCCCCCTTTCAGCTGCAACAGCCTCAAGAAGAGCTGAAATGTTATCAGAGGATGTTATATCTGCTATTTGTTAATCTCATTTCAGCAAAAACAACACTTTAGTCTTCTTCTAAAGTAGTTAATGTTGAAATGAATGTGTGTTCAGTTCAGGTTTAGAGATTAGGGCATTTTGCACATTTTCCTTCATTATATTGTTGTCAGACATTGTTATGCCATCGTATAGATATAAAAAGACATGTTTATTTCTTTGGTCTGCCAAAAACCATCAATTCATGTTTTTAGGTATTTAATTGTCTGGACCTCGGCTGGTAAGGAGGGTTCGTTTACCTGACCTCAAGTGATTTTAGTTGAAGACTCCTGTCCTAGAGGCTCCCTGTCCTGCAAAGTCCAACTTTCTCCAACACACCTGTCTATAATTTTCTAATCATCCTGAAGACCTTGACCAGCTGGTTCAGGTGTGTTTGATTAGGGTTGGAGCTAACCTCTGCAGGACAGTGGGCCTCCAGGAGCAGGGTTGAAGACCTTGAAGACCTCTGATAAACCACATTCCACTTTGATAGGCCCACATTCCATCAGAATGTCTAAATCCAGTATTTCTCTATGGTCATATGCATATGAGACTCTCAGACAAATCTTTGAGTGTTTGATGTTTTGTTTATATATACATGTATATATAAATATATATATTTGTGTGTGTGTGTGTTATGCAATTGCCATGAAACATTTACCCTGACTAATAAATTGCTATGGTTGAATTTATTCCTCTGAAATGATCACCTTTGGTAGACTGCATTAAGTCCATGTTACCGCAAATATACTTACAGGTTAGTGACAGACTAAAATCCTGTCTAGGTGCAGCATTGGAGCATGCCAGCTGAGAATTTTGGAGGATAAAACTTGGTATTAGTTTAAGTGTACTTAGACTGTGAAGGATAATAATTTCAGTTTAGAGCAACAAAGTCTTGTTTTATCAATCTAAATAGGGTGAGCCTTATCCTCTGATTATTCTATCCAAGTTTACATAGGAAACCATGGCATGTTTACTGTATATAAAGCTGCCATTACAAAAAGTAATGTTGGTCAGTTCATCTCTATGGAGTGGTCATTACTATTACTGAAATTAAGTGTTCGTAGTCTATGCGAACTAAATAAAGTATGTTTAACAATAAGCTGTAGTCATCTAATTAAGTCGAGTTGGATGTACTTGGTACTCCTCTGGTGGTACTTGGTGACTTTAACATCCATCTTGAAAAATCACAGGCTGTCGACTTCAACAACCTGACTGCGTCATTTGACCTCATTTGCTCCACTCATCACACCCAGGTCACCCCGCTGCACACGTCTTATCATTTCCTCATCACACTTGATCTCAACTTCTCCAAACACTACACATGCTTCCCCACTGGCCACATTCCGGCGTAACATAGGTATACTGTCTCCCTCCCGCTTATCCTCTGCGGTCTTCTCAACCCTCCCTCCCCCTGAGCAGCTCTCGTTGTTGAATACTAACAGCTCCACCTACACTCTATGTTCCACACTTAAATCATGCTTAGACAGCTTATGCACTCTTACATCTAGACCAGCCTGTGCTGCCCCTTTCTCCCCCTGGTGGCACTAATCAAAAGACCCTACTGACCTCTTTCTCTTTCTACACTGATGTGAAAGTGACCTATTTTTCAGATATGGTGACCCATACCTGAAATGTGACCTCTGCATTTAACCCATCCAGAGAGTAGTGAACACACGCACAGCAAGTCGTGAACACACGTACACCCGGAGCAGTGGGCAGCTATCACTGCAGCACCTGGGGAGCAAGTGGGGGAAAGGTGCCTTGCTCAAGGGCACCTCAGTCGTTACCCGTAGTAAAAGCTAGCATCTACCTCTAAATTAAAAGGTTGAGAAAAATCAGGGGCCGCCAAAACGGGCGCATGTGCAAGAAGATCTTTCGCTGCCACAAAGGCAATTGCACAACAATCAGACCATTCAAAGCATCTCTTATCACTGAGAAGATCTGTTAATGGAGTAACAATAGTGGAGAAATTTCTGCAAAAGCCACGATAGTAACCACACATTCCCAAAAATCGCCTTAACTCTCTTTTATTCGTTGGCGCAGGAAAGTCTAGAATTGCAGACACCTTTGCTTCAACCGGTTTCACAGACCCTCTACCTACTTTCTTTCCTAGGTACGTTACCTCGGCTTTTGCGAACTTGCATTTAACTAAGTTCAGGGTAAGGGAGGTGTAGCACAGGTCAATAGCCTAGTTCATAGATAATTGTAATTAATTTTATTTTATTATGTTTATGGGTGTTGCTAAAAACCACTAAGTCAGAAAAGAACATTAATGTTTGTTGTTTTAATTATAACTAATTTAAACGAAGGAAGACGGTGCTGAGAAAGTGAAAAGTTAGCTCCGCCCCCTGCTAAAGTAGTTCCGGGTAAAGATGGACAGCTGTAAAAATGGTATGAAAATGTAACCGAAGAAAATGTACTCAGCGAGTTATTTTTAGCGCGATCTAAAGTATTTATTGATCTTAGTTATTAACAAACTAATCAGATTAAAAGTATTACCACTTGGACGTTAATGTGTCATGTAGATATAGGTGGAAATGACGTTGAAGAAATTTAGCGCTTACAAACCGAAGGAATAGAATCTAACCTGAGTTTTGCGGGGAAAATACCTCATTTCTTTTAATTTTTGTATTACATTTCTCCTTGGCCGGGTTTTTTGTTGTTGTTGTTGTTGTGTTCTTTCCATGTGTGATTGAATTATCCCTGCTGCTGTGATCCTGAAATTTGTCCGTGCTGTGGATTTATTTCCTGTTTCGGACTGGCGAGCCATCCCATCAGTTAGTACCTGGAACAGAGAAAACACATTTTATGATCTGCTAGGACAAAAAAGTTGCTTATATCTTGAGTTTTTTTTCTCAAGTTTCCTGGATTTCTCTGGACATGAACGGAATTTTTTTCCCTTCACCACTAAGAGACAATACGATTATCTATATATTTTCTCCTTGGAATCTATGCTTTCTTGAAATGGGACATTGAACATTGATTTCATTTGAAATCTGCTATTGAAAATTAGCAGCATTTAGAAACTCATTTTGTGTTTTAGAACACTGGTGAACTGATTTTGGGATTTTGAATTGTTTTTTTTTCATTCGGAATTTTCTCTTATTTTGTCCTTATTGTTAAATCCTTTCTATAAAGCATTGTATTTTACTTATCTGGGTTTATTTGCTTATAACTTTCATTTTTATATTGATTCCAGTTTATCTAAAAGAACTCAAAATGTCAGAACGATACATATTCCCTCTCCCTGGTTAAATTCATATCTGTGGTCTGAGTAGTCATTATATGTTGCTTGTTAACTTTGCTAACGTTTTGCTCTAGCGAGACAAATCTTACCTTCTGATTCTGGTCCAAGTACTCTCCCATAGGTAATAGTGTTCCACTGGTGTCGCTGTTAGCTGTGAGGTGTGCATCACGAACTCTGTGTTACAAAAAGTGGCGAGCCAGTCAGGAGAAAAATAGCAGCAAAGTGCAATAGACATATACAAAAGTTGATAACTACTGGAGCTAAAGATTTTAATTGACAAAGGTTTAACCCTTCGCTCTCAAAGTAGTTAAAACATAAGACACCCGATTAATTGATCAGATATGGAACTAGTGAAACGTGAGAATATTAATGTTGAGAAAGCAGTCATTGTCAGTGGCCTAACCTCCTCTGACCCAGATCAAGAATTAGAAGCCTGCTTGTTGAAGTATGGATCCATCAGCCACAACTTCATTATTGATGATCCTAGCTCAGAGTATCATCGCAGTGCCATTGTGGAATTCTCTAATGAGTCTGCTATGCACAATTTGCAGTCTTCTTTGCCAATGAGAATCAAGAGCACTCTAGATGCTGATGTTGTCTTCTATGTGCGCAGCTTGGGAAGTGTGTACACACCTGCAACAAGTAGCAGTGTTACTGAAGGGTACCTGGAGATGCTGCAGACCATTGCCCAAGAGAGCGGAAAGACACTACAAGAGGTGCTTCAGATGGAGCTGCAAAAGGTTTCTGTGCTAATTTTCTCAGAAAATGAACCCACAAGTCCTGAGTCAGGATTGGTACAGCCCGAGTATGACAGTGCAGCACAACAGAGGCCAGTAGGAAGAGCTGTGTTGTCCTCACCATTGTCGAATGAACCGATCCGAGAACCTGAAAACCCAGTCAAGGAGAGCATATTGGCAAAGTCGCATTACCGTGTGAGCTCTGATTCCAGTGTTGCTGAGACTATGTCTTTAAACATACCTACCAGTGCTTTGAATCCACCTGGAGTACAACGAGTAGTGATGGAGCACGTAGTAAGAACTAGTGACTCCATATCCTCTTCACATGTTACCTTTCATCTCAAAGCCTTTTCGGGAAGAAGCCCTCGTCAAAGTAATGAACCTGATTTTGACACTTGGCGAGCTAGTGTTGACTTCCTATTGAACGATCAGTCCCTCTCGGATTTACACAAGACTGGAAAGATCCTCGACAGCCTTCTGCCGCCAGCCTCAGACATTGTCAATCACATTGATCCATATGCATCGTCAGCACAGTGTTTGAAGCTGTTGGAGTCGGTTTATGGCTCAGTAGAGGATGGAGATGAATTGTTTGCAAAGTTCATTGGTGCTCTACAAAATCAAGGAGAAAAACCTTCCACCTACCTTCACCGTCTTCATGTGATGCTAACTGCCGCGATCAGACGAGGTGATGTTGCTGAAGCTGAACGGAATCGTTGTCTTCTCAAGCAATTCTGCAGAGGTTGCTGGAACAATGGCTTGATTGCTGATTTGCAGCTGGAAGGAAAAGTAACCACACCCCCTGCTTATGCTGAACTTGTGGTGCTCGTCCGCACAGCAGAGGACAAACTGTCTCTAAAAGAAGAAAGGATGAGTAAACATCTTGGATTAAATAAATATACTCATGTACCACCTAAGCTAAGGACAGATACTCACCAACAGTCTGTACACTTCAGCGATGTACCAGATGAGTCCACTGATGATGTGCGAAGTCAGTCAAGTGCAAAGCAGAAATCAGCAAAGTCTAAAAGCAGAGATGAAAAGTCTCAAGTGGAAAGTCTGAAAAATGAAATTGCAAAACTTCAAGCTCAGATTAGCATGATGAAGACAGAGCCTGTTCGTAAAAAACAAAACAGCCCTAGTGTAGATGATTTTTCTAAATTGAGGCAGCAGATAGCTGAGCTCCAAGCCCATCTTGTCCCAAGATTTCAAAGAGAACCTCAAGAGAAGTCTCCAGCTTCGAGCGATTTCACTGCCAAATACCAAGCCAAGATGACTGACCCTGACATGAATAGGTGTCCCAGAGGAACCCCGTCATTACCTACCAGACTCCGTCCAGGATATTGTTTCCATTGTGGAGAGGATGGACATCTTGCTGTTACATGTGAGAATGCTCCAAACCCTCGCAAGGTTGAAGAGAAACGTCGTGAGTTAAGAGAACGACAAGCCAAATGGGACCTTCAGAACACATCCAATTCAACGCTTTTAAACTGACATCTGTTTCTGTCGCAGGGCGGATAGAGACAGGAAGAGAACAATGCCCTAAGAAGAGTGGCCATATGCTTCATCAGCGTGTCCCCAAATCTCCTTGTTGTGGATTACCTACTGGATTAGTAGGAACCAGATGTACTGCCAGAATCCAAATTGAAGGAAGAGAAGTGAACTGCCTCCTAGATACAGGATCGCAAGTAACCACAATTCAAGACTCCTACTATCAGAAATATTTGTCCAAGCACCCCATGAAATCTTTGGAGCATCTTCTAGAAGTTGAAGGAGCCAACGATCAGGCAGTACCCTATTTGGGCTACGTCGAGCTTAGTTTGAAGTTTCCCAAAGACTTTCTGGGTATGGAAGCAAAAGTACCTACCTTAGCTTTAGTAGTCCCTGATCTGACAAACATACCACAAATCCTGATTGGTACCAATTCACTTGATGTGTTGTATTCCATCTGTACTCAAGGGAATGGAACTCCTCTCAAGTCACTTTGCTACGGTTATCAAGCTGTAATAAATGTACTGGAGAAAAGGAACAGCAAGCTTCTGTTGGAACTGTGGGATGTGTAAGGCTGAAAGGAAACCAGCAAGAGGTTGTACCTGCAGGTTGCACTGTAGTCCTTGATGGACTTGTTCAACTGAAGGGCTCCCTCTCTGAGCATTGGGTGTCAGTGGAGGCACCTACAGAGNTACTCACCAACAGTCTGTACACTTCAGCGATGTACCAGATGAGTCCACTGATGATGTGCGAAGTCAGTCAAGTGCAAAGCAGAAATCAGCAAAGTCTAAAAGCAGAGATGAAAAGTCTCAAGTGGAAAGTCTGAAAAATGAAATTGCAAAACTTCAAGCTCAGATTAGCATGATGAAGACAGAGCCTGTTCGTAAAAAACAAAACAGCCCTAGTGTAGATGATTTTTCTAAATTGAGGCAGCAGATAGCTGAGCTCCAAGCCCATCTTGTCCCAAGATTTCAAAGAGAACCTCAAGAGAAGTCTCCAGCTTCGAGCGATTTCACTGCCAAATACCAAGCCAAGATGACTGACCCTGACATGAATAGGTGTCCCAGAGGAACCCCGTCATTACCTACCAGACACCGTCCAGGATATTGTTTCCATTGTGGAGAGGATGGACATCTTGCTGTTACATGTAAGAATGCTCCAAACCCTCGCAAGGTTGAAGAGAAACGTCGTGAGTTAAGAGAACGACAAGCCAAATGGGACCTTCAGAACACATCCAATTCAACGCTTTTAAACTGACATCTGTTTCTGTCGCAGGGCGGATAGAGACAGGAAGAGAACAATGCCCTAAGAAGAGTGGCCATATGCTTCATCAGCATGTCCCCAAATCTCCTTGTTGTGGATTACCTACTGGATTAGTAGGAACCAGATGTACTGCCAGAATCCAAATTGAAGGAAGAGAAGTGAACTGCCTCCTAGATACAGGATCGCAAGTAACCACAATTCAAGACTCCTACTATCAGAAATATTTGTCCAAGCACCCCATGAAATCTTTGGAGCATCTTCTAGAAGTTGAAGGAGCCAACGATCAGGCAGTACCCTATTTGGGCTACGTCGAGCTTAGTTTGAAGTTTCCCAAAGACTTTCTGGGTATGGAAGCAAAAGTACCTACCTTAGCTTTAGTAGTCCCTGATCTGACAAACATACCACAAATCCTGATTGGTACCAATTCACTTGATGTGTTGTATTCCATCTGTACTCAAGGGAATGGAACTCCTCTCAAGTCACTTTGCTACGGTTATCAAGCTGTAATAAATGTACTGGAGAAAAGGAACAGCAAGCTTCTGTTGGAACTGTGGGATGTGTAAGGCTGAAAGGAAACCAGCAAGAGGTTGTACCTGCAGGTTGCACTGTAGTCCTTGATGGACTTGTTCAACTGAAGGGCTCCCTCTCTGAGCATTGGGTGTCAGTGGAGGCACCTACAGAGTCTTCCTTACCTGGTGGTCTTTTAGTAGCAAGCTGTCTGCATAGTCTGCCCTCAAGGAAACGCTATGTGCAGTTACCAGTTGTGTTAAGAAATGACACTCAGACTGACCTAGTTATTCCCCCAAAGACCATGATCGCAGAAGTCCATTCAGTCCAGAGAGTGATGGAAAAAGAGTTTTCCATAACTGCCGAAAGTGGAAAAGGTCTGATTCCGGCAAAGATTCCAGTTGACTTTGGAGATTATCCTCTATCGCCAGATTGGAAGAAGAGAATAACATCCTTGTTGAATTCCATGCCCGATGTGTTCTCATTGCATGATCTTGATTATGGCCACACTGACAAAGTGAAACACCGGATAAAGCTCCGTGATGAGACGCCATTCAAGCATCGAGCTCGACCGATTCACCCTCAAGATGTGGATGCTGTCAGGAAGCACCTACAAGAGCTTCTTAAAACTGGAGTCATCAGAGAGTCAGAATCTCCATTCTCATCTCCGATAGTTGTGGTGCGCAAGAAGAACAATTCTGTGCGCTTGTGTATTGATTTCCGAAAATTAAACTCCCAGACAATCAAGGACGCATATGCCCTTCCTAACTTGGAAGAAACCTTTTCAGTCTTGACCGGATCAAAATGGTTTTCAGTCCTCGACCTGAAGTCGGGCTACTATCAAATTGAAATGGAAGAGTCTGATAAGCAGAAAACTGCCTTTGTATGCCCATTAGGGTTCTGGGAATTTAACATGATGCACATGATTAAGAAGTGCTTGTATTCATTGACGATCTGATCATTTTTTCAAAAACTCTGGAAGAGCATGAGATACGCCTGACGCAAGTACTCAAGAGACTAAGGGAGTTTGGATTTAAGCTTTCGCCTGAAAAGTGTAAGTTTTGTCAAACGTCTGTTAGATACTTGGGTCATATAGTATCCCAGAACGGAGTTGAAACGGATCCAGCGAAAATTGAAGCCCTAAAAACCTGGCCAAGGCCGAAGAACCTTAAGGAGCTTAGATCTTTCCTCGGTTTTTCTGGGTACTATCGAAGGTTTGTACAAGATTATTCAAAAACTGTGAAGCCCCTTAATGATCTTACTGCCGGGTATCCTCCACTGCATAAAGGTCGCAAGAAGAAAACTGATGAGACAAAGCAGTATTATGACCCAAGAGAACAGTTTGGCGAAAGATGGACACATGATTGTCAATGTGCATTTGATACTGTCATCGAGAAAATAACCTCTGCTCCAGTATTGGGATTCGCCGACCCCAAGCTTGCGTATGTGCTGCACACAGATGCCAGTACCACCGGTCTTGGTGCAGCTTTATACCAAGAGCAAGACGGACAGATGAGGGTCATCGCCTTTGCAAGTAGAGGACTTACCAGGAGTGAAGCAAAGTACCCCGCCCACAAGTTAGAATTCTTGGCGTTGAAATGGGCCGTCACCACAAAGTTCAACGACTACTTGTATGGGGCTGATTTCACCGTAGTAACTGATAGTAACCCATTGACGTATGTCTTGACCTCAGCAAAACTGGATGCAACCAGCTATAGGTGGTTATCAAGTTTGTCAACATTCACATTCAAGATACAGTACCGAGCTGGAAGTAGGAATCAGGATGCTGACGGACTGTCTAGACGGCCGCAAGATGAGATCCCAGATGACCTGGAGACACAAAAAGAGAGAGAGCGGATTAGGCAGTTTACTCACCAGCATTTGACAGACACACAACCAGCAATTGTTTCCTCTGAAGCAGTAAGAGCTATCTGTGAACGCCATCAAATATATCAGTTGTGTGAAGATCATGATCCCTTGCCTACCTCAGTGACGTTAGTGGAATCTCTCGCTGTCAGTGTAGAAGCTTTACCTCAAGCTTTCCAACAGGAAAACACTTACCAGCCTACAGAAATTTCCAACTTCTCTGAGGAAGACCTACAAAGAATACAGAGAGCCGATCCAGAAATTGGAACAGTCATTAGACACCTGGAATCTGATGGGAAGCCATGTTTTTCAAACTCTGCACCCTGAGACTTAACACTGTGGTTAAGAGAATGGAATCGTCTAGAACTGAGGAATGGAGTGTTGTTTAGAAGGCGACAAGAACAAGGAAACCTGTCTTACCAATTGGCATTGCCTGCTGATCTCCGTGCTATGATTCTGAAAGAGCTTCATGATGACATGGGTCACTTAGGCATCGAGCGAACTCTCGACCTTGTTCGATCAAGATTTTTCTGGCCTAAGATGTCTTTGTCAGTCGAAAAGAAGGTTAAAACCTGCGAGCGTTGTGTTCGACGAAAAACTTTGCCAGATAAAGCTGCCCCATTGGTGAACATCCGAACCAGCAGACCACTGGAGTTAGTCTGCATGGATTTTTTGTCCCTAGAGCCTGACCAGAGTAACACAAAGGACATATTGGTGATAACCGATCATTTCACTAAATATGCTGTGGCTGTACCGACGCGGAATCAGAAAGCCAAGACAGTAGCCAAGTGCCTATGGGACAATTTTCTAGTACATTATGGATTTCCAGAAAGACTCCATAGCGATCGAGGTACAGACTTCGAGTCGCACACCATTAAGGAGCTGTGCAAAGTCACTGGAATATCCAAGGTCAGAACCACCCCATATCACCCAAGAGGCAATCCGGTAGAACGTTTCAACCGGACACTCCTTCAGATGTTGGGAACTCTAAGCGACAAGGCTAAATCTAGTTGGAAAGATTACGTCAAACCTTTAGTCCACGCATACAATTGTACAAAGAGTGATGTAACTGGATACTCACCATACGTGCTAATGTTTGGGAGACAGCCTCGATTACCAATCGACCTTGCCTTTGGTTTATCTGTTGATGGTCAGTCAGGATCCCACTCTAAATATGTACAAGATCTCAAGCACAGACTGGAAGAAAGCTACAAGGTTGCTATTGGAAATGCAGAAAAGGTAGCTGCACGGAACAAGAAGAGGTTTGACAAACACGTTATTGCCTCCCCTCTTGAAATTGGTGACCGTGTGCTAGTGAGGAATGTTCATTTAAGAGGTAAGCACAAACTCGCTGATAAATGGGAAATTGATGTTTACGTGGTGACCAAGAAGGCAGGTGACTTACCCGTCTACACGGTTAAACCCGAAGCAAAGGAAGGACCCCTACGTACGCTGCATAGGGATTTGTTGCTGCCCTGTGGGTTCCTGCCGATGAGCATACCTGATGAATCAGTTTCCAGAGAAGTTCCTCGGAAACCGAGAACCAGAGCCAGAGCTGCACAGGAACTTCAGTCAGAAAGTGTGGGGGAACATTCAGAATCTGAAGATGATCCAGTTGAGTATTATGTCCCTGGAAGATCCTTTGAAGTTGAAAGCAGAATCATTTCGAAACCCATTCCTTCTGACAGAAGTGGAAGAACAGCTCATTTAGCTGGTGTTGAACCTGTTAGGGATGAAGCTGAAGATTATATCCAGGAAGAACTTGCTGACAATGAAAACTCACCTGATGTGGAACCAACTAAACCGCAGGAAGCTGACCACACTACTTCTGGAGAGTTAGTAGAAAGGAGTCAATCAGATCTGTCTGAAGTTGAAGTCCTTGATGTATGCTCACCTGTTCAGTCTGGAAAAGAAATTGCACAGATAAGAGATGATGAAAATCCTGATGCTAGTAGTGGACAATTATCTGAGATTGAACACAAAGAAGATGAAGGAAGTAAGGAAGCGAGAGAATGTGCCAGTGCCAGAGACTCTCAAGGGAGCCAGAATGATATAACTGAAGTTGGAAGAGGTATTCGACGTTCAGAAAGACCATGTGAACCCCCCAAAAGACTTCATTACCCACAACTGGGAAATCCTCTTAGTTTTGTTGTTCAATCCTTGTTCTCAAGTCTGAGCGCAGCATTTACTACCTCATTAGAAGATCCGAGCCCCCCTTGCAGATGCCGTCCCACTGAAATCATTTAACTTCCAGCATGCAGAGGGACCTGCATACATTCAGGCAGGAGGAGTGTAGCACAGGTCAATAGCCTAGTTCATAGATAATTGTAATTACTTTTATTTTATTATTTTTATGGGTGTTGCTAAAAACCACTAAGTCAGAAAAGAACATTAATGTTTGTTGTTTTAATTATAACTAATTTAAACGAAGGAAGAAGGTGCTGAGAAAGTGAAAAGTTAGCTCCGCCCCCTGCTAAAGTAGTTCCGGGTAAAGATGGACAGCTGTAAAAACGATATAGGTGGAAATGACGTTGAAGAAATTTAGCGCTTACAAACCGAAGGAATAGAATCTAACCTGAGTTTTGCGCGGAAAATACCTCATTTCTTTTAATTTTTGTATTACATTTCTCCTTGGTGAGTACCATTTTCTTTATAAGGAATGTTTTATTTTATCTGAGAGCTGGATGTCACTATTTAGGAGTGAATGCGGAAATAGTGAGTTTAAACAGTTATAGTGGATGACAGAAAATGCTTTATTTACATCCTAATACTATCACTGTGTGTGTATATAGTTGAGAATGTTTAAAAGATGTATAATTTCATCGGATGTAATATTTTTTTTGCTGAAAAAACGTGCACCATGTGATGCTAGCTTTGCTAGCGCTATGCCTAGATCTGCTAAATTGAGCGCATGGTTAATAGCATTGTGAGTTGCATATGTGCAGATTGATGGAAGAAAATGACGTTTTATTTCATTTAAAATGGTTTATTGCAACAAATACTGATGATTGTTTTGGCTTTGTTTTTGCAAGGCCGGGGTTTTTTGTTGTTGTTGTTGTGTTCTTTCCATGTGTGATTGAATCATCCCTGCCGCTGTGATCCCGAAATTTGTCCGTGCTGTGGATTTACTTCCTGTTTCGGACTGGCGAGCCATCCCATCAGTTAGTACCTGGAACAGAGAAAACACATTTTAGGATCTGGTAGGAAAAAAAGTTGCTTATATCTTGAGGTTTTTTTTCTCAAGTTTCCTGGATTTCTCTGGACATGAACGGACGTTTTTTCCCTTCACCACTAAGAGACAATACGATTATCTATATACTTTCTCCTTGGAATCTATGCTTTCTTGGAGTGGGACATTGAACATTGATTTCATTTGAAATCTGCTATTGAAAATTAGCAGCATTTAAAAACTCATTTTGTGTTTTAGAACACTGGTGAACTGATTTTGGGATTTTGAATTGAATTTTCTCTTATTTTGTCCTTATTGTTAAATCCTTTCTATAAAACATTGTATTTTACTTATCTGGGTTTATTTGCTTATAACTTTCATTTTTATATTGATTCCAGTTTATCTAAAAGAACTCAATGTCAGAACAATACAAATTCCCTCTCTCTGGTTAAATTCATATCTGTGGTCTGAGTAGTCATTATATGTTGCTTGTTAACTTTGCTAACGTTTTGCTCTAGTGAGACAAATCTTACCTTCTGATTCTGGTCCAAGTACTCTCCCATAGGTAATAGTGTTCCACTGGTGTCGCTGTTAGCTGTGAGGTGTGCATCACGAACTCTGTGTTACACAAGCACGGGCTTCAAGAGCAATTAATCAGCAAATACAAAGGTAAGAAATTTCATAACAAAATGGAGAATTTAATGTAAGGTTCACAAGTTGCACAGTAAAATTATGTTTTTTTTTTGCATTTTGGATAGTATTGTGTATAAATGTATGCAACAAGCAACCCTATATCGCCTATGGAGACTCAGATAGGCCTTGGTGGGCTAAGGTACTTAAAAATAAGTCTCAAGTAGCCAGACCTCCAATACTGAAGGAAACTTTGGCCGCTTTTGTTGGCCAAGGCGCGCCCAAAAGGGCATTAGACTCACAGGTAAAGCAACCAATCACGTTTGTTTTGTGCCTTGTCATGTTTAGAGGCGTGGAAATGTCCCCGCAGTAACAGACCGATGTACGATTATGGGTTTATGCCGAGAACCTCGCATACTTTTAAGAATTTAGCATCCGATGTAAAGACGACAGCTTACTTCTTAGATCAGATGGCTTCGTGTTGTTTCCAGGCAGACCGTTAAAGAACGCGACACGCACGTCTCCCAGAAATCCTGTGAAATTAAACCAATCAGATGACAACTTCGAAGTCGCTGAAGTGTTTCCAAGAAAGTGTGCCTTAACTGAAAATCAACATTATCTTTGATACTGTACAGCACAGCACAGCACAAAAGAGTGTTCAGGAAAAATGCTCCAGGGTTCGTTTTTAAAGCGTACCGAGACCACCTCTTCAATAGGACTGTGTATTGGCAAGTGCCTCCCGATGCGATACATACAGTATCATGATAGATGGGTCACGATACAATATATTGTTATGTA